>NW_012103454.1:307442-364458 GCF_000951045.1 Mandrillus leucophaeus
GGTCTTTTTCTGCTCCAAATTCTGGGTCCACTGTCAAGCTTTCTTCTCAGAGAGTTCAAAACATTAATTACTACTTCAAGTGTCTCTGCCTCACCACTATTCTGGCTAGAGGTTTTGTCCTTTATTCACAGATAGATAGATTGATAGGTAGACAGATAGATGATGATAATGATAAAGATAGATAGATAGATAGATAGATAGATAGATAGATAATAGATAGATAGATAATAGATAGATAGATAGATAGATAGATAGACACACAGACACATGTTTCCATTATCAAGTGACAAAATAGGTTCATCTTTAACTAGGTGAAACCTGGAAATTCAATTGCCTACTTTCCTTTGCTCCCCGCTCTTTGAGATAGATATTCCTGTCATCCTGTGTTCCTGGACTAAAAATAACATTTTGTTCTGTCTTCTAAGGAGCTGATTCCAAGAATTTGAAAGCAACTAAATATTTCTTTTAAAAAAGATTATTACGTATATTATACTTTGTTTTCATTTTCCTGTGACACTTTTAATATATCATTATTAATTGAGAAATATTAAAGCAATATCATTTTCACATAAAGATAATTGCCATGATTATGAGAAAGATTATATATTTTCATTTCAGATCCTACTCTCTGCAATTTCATTTTAGTTGCATACACCTCCACTCATATGTACTTCTTGACCTGGTCACATCAAAGAAAAGAAAACATTAACATACTAAAAAGAAAATTTAAACTAACTTACTAGGCCTTCATAAAGAACCAATATTGTCTTCAAGCTCATTTCAAATGTTAAGCAGATCAATCACTGTTAAATTACAATAAACTTTAAGATAGGTAGTAGGTTGTAGGAGGTAGCAAGACAGGCACAGGATGTAAATGAACGTAGTGCGCTGCAGAAACTGGACATCCAGTCCTGGGGCATCATTATTCACAAAACAAAAATACGATGCAGAGTAGTTTACTCATTTCTCAGTATCAATATACTGCATAAAAAAGTGCCAAAGTTAGAGATAGTCTAAACAAATCTTCAATTAAGAAAAAAGAACACAAAGCAGTAGTAGTATTAGGTTTCTCTAATAATTGTTTTCTGTAAGATATTTTATCTGCCCATATTCAGAAAAGTATTTTGATACCTTACAGAAACTTTGCTGAAAGTGTACAATAGGATAGTTCTTATGATGACAAATTTAAGTCAATTAATTGTTTTTATCACCTATAAAATTAAGCAACCATAATTTATCATGCCTGAAGCCAATACTATATAAGTGTAATATTTGACAGCAATTTTATCAGAAATCATACATTTTTACATAACTTTGATATGTTGACATGCTATGCCTCTTCTCTATTTCTAGGTCTGTCAGTATATGGCAAAATTTCACTATTGTGTGGCAATAGTCAGGGTTGTTTTCTATTTGATGACAGGTGTCCCAAAGATCAGAATTTTAGATTAACAAAAATGATTAACCTACTGTTGTACAAAGAGCTCAATAACATGGGAAATTATAAACACACATTTTAAAAAACATCATTTATAACAATGTTAAGTTTGAATTGTAATATTTTCAAACTTAAAGCACATGTTGTATACTCCTTCTTTGATTAGATTTATTTCTACACAATTGATAGAAAATTATTTAACTTGGAACAAAAATACATATCTATTTATCATGTTAGTTAGCACTTTTCTTGATTTCTTACAATCTTTTTGTCACCCAGGGAATATTTCAGTAAAGCTGTTGACTATTTCTAGTAGTTTCATTGTTCTGATAGTGTGAAATGCATATTACATCAACTCCTAGTGTGTGAACTTCTTTCTTCTGCAGAGGTTTATATCTTCTCTACTTATCCTGAAACAGGAGAATTTATCTATGGCAGATTCATACCACATACACAAAACTGAGCTTCTAGTAACCTCCAATATGTGATCAAATTTAGTTTAAAAGATGGTTAGTGGCTGCACGGACTTTTGCAAAGAAGATTGTTAACTAGTTATCTACTGAGCATGGCAACAGACAACTGCCCACTTGTACTAATTAATATTTTTAAATATTTAATATTGAGTTGCTTTCTTAATATTTCAAGACATCTTGTCATTGCCTTCTTAATAGAAAAAGACCCCGACCCTCACTAGCATGCGTATGAATTTCACATGCAACATGAAGTTAAGAAAATTCTTGGCACACTCTTCCAAGGTTACTGGCTCTTCTTCTCACAGAATATGCAAATCAGATTAGAAAAGAAAGTATTAATATGTTTAATATGAAGCAAGCCTTCATTAAATATGAAATTATCAGTAGATATGATGAGGTATGTATTTTCCATGTTGTATAATTCCTGTTGGGAGCATTTTGTTTTTTAGTTTGTTTATTTGTTTGATAGGTGGGGTCTTGTTCTATCATCCAGGCTAGAGTGCAGTAGCGTGATTATGGCTCACTGCAGCCTGGAACTTCTGGGATCAAGCAGTCCTTCTCCCTCAGCCTCATAAATAGCTGGTACCACAGATGTTGCCACCACACCCTGGCTAATTTTTAAACTGTTTTATGTAGTGACAAGTTCTCACTATTTTGCCCAAGGTGAGTAAGTATTTAAAATATTCACCTTTTTTTATAAAAACATAAATAACCCTTAAAAATGTGAAGTCATTGTCATTATGCTTCTGGCAGTAGTAGCCACAAGCTGCACATGACTATTTAAGTTTAAATTTTGATTAACATGAAATTAAACCAAAAAATTCAGTTCCTCCATCATGCTAGTAACATATCAAGTACCCAATAAGCACGTATTAATTACCACTGCATCAAACAGCCCCAAATTATATTTTTTCATCTTAGCCAGTCCTGTTGAGTAACCCAAGTCCATAACAATTCTTAGGCTCTCATATTACTGAGGCAATCATTGTTGCATTTCCTTACGAGTATTCTATAAATTAGTAAATAATCCAAAACAAAGTTGGAGGTGGGGGAGTAATAGCATGCAAAAACATACTGTGAGCAGGAACACTTGTGAGTTTATCATATGAGTGAACTCACATTTTTCAAAATTAGCTAATAGTACAGATGAGAGGTGATGCCTCACTCATCTCATACGTTGATCTAATTTCTTAGTCTCAGCAAACTAGATTCAAATGTAGACCTTACTTGTACACATAATACTTCTGTTTAGAGTCCTCTATGTTGTATGTTTTCATACAGAACAGAAACATAAAAAAATAGATTGATACCAAATTATTCACTATATACCAAAGAAGCCATTTTAAATGCAGAATCTTCTCAAGTTTGGGAAAGAAGGCAGTGTCTATTTTTGACAATGACAAACGTGTAAATGAATTATACCATCTGGGATATAACAAAGCACACAATGGATTAAAAAGACAGGACAGGATGTCAGTAACTGTATCATGTCAAGATTATACTAACATCTGTGTGCGTGTTCACGCCACTCCAAATTACTCCTCTCTTAGTTCAGAATCTCAAAAGCATTAAAAGAAGCAGCATGGTATAGAGTCATATGTACCAAATAAATGCCATAAAAAGTCCAAATTTGTTACACCTAGCTTTGTAAGTCTGGTTGGCCATTATGGGCCTAGTTTTCTCTTAGTTAAAATAGACTTTCTCTGTGGTTGTCAGTTTCATCCTCCAAATCCCATGTTTCAACATAACCAAACTACAGTATCAACTTCCATTAATCACTTATATGAGAAAACTGATGTTTGCAGTGGGAGGAAGCTGAGGATGTCCTCCCTCTCTGCCCTGGCCCAATTTATATTTCTGGGCTGCCTCGTTCCTCCTGGTTAATAACCACTTAATTCCTTGCACTACTGTCTTAGGTAATAATACAACATCACTGACCAGCCAAAATAAATAAACAAACAAACAAACAAACACAAAAAAGAGAAAACGTCAAAATCTTGAAATTTACAAAAGAAGCATTTTTTTTCATATTTAGAAGGGATCTCAGACATCATCCAGTGCAATATCCTAATTTTACAGATGACTCATAATAGACAATGACTGACTTTTCAGGTTTCACCTAGAAAAGCACAAGCAACTGAACCAAAAATGGCTTATGATCCTATTCAATTATTTCTCATCAACATATTTCTCTGCTTCATACTGATCTACATCTCTCATCAACCACTTTTATGACCAATCATTATTTTCATAGAGAAATATTAAGTTCAGCCCATGTGTAGTCCAGCATGTAAGCCCACTTCATATCCAACACATATAAAGTCATAAGTACTTGCATTATTTGGACTGAATTATTTGAGCTTTAGTTTTTTTCTCCTTATGATCCTACAGCCATATGCTGAAGGGCAAGTAAGACACACCTGGGGAAAGCCCATACCTAACTCATTCCAGCACACCTGCTTGACTCCTTCTACTTATATACCCTGTGCTCCTGCTGACTGTGATTTTACTAATCCTCTGACCTCATAAAGACTGCCAGGGGCTGGCATGCGTGATCAGCATGAAAGCAAATGTGCCATATTGTTTAGCATCTGTTCCTAACTCCCCATGAAGTTTTCTTTGCAAAAAGTACAGGGCTGTCAGCTTCAATCAGCTTGGCAGTGAACTCCAGCAAGATACATTAGCCCTCATCTAGGATTGTACTTTCCATGATCACACCTACATAGGAAAGCATTTGGGTATGCATTGGAGAGGTTTTATGTTAATGTACCCATATTACAAAAAGAGAAATTCCCTAGTCTTGTGCTAATATTCAGTGTTTCATGAGATCTGAAGGTTAAGTATTTTTCTCAGGACAAATAGCACAATTTTACCAACTACTATATGTCTATCTTCCTCCTTAAAATGCTTCTCTGGAGTCCTTGATAAACTCTTTGACTTTAACTCCTTAAGCAGCCCCTTATTCTCATTTATATTGTAAAGATAATACAATTTAAATATATTAGTGTGCATTTGTTGAAACATATTTCTAAAATATGCAATGCACTTTGAAATTGGATCCATTTGAGTTTCTTATCAGGCATTGTAATTGAAGAAAAATTATTTTATACATTAAGAATGCACAAGTGCTTCATAATACACAATGACTGACTTTAGGCTTTTAGCACACAAACAAATTTAAATATTTAAACATCCTTAATCTGCCAAATCCTTACTCTGAAAGATGCTAAATAAATATTTCCACATTTTCCAGTATATAAAAACATTCATTTGCATATTATAGTATTACAGATAATCATTTGAACTCCCAGAAAAATTACATGCCTGTTCTTAAGAGGCCAAAACTAAAAATTATAGGGAAGTTTTTTTTAAAAAATGTACTACTCTAAAATACAGTAATTCCTTTTGGTCTTCTAGTCAGTCTCAAAATATAAGTAATCTAATGTGAATTTTTTTATAACTTATGACTTGCTCACAGATCATATGTCAAACAAATGATAACACTATTATTTATAATTTAAACTTTATTGTATTTTTCTGTCATAAAGAATCTTATCTGTCTGATCATGTTTTTATTTGTCAATACTTTCAGTTGATTGATAAAATATTTTCTGAGCATTTCTGCCTTCATATTCACATTTTAGAGCATTCTTGAATGTCTGGCCATTATTTAAACGTATCACATACAGAAGTGCTCTTGTAACTTTTTTGAAAGTACAATGAGATTGGCACAGAGCAGTACAACTGTATGGTTCACTACTGAATATTTTAATAGTAAAATGAATCATCAAAAAGTAGTTAAATGACTTTGGAACTCTATAGGTTAAAATACTTTTATCAAGAATGATTTATATGCCTGGCACAGTAGTTCTTGCCTATAGCCCCACCTATTCTGGAGGCTGAGGGTGGACCATGATTTTAGCCCAGGAGCTCAAGTCCAACCTGGGCCACATAGTGACACCACATCTCTTTTTAAAAAGAATTATTTTTAATAGTCCTTGTAGTGGTAAAAGTATCAGTTATATAGAAATTCACTTACATAGAAAAATCCACTGCTTGATCATAACAGTTAAAGGAGGATCTACTACAGGTATAGAAATGATAGCAATAGGAGGCAAGCAAGTTCCTAGGAAGACAGGGAGGGGTTTCTGGTGAAACCTGACCTTCAAGTCAAGGACAGTGTGAAGTCTGAACACCAAACTACTAGCTCCAGATAGAGTCAGTGGACCAGACCGAGAACTTCCATTCTTGTTTGGTGCACTCAGCCCCTGATTAGTACTGGGACCTTCTCTTCAGTCCCGGATTGGTTCCTTACACTATCATACCTCTTTCCAAATGTTGCTTTTTCCAAGCCTATTTATAAACCATTCAGCATGCATTCCCCATTCTAAGCCCATAAAAACCCCAGACTCAGCCTCTTAGCTGGTAACCCACTTTCGGGTCCCCTCTCGTGGCTGAGAGCATTCTTTCTGTTGCTCAGTAAAATTCTACTCTGCCTTACTCACTTTCCAGTGTCTGCATACCTCATTCCTCTTGGTCACAAGACTAGAACCTGAAAGTCACTGAACTGTGGGAGTGAAAAAGCTATAACATTCCCTCCCACTTGCTGAGCTACCGGAATGAAGAAACCACTGGACACCACTCCTTCCTGCTCACCAAACTGCAAGGGTGAAGAAGTCACAAAGGAAAGACCTGAGATTTCCCAGTAGCTGGCAATCCAGAAGTTTCCAAACATATAAGAATTCTTAAATAACCCTGACAGTTATGAGAGGATACACAGGATAGCCATGAAGATAATGAAGAGTAACTTGATACATGTCACTTAATAGATTCTTTCTTCTCTTTTTCTACCCCTTAATCCTAAATACTGTCTCCTTCCCTACTAGTTTATTTCCTTTCCTATTCAAATCCTAACCATATCCCAAACTTCTAAGACCATCCACTAAGACTGTCTAGTAGATTGTAATTTGATTAATGTAATTAATGTTATCATATGTAAAGAAGAAAGAGATTAAATAAATTTGATAGCTATTTGGGTCCTTAAGTAACAATTTACTGGGACCCATGAAACTAGCCTTAATTTAATAGAATATCACAAAATTCTAGGCATAAAACAACTTAAAACAGTTAATTTTGTCAAACAAACAAATATAAAAGTAGTTATTTTAATGGTTTCAAAATAGAAAATCATTTTTCTTTAGCAATCAGTACATGTGAAATCTTTCCATGTAGTTATTTTACTTAAACTTAAAGAACATATTGAAAATACTGTGGAAATACCAGAATGACATTTTATAAAGATCTGGAGATTAAAGTATGCTTGCGTGATCAAAGTAAGGCAGTAAAAATCACAGAGGTATCCAGATGATAGAGAAGAAATTAATTTGAGCCCCAGAATCTGAAAAAAACATTCAATTGCAAGAATATATTTACTTTTCAGCAGCAGAACCTGGTTAGAGTAAATCTTCCAGTAAAGCTAGATGAAGTCTTAGTAAAGCTAACTAGTGGTCTTTAGCAGGTAGAAAGTGGATAATGGTCTTTGGAGCCACCAATAACAGAATTCCTCCCTATGTCCTCAATGATTACTACACAGATTTGATAAATGAAAGAGACAGACACTGAAATGACTTGGAATTTTAAAATTGTGGTGTTGCAGAAGAAGAATATGAAGCAAGACAAAGAGCGCTAACAGTTCTTATGCTTTGTGGGAGCAAGTGGAATAGCATCGCCTTCCTAGGAAATGATAATACACAAAAACGTAAGAGGAAACTATCGCAATCTGAACTTTGAAGCTGGCTCATTGGCAGTTTAGGGAAAATGTGTCTAGTATTTATCTGTTACAGTGAAAACTTGCTTTGGGTGTGTGGGGGTGGGGTGGGGAGGGGGGTGTTACTATAATAGAATAAGTGAAAAAGAAGTCTAAACTATTTCACTTAAACTGACTGCAAAAACATAAAGAAAGTCCCGACTCACTAGTAATAATTTGAATGATAGAACTCTTTCATTCTTTTGCTCTGAGCTTACTTGGAATGTCAGATAATGTCATTTTGCAAACAACTCAGTCTACAACTTTCAATCTTTGCCAGTTCGTACAGCAAGCAGACCAAATACATTTTTCCCTCTATAATCAAATTGCATTACTTTCTTTTTTTACTATTATTATACTTTAAGATCTAGGGTACATGTGCACAACGTGCAGGTTTGTTACATATGTATACATGTGCCACGTTGGTGTGCTGCAGCCATTAACTTGTCATTTACATTAGGTATATCTCCTAATGCTATCCTTCCCCCCTCCCCCCACCCCAAGACAGGCCCCAGTGTGTGATGTTCCCCATCCTGGATCAAGTGTTCTCATGGTTCAATTCCCACCTAGGAGTGAGAATAAAATTGCATTACTTTCTTTTTAAAATTGTATTTGTGTACATCCAATGTATCTTTGTAAAATTTAAGAATTTGTTACATTTTTGTATTAGCAACACTAAAAAAAAATTGGACCTATTCTTATCTAATTAAAATATTAAAGGCCCAGTGGAAATCTTTTATTTTAATTTTTGAAGAGCTTATTGAATTATATTCATTATTGATTGAATTTTTTAAAACATTCTATGCTAATGAGTAATGTGGAGGGAAAACATTATTAGATTTAAATTATCCTAAGATAGCAAATAGAACATTTAGATATATTCTAAATGTGGTTTTTGTTTCAAAGAAACTCATGGTGACATAATTTTGAATATCTAAGCAAAAAATTTGAAAGAGTGGAGAGGACTCCAAACTAGGATCAGCCAGGCTCTTTTGTGGTATCTACCTGTACTGTTTTATCCATCAACAGAAGGTTTTTCTACTTTTACACTTTAATTTCTGTAATTCATGGCAAATGATAAGTTTAAACCCCATCAATCAAAATATATCTTTCCTCCAAACAAGAATAATTATTAATTTTATGTAAAGAGTGCTCAGAAAAGTTTTGGAAGAATTTCTGCGTAAGATATGGTTACACAGCCCTCCGTTTTCATGCTGTCATGGTGACTGAATACCTTCAAAATGACAGCATGTTGGCAGACCTGTGGAAAAAAAAATGAGAGCAAGCATAATGAAGAAAGGCAGCTGAGGAGTGAGGGGACACAGGAGCAAGGCTCATTGTACCAGGGGTATGTGCTCAACAAAGGGCAGTATCTCTGCAGGAGCTGCAGCAATAGATTCAAGGATATACTCAGACAAATGTGAATTGGGCTAAGAAGATCCCAATACATCTTTCGGGAATCTAGGCACTTGGAGTTGGAAACTGGAGCTCAAATGTTGAGGCCAAAGAAGTTTTAAGATGCCAGGTGAAAGCTGAAGTTATGAGGTAGCAGGAAATATGAGGGAGAAGAGAAGAGCTGTCTGGCACAGAGAAGAGGGAAGCAGGTGCAGAAATAGGAGAAGGGCTCATTGGTGTTCCAGGAAAATGGTGGAGAGATAAGCTGTTTTGTAGAGCTCTTTCTGTCTAAACTCTCTGAAACTTTTAACATTTGAGAGCAAATGAGTGACTATTTCTTCTTACTGGAAAGTTTCTAAGTAGAACCGTGTATTTAGTTTCTAGCATTGTCATCTTGCATTATTAACCTTCACTCTTTCCTTTATCCAATCAGTAACTAACTATTTGTTGATCATCTAATATATGGGGAGCATTTCACAGGAATGGGAAATTAACCAAATAAGAAATAGTCTTATTTTTGAGGTGCCCATGATCTAGGACAGGAGACTGTTGAGCAAATAGCTAATTACCGCACAGGAGGGAGGAGAAACCTTAATCAAAACTGGCCATCTGCCTTCATGGGAGGGAAAAGGGTACAAGGGTAAGAATATGCAATTCTATCACCTTCAAATCAAGTATAAACTCACTGAAAGAAAGTCCAACTTTTATGTCTTTTTCAATATCTGGTGCGCATCACATAATCCTAAATGTTTTAGGCTGATATTACTAATATTGTGATTTTTGAAAATTTTTGCTCAGACCATCCAATACTGTACCATCTGATGAATAAGCATAAGGGAAAGAATGTAGTTTCTCAGAACAACATTACTATTCTTAAATATTTCACACTTAAAGTTAAATCGATAACATGAGAATAACATATCTCTTCAATAAAGTCCCTGGAACTTCTAGGTCTGCTTAATCATATTCTGTGATTTTTATTAGTTAGTATAAAAACTTCATTTAATAATTTGTGCCTGCTTTTCTGCATCTGTTTATGCACTAACTGTACACAAACATTTGATTCGACTAAAGCAGTATAAGCATTTTGTTTAGAGCTCAAGTGATATTATTAAAATTATGAGTTATTTAGATTTGATTACTTAAATTGGATTAGTAAACATTTCAAATGCTCTGTGTTTTTAAAAATGCACTGTTTTCTTATTTTTAATTGTGAGCCATCTATGTGGGCTAAAATAAAGTTTAATATATTTCCATGAACAGGAAAAATAAATGGTCTGCTTACTTTCTCCTAAAAACTCTATGTAACTAAGAATGCATCTAAGAATAATATTAGTAAACTAAATACAATGGGCCACAATAAGAAAAAAGATTCCATCTGGAAAAAGGTCACATCATCGATTTCACTTGATTAGCAATGACAATCCTTACTATTTCCTCCTGTGCCCCACACAAGCAGTAATTAAAATTATTTCATCTACCCCAAAATACTACTTAAATACATGGGAAAGAAATCCTATTATTATTAAACTTATTTTGCAGTGTTAAGCCTTCATAACTTTTATGAAAAGGGAAATACAATTTATTAGATTTACATAAGTCACTTATTTTTTGCTTTCATTTATAAACATCTTATTCTATCATTCTAAGATTGCACACAATGTTATTAAAAGGAGTGACACTAACATTTCTAAAGATGCTTCTGGAACCATTTTGGAGAATGGATTAGGGTTGTAGGGGAACAAAGCCAGAGATAATTGTATTTTGATTATCCAAATTAGAGAAAAATTCATGAAGTAATACTAAAAACCATGATGGTTGTGTAAAATATTATCGTTCAGGGAATCTGTAATCATTGATGATCTTACGTAGTTTCAAAACATAATTTAATAAAGTGATTAACCAATAAGCTTAGGTGGTAAATGAGAGCTTTGGCGGATATCAGTTTAAAATGAACAAAACTGGGGAAATACACTCATATTAAATACATTCAAAATAGATGTTAAGTCTCAAAATGCCCTAGAAATTCTGCATTTTGTTTAGCGTATACATACGAAAAGTGTATTTTGGAATATAACAGATTTTTGTCTTTGCAATAATACTCTAATGGAAAGGTACATTTCCAGCCAAGAATGCTGTGTCGAATACGGCATAGATAAAAGAAACAATTCATTTATGTTGATAAGAAAATATATCTTGTAAAAAGTAAAAGGAATTATTAAATTAAGCTCAAAATTGCTATAAAGTAAGAAAAATCTGAAATCATTGATTTTATGACTTCTGTATTGCAATGCAAACATACAACACATACAAAGAGCAAATGCTGTCTAAATTTGATTTGAAATTTAAGTTCTGTTATTTAAACTAGTTCTACTTTTGATATTTTTTCAAGTTTCAGATCAAATAAAACCAGCTCCTTAGCTTATATAAATTATTACTAAATATAATTTTAATGAAAAAACAATCTGAAAGGAATTTTAGAGGAATTTCTGTAATTTAAGCCAACTGAAAATATCCAAAAAGGTTTCAACTGGTGATTTTCTTTTCCTTGGGTAGTACGGAAATAGAAGCACTTAAACATAACTCCTTTGACCCTGGTATATGCTGCTCAAAGCAGTCTGTGTGTCTATGTGTAAGTGTAGAAGATCATGAGGAATATTTTTAACAAAAACAAGGGCTTTCCATTTTTTTCCCCATTCAACCTTAATTTCATCATGGGTTAATGTGAAGATACAAGTGCCACAAAAAAGAAAATAGCAACAATTATTTTAATATTTGTTAGTCTTCACTGTTGAGCAGGGAAGTGACCTGCTATAAGGCATTTTAGTCACTAGGAAGCTATAAAAAATGAAGTATGTCTTAAGCCAAGATTCTATAAAAATGAAATTCAAAATACCCTCCTTCGAACTATGAAGGCAGGATGAATTGCATGAGTTGTGATTTTAACACAAGCCAGGCAATGCAGTTGCTCCTTCTGCTGACACAGCCCCATCGTGACTCTAACAGCTCTTCTGAATTCCCAGCAGTATTCATTATCCATCTCCTGGTTAAAGATGTCCACTCTGTAAGTTCTGCAATAGAGTTATCTCCTGAAGGACTTTAGAAATCTAACTGGAGTCTATTGACTCTCATTGTAGCTAATTTCTGTCATCTTGGGAGCACATATGAACTGCATTTCTTCACTATGACACCATTTTCAAGGCGGGGGTGGGGTCTAGGGCAGTATCATTGCATATCTCCGTCTAAATATGACAACCATATTTCCACTCAGTTTGAGGGCAACCTATGTCAATGTGGGGGCTCTCTACAAGGCACTTTGCTACAAAAGAGCCAAAGGAGACAGAGAAAAATAACTACGAGTTATAAGCTATTTCTTCAATAAAGATAATACTTCAATATTTGACCTCATTCTTCCCCTGGGGAAGTTTAAGAACCCTAGTATCTGACTCGTTCTCTTCTCTTCTCTTTTCTTCTCTTCTCTTCCTTTCTTTCTTTTTTTTTTTTTTTTTCCACTTCTTGAGCTCTTCTCCTGGAACAGGTGAAAGTCTCTTTACTTTCTCCTTCCCATTCGTCAGAGATTTACTACTGTTCTCTGTCTCTTACCATGACTTGCTAAAAGCAAACATGCTGATAATATGAGTTTGATCGTGCTCAACTGTGTCATTGAATGCTCCCCCTTCATGGAAGGTTTGTACAGGGAAATTGCTACCATGAGAAAACGTGTTTGTGAACTCTAAAGAGCTGCTATAGTTTCTATAGAGAAGATGTAAATGTGGGAGGGTGAATTCTAGGTCCTTATTAGGAGGAAGAGGCGTGGAGAAATGAATGGATAAAAATAGAAAGAGACCCTCTATCTCCAGGTACAACTCTTTTGTTTGCTTTGCTTTGTTTTACCCATCACAGATATTTTTAACTGAGTCATACCTGTGATTGCTGTACTCTCCATCCTAAACAATTCAAGACGAATACCACTAAAGTTAATTAGGCTCACTGGACATCTTTCACTGTGAGAGAACATAATTTTAAAGTATATGTATAAATGTTCTATCTGGCACATATTTTGAAATATCCCTTCTCTTCTGTTAGAATAATTATAATTATTGAAACATGTCAGCTTGTCCCCATCCTACATTTGTATTTGCTATTTTTACTTATTTTTATCATGTCTCTGAGTGCTTTTGATGTTTAGTTAAGGCAGTCCTTAAAATGGATTTATTGTGCACAACTTTATGTCAAGCTGTATTTAAATTTTTGAGAATAGAAATATAAATAACACACAGGGCTTGTTTTCAGAAACTCTACAGTCAAGTGGGAATGAATAAAACATCAACAGATGCATTCAATATGATGTAAATGAAGCAAGAGTAGAACATTCTAGATGCCATGGGCGAACCAAGAGAAACTGAACCCAACCTGTGGAAGTGAGGACCGTGACCCTCTTCTAGGGTTTCTATGGTGAAATTACTAACATAAGAAAATGTGTTTGTGAACCTAAATAGCTGATTTACTTTCTGTGGAGAAAGTGTCAGAGCAGATGCTAGAAGAATGATTATAACTTTTCTCCTTAAGCATAACACAAAAATGTCTTTCTTGTAAAAGTAAAAGCATTTACCAGCAGCTGTTCATTACTGGAGCATGAAATCTTGGCTATTGAGTGGTGTAAGTGAGGCAGAAGAGTTAGGCATGAATTAGGTTGTAAAAGATGTTGTATGCTGTGTTAAGGAGCCAGCTGGACTTTGTTAGGCAATGAAGAGTCTTAGAAATATTTTAAGATAGACCCAGTGTGCGTTCTAGATGGTTCCCTCTAATTGCAATAGGAAGGGTGGATTTGAAGTAGGTCAATTAGGAAGCTATTTAAATTATGTGATGGTTAATTTCATGTGTCAACTTGGCTGGGCCAAAGTACCCAGATATTTTGTCAACCACTGGTGTGGTGGTGCTGAAGAAATATATTTCAGATAAAATCAACATCTAAATCAATGGACTTTGAGGAAGGCAGATTATCTTCCATAATATAAGCGAGCCTCAGCCAATCAGTCAAAGAATTTAAAAGAAAGAAGACTGCCTTCCCCAAAGGAAGATCGAATTCTGCCAGCAGATTATCTTCAAACTTGAGCTAAAGCATTGTATCTTCCCTGGGCCTCCTGCCAAATGGCCTAACCTGAAGATTCGGGACTTTTCAGCCTCTAATACACAACCAAGTGAACCAATTCTGTAAAATCTCTCCTTCTCTCTCTCTTTCTTTATACATCCTATTGCTTCTGTTTGTCTAGAGAACCCTGACTAATAAAAGGAACTGCAGAAGAGACCATGTAAATGTCTCAATAAAATTAGGGAACTCAGGGGTCAGGGAAGGCTAGGGAGAAAAGGAGGCAACTTTTATTCTGGGCAACTTCCAAATGAGAGGATACTGGGGGCAGATTGGTGGGGTTCTCCAGCAACTGTTTTTTGTTTGTTCATTTGTTTGCTTGTTTGTTTTTTGTTTTTTCCTTTTTTTTTTTTTTTAAACTTATTTTAAGTTCAGGGGTACAAATACCGGTATGTTACACAGGTAAACTTGTGTCATGGAAGCCTGTTGTAGAGATTATTTTATCCTCCAGGTATTAAGCCTAGTACTTGTTAGTTATTCTTCTTGATCTTCTTCCACCTTCCGTCCTCCACCCTCTGAAAGGCCCCAGTATGTGTTTTTCCCCTCTATGTGTCTATCTGTTCTCATGATTTAGCTCCTACTTGTAAGTGAGAACATGAAGTATTTGGTTTTCTGTCCCTCTGTTAGTTTGCTAAGGATAATGGCCTCCAGCTCCATACCAGCCTGGAATGTAGAGATGTCAATTAGAAGTCCTTTGGTGGTTTGTTTGCTTTAATTTAAAAATAGAGGTGGACCAGCTGATGAGATCACCTAGGAAGAACGTGTACGGTGAAAAGAAAAATAGCTGAACACAGCACCCTGAGATGAAATTTAAGAAGCCTGACAAGGATAGGGCCTATAAAATAAACTATGAAGAATTTAGAATTCAAGGGAAATCCAGAGGAAATGATATAAAAGAAACTAATTTATCCCAGCAGTGAAGGTCCTTTGTGTATGTATAACATGACTCTGTAGTGCACAGTGCTTTTCGTTCAAAGACTGGTACTACGTTTTTATTCCTAGAAAATAATGGCTTTTTTCTCTGCCTTTTTTTTTTTTTTTTTAACAAATTTCTGTCTTTTATGAGGTTTATAAATTATTATCAATCTCTGTCTTGGTGTTGATCTTTTTTTCATTAGAGGTGCCATAAGTACTAATATCTACTATGAGAATTTTTTATGCCTGAATATTACCTTTCTACTATAAAGGTAATATTCTACTACTTTCATCTGCCTTTGAGTTTTTTACTTTGTTTCTTACTTTAAAAATGTATATCCTAGACTGCATATCTGTTACATTGTATCTGTATATCTTTCCTCTTTATATCTTTATCTAACTCTTCCACTGATTCCCAGACTTAAGGGGTTGTTTCAATGGTGTTATTTCTGTCTCATTTATTTGATTTTTCTCCAATAATATCTATTTTTCAGTGTATGCAACTTGATCACATTTTCACTTTCTGTTTAACTACTTTGTTTAATTTCATAATGTCCGTATCTTGGTGTTCACATATCTTATTACATAATTCCTTTTGATTTTATATTGAGGATAGTATTCATTTGTAAGGCATACTGCTTCATAAAATAATTACATTATCTCATGGAAAGAATTTTTATCCTCATAAGTAGTACATTGTTCTTCCCCTGTAAAATAAACTTTTTACTTGTCACATGTTCAATTTTAAAGTTTTTCTTATTCATGAACAAATAAATGTTTATATTTGCCTTAACTGTTCTTTACTGCTTGTTATGATTGGTTATGATTGTTTAGGTGACGTTAACTTCATTTCTTCACAGTTATATGTTAATGTTCTTATGTATATATAGAGATAAGAACACATATATGTATATATGTATATATATGCACACATAAGAACATATGTGTATATATATATGAACATAACACATACACACATAATATATATCAGATATAAATAAACAGGTGTAATTTTTTCTAATTTTTTTTTAACTTTAATTTCTGGGATGCATGTACTGAACGTATAGGTTCATTACATAGGTATACATGTGCCATGGTGGTTTGCTGTACCTATCAACACATGATCTAGGTTTTAAACTCTGCATACATTGGGTATTTGTCTTAATGCCCTCCCTCCCCTTTACCCACAGCCCCTGGCATGCCCTGGTATGTGGCATTCCCCTCCCTGCGTCCTTGTGTTCTCATTGTTCAGCTCCCACTACGAGCGAGAACGTGAGAGGTTTTCCTGTGTTAGTTTGCTGAGGATGACGGCTTCCAGCTTCATCCAAGTCCCTGCAAATGACATGAACTCATTCCTTTTTATGGCTGCATAGTATTCCATGGTGAATCTGTGCCACATTTTCTTTATCCAGTCTATCATTGATGGGTATTTGGGTTGGTTCCAAGTCATTGCTATTGTAATAAACATATGTGTGCATGTGTCTTTATGGTACAATGATACATAATGCTTTGGGTATATGCCCAATAATGGGATTGCTGGGTCAAATGGTATTTCTGATTCTAGATCTTTGAGGAATCACCACACTGTCTTCCAGAGTTGTTGAACTAATTTACACTCCCATTAACAGTGTAAAGGCATTCCTGTTTCTCTACATCCTCTCCAGCATCTGTTGTTTCTTGAATTTTTAATGATTGCCATTCTAACTAGCATGAGATGGTATCTCATTGTGGTTTTGATTTCCATTTTTCCAATGACCAGTGATGATGAGTTTTTTTCATATGTTTGTTGGCCGCATATATGTCTTCTTTTGAAAAGTGTCTGTTCATATCCTTCACCCACTTTTTGGTGCCTTTTTTTTTTTTTTTTTTTTTCTTGTAAATTTGTTTAAGTTTCTTGTAGATTCTGGATATTAGCCCTTTGTCAGATGGACAGATGGCAAAAATTTTCTCCCATTCTGTAGGTTGCCTGTTCACTCTGATGATATTTTCTTTTGCTGAGCAAAAGCTCTTTAGTTTCATTAGATCCCATTTGTCAATTTTTGCTTTTGTTGTTTTGTTCTTGGTGTTTTAGTCATGAAGTCTTTGCCCATGCCTGTTTCCTGAATGGTATTGCCTAGGTTTTCTTCTAGGGTTTTTATAGTTTTCTTTCTAATATCTTAACCCTCATTTATAATCCCCATGAAATGCAGAGATTATATTTGCTTCTTTCATTTCATCCCCACCAGGAGAAAAGGGCACTATCAACAAAACTGCAGAATTATGGAATAAAGAAGAAGATGAAAATTCTTTTATTCACTAATAACTTTTTAGTGTATGTTGGAAAAGGAACAGAAAAACAAAAGGAAACCTTATAGAGACACTTTAACTAATTTTTCTATCCTATACTAATATTTGGCCCTAAAAATATAAAGGAGATTTGTCCATCCTGTTACTTAGAACACTGAGCTATTTATACACAGATTCGCTTTCCTATTTATGAGCTAGGGCCACTAAAGAAAAAGATTGTGGACTCTCTTAAACCAAGTTGGTACTCCTGGCACATACTTTTAGAAGTTACTACATCACTTCTCTCCATTAATTAGGATAATTGTAGAAACTTTTGCAGTGTTTTGGCTTATGTGTTTTTAATTGCATTATTTTGGGTTGTTATTATGGATTTCTTATTGGTGTATTTCATAGTTTTTAAAAAAAATCTGAAACAGCCATCATTTTTAGATCTCTCTGCTAAGGGTGCTATTTATATTTAATCATCAAAATATCCAATGAGTGAGCTACTATTACCTTTTTTTAAACAAATGAATTTAATAACACTGACATATATAGGGCCTTAAAAACTTGTTCAAATTCATTCAGCTAGAAAGGGGAAAAACCAGTGATTGTAAACAAGTTTAAGTACAAAAACTGAGCTATTACACTTTGTGTTATATTGACTGGTTTTGCTTTCATCTGTCTGTTCTGCTCAGATATTTTATTTAGGAACATTGGCACCATTATATGTCATATAACATAATTATATATTATATTTATTTTCACAATTGTTCTAAGTATGATTAAAATAAAACTATGTAAGTATTTCAGAATGCTTTGGTTTCTTGCTCCCAATACTGTACCAGTGTGATTATACACTTTGACTTCTTTCAGACTTTCTCTATTCAGACTCCTCCTAGAAATTTGTTCAAATATTCTTTCTAATCTATTATTTAATTTTCAAAATTGTGATGTATAATAATTATGGTCTGGCCATTTCTAACTATCCTGTGACTCTGCTGAGTTCTTAAAACACACTTTACCCTTCGCTAAAGTCATTATTACACAGTGATTAAGTAAAAATGAAGTCTAGATAGCCTCCATCATTATCCTGGGAATGTAATTAAAAATAACCCATTCACCTACAAGTTACAGCGGCACAGAAAGTATTGTGTAATGAGACCGAATCTCCATCCTTGTCCATGGTACTGTAATCACTTAAGATACATTTCTCAAGGTCATCTTTAGGTTTGATCACAACAGATATTTACTGTAAAAAGTGAGGAATTATGGATCATACTTAGCCATCTTAGTTAAGAACTTGGACTACACTGATTATTTAGTATTGGCAAGGCGAGATCTTTAAAATTATCACCCCTCTATAAAATAATACGTGAATAAATAATCTTAGATCTATCTAGTAAATGTCACATAAGTATCATAGTAATACAGCATCTTCGGACTGAGTTCAAATTCTGTTTGACTACATATTTGACTACTCAGTAGCTGTGTGCCTTTAGGTAAGTTAATTTAACTTCTAAGTGAGGATAATAATGACAACTCTTTCATTGGGCTTTTAGGAGAAATGAGTTAATGTGAATAGTCTCATTAGCTATAATGATTTATAATTGTCTTAATTATGTAATTTAATATTTATTTGGTTATTTCTGTAACTGCAATGAAATAACGTCTTCATTATAGTTATCCACCAAATAAGAGATTGTACTAGACGTTTTTTGAATAAAAAGATATAGTTCTAACCATACAACATTATATGATTCTGTCCACCTATGACACCTATAATATATGGATTAATATAAATGGAGTAAATAAAGCCACCATTTAAGAAAATCAAAAGTTGTCTTTGGAAAACTAAAATCATTTGATTATATTTACTGCTTTTGAATGGACACATTTATATTAACAGCCATTGTCTCAGACTATGTTTACTTGGAAACAGAATTTCTGTTCTATAAACAGAAATGAATATTTGAATTCATTGAATATGAATATTTATATTCAATATTCATATGTTCTCTTAGACATAAATAAGTACATAATTTTTAATCAAAAATAAGTAAATACTTTTAAACTATTTACCACAGGATATAGCACTATGACAATTTTTATATATTCATTACAGATACCATTAAAAATTCAAACAAGATATACTTACTATTACATTATTAACAAATGACCTGCATCCTTCAGCAATGAGAATTTTAAAAATTTTATTCTTGATTATTTATGTAGTGTATGTTGTGTTCTTATAAGTAGGTTTATGGACTGGGTACGGTGGCTCACGCCTGTAATCCTAGCATGTTGGGAAGCCAAGGTGGGTGTATCACTTGAAGTCAGGAGTTCTAGACCAGCCTGGCCAACAGGGTAAAACCCCACCTCTACTAAAAATACAAAAATTAGCTGAGCATGCTGGTATGCACCTGTAATCCCAGCTACTCAGGAGATTGAGACAGGAGAATCACTTTAACTAGGGAGATGGAGGTTGTAGTGAGTAGAAATCATGCCACTGCACTCCAGAATGTACAACAGAGCAAGACTCCATTTCAAAAAAATTAAAAATAAATAAAAAAATAAGCAGGTTTAAACATAGCACTCTAGTACATAACAAGGACGGGATTACTATAAATAGAATTAAATCCTTGGCTCAATCATTGAGATGGATGTAATAAATTCCAAGTCAGGTCTTTCAGACAATTTTCCAGAATATTTATGTGGGTAAATACGATTGGTCTTACATTGACAATACTATGATGTACCGATTAATAAATGAAGACATAAATACAACGCACAAAGAAAAAATATTTTACATTTGATATTCAAGCTACCTTATATGATAAAATTTAATTTTACTGCCATTCTTATCATACGTGCCCCGATCATTAATGCATAACTAAGTCTTCTGTATTAATTTTGCAGATTTATTTTTTAAAAAGACAGCATGTATATAAGTTCAATGTCGTTTTTCCAAAGAAATTTTTAAAAATAATTCAATCCAATCACGATTTTAGATTTATGAAACCTTAGATTATAACGATTTGCTATTAGTATTTAATAACCAAAAAGCTTTTTCTATATAATATTGCTTTCACTGATTTTAGGTGAATCTTCCCACACCGGTCTTCAAATAATTTGTTTTCGCAATAGTTTAAATATTTATCAAATTAATGAATCCATGAATAGGGATGTAATAAAATGAATGTACCTACTTTCAGTATGAATAGAATTGTATGAAGTCAGAAGACACAGAAAATAAACACCTTTGAAAACATTAACAGGAAATTCAAAATAGCAGTCAATACTTATCCCTGTTCTTCTAATGTTTTCCATTCAAAACTTACCTGACCCAATTTTAGCAACACACTCAGCTTTCTCTGAGAGCTAATTTCCATTTAGGTTCTCATCTACACAGGAAAAGCAATGGAACCCAAGACAGATGTAAGGTACCTGCAGTTTAGAAAATACACATCATAAACTGTTCTTTATCCTACTCCCTGCCAGGCACAAACACTGGCCAATTAGTTTCTGTATTTTAGGTGAGAGATCAAATGAGAACAAAAGGCCAGGAAAGGTCCTGATTGCTGAAACTGTTAAATTCTACTTGGAGCTTCAGAATTCAGATTCAGGTCACTATTTGGAGCACAGGAGGGCAGTTTTGAATATTTAATTTCCAAATTCACTAAAATGAGAGGTTTTTTTTTTTCCTATTGCATATGTGTGTGTTTGTTTATGCATGAGAGTTTGTGAGCAAACACTGCTTTGCTATCAGGAGGCTGCCAGGATCCCTCAGGACATCAAAGACAGATGATCTGAAGATACAATTTTGCTACTGAAAGTACCAAATAGCAAGCTTCCAATCTTGATATTTCTCTACTTAGAGACACTTAAAAAGTGCAGGCCAAATGAATACAAAATTACCTAAGAGCTAGGAAAGTAGCACTAGGTAATTGTATAGACTGAAGCGAATAACTCTCAGGAATGAATTTTATCCACAATATGCATGAAACACCTTACAGTGACTTATTTTTAGAAGTAATAATATCAGCACTCACACGAGCATTTTGAAAACAAATGTCTTCTGATATCACCACCAAATACTCTGAAAAAATGACACAAGGTGTCAGACATAGACTTCAGATTGATAATTTCTGTATTTGTTTATAGGTGAATTTTTATGAAACAAAAGTTTTATAAAACAAAATTTACAGATAAATGTTTACAAAACAAAATAGTAAGGGAAAATGCTTTGATGTAACTCACTGTCAGGCACCTTACTGAATTTATTACTTCTTCATAATATAGAGCTATATAAATGAACCAAAATCTCAAAACTTTGCTCTAAATAACACAGCGAATTGCCTGCAATGGAAAGTTGATATGATAGCAGTCCCCACACCCCCAGGAGAAGAAGAGCAAAGCATGTGTCTAGAAACTACCTATAGAAAAAAAAAAGAATTAATTTGAGTCACAAATTATTTTCTTCCACTAGCCATAGCATTTGAAAAATTATGGCCATACTGGTATAGCTTATCATGTCTCAGAGCAGAGCTCTGCATGTATAGGTTTTTAACACAAAGACTTGAATTAAAACGAAAGGGAAGAATTTGGGGGACAACATTCAACAGGGGGAATGACCAAAAAATAGGTCTAACTTTTTAATAATCATTTGTTTCAGGTAACATAACAATATTCAACAGCTGACTAGAAAATACTTAGAATACATTTGCTTTAACTAAGAAACAGAGAAATCAGACAGTTACTTTCTACATAGTCTCCAATGAATAATACAGAGAGTTACATTGAATTAGCTTTAACACTATGCATGCCTGTGGAATAACTCATTACATGTAATTCAGTGAACAAGTGAAGGGAACATATTTATTATTTCCTTTTGATGTGACTGGGCAAGATATGTTATGTTTGATGTTCTCAAAAGGGAAGGCCAGATCTCTTCTAAATGCAGGCATTTGGTTTTGGTTGATTTTTATAATCGGTGAAAGTTTGCAAGGCATCTGCAACTTTTGAGTATTTGTCTGCCTTTAACCTCAGTATTTCTCCATTTGAAAAATGATTACTGAAAAAATTATTTAAAAAGTGTAGGCCAAATGAGTACAGACTTACCTAAGAACTAGGGGATTGGCAGTAGGAAATCTAATAGACACTGAGGTTAATAAAACTCAGGAAGGATTTTATTCACAATTCTAATGAAATAGGCTACAGTGATTTATTTTGAGGGGTGGAGCATATCCAAATATATGTGATGAGTCAATAAATAATGTTATGTCTGTCACAAATTTTGCTGTAAATAAGACGTATTTGGACATTATTTCAGTATAATAGCATGAAATATTGCACTTGCTACTTTAAAGGTGATCTTTAGGAAGAACTGAATGTATATCTTTTTTCCAGTGGGCACATGAAGACAGTTCTTCAAATAACACACAGATTGAATTCCAAGTAGAAATCTTGATTGGGTAAAGTACATCAAAAATTAAATGAAAGAGGTTGTCCCTATAGAGGTTATAGTAGAACTACATGAGTTCACTGTTTTATAAGACTTATAATCTTCTTTTGCATTTAACCAAAACTAAAGGATATGCAAAAGAAAATTACCAAGGCAAATTAAATGAATGAAGCTTACCAAGTGAGAAAGCAATGCCCTGTTTTAAAATATGCATATATAGTCATGCATTGCATACAACATTTCAGTTAATGTTAGAGCTATATAAATTCTATATATATCATTCTAAAGAAGTGATAAATTCAGTAAGGTGTCTGACAGTGAGTTACATCAAAGCATTTTCCCTTACCATTTTGTTTTATAAACCCTTATCTGTAAATTTTGTTTTATAAAACTTTTGTTTCATAAAAAATTCACCTATAAACAAATACAGAAATTATCAATCTGAAGTCTATGTCTGAGGCCTTGTGTCATTTCTTCAGAGTATTGGTGGTGATAACAGAAGACATTTGTTTTCAAAATGCTCGTGTGAGTGTTGATATTATTACTTCTAAAAATAAGTCACTGTAAGGTGTTTCATGCATATTGTGGATAAAATTCATTCCTGAGAGTTATTCGCTTCAGTCTGTACAATTACCTAGTGCTACTTCCCTAGCTCTTAGGTAATTTTGTATTCATTTGGCCTGCACTTTTTAAGTGTCCCTAAGTAGAGAAATATCAAAATTGGAAGTTTGCTATTTGGTATTTTCAGTAGCAAAATTGTATCTTCAGATCATCTGTCTTTGATGTCCTGAGGGATCCTGGCAGCCTCCTGATAGCAAAGCAGTGTTTGCTCACAAACTCTCATGCATTTCAGTTAATGGTGGATCATATACACAACGGTGGTCTCATAAGGGCTGAAAAATTCCTGTGGCATAGTAGGGATAGTATAATCACTACTCATAGTAGTATAATAACATCATAGTGCAATGCATTACTCACATGTTTGTAGTGATGCTGGTCTAAACAAACCTCCTCTGCTGTCAATTGTATAAAATATATCACATACAATTATATACAACACATCATACTTATTAACAATAGCAAAGAGTTATGTTACTGGCTTATGTATTCAGTGTACTATACTTTTTATTATTATTTTAGAGTATACCCTTTCTACTTATTAAAAAAGATCGTTAACTGTATAACAGCCTCCTGCAAGTGCTTCAGGAAGCATTGTTCCGGCAACCCAGAAGAAGGCATTGTTATTCTAGGAGATGACCGTTCCATGCATCTTATTGGCCCTAAAGACCTTCAGTGGGACAAGATGTGGAAGTGGGAGACAGTGACATTGATTATCCTGATCCTTGTAGGCCTAGGCTAATGTGTCTGTTTGTGTTTTGATTAAAAAAAAAAAAAGGCTGGCTGGGCGTGGTGGCTCAAGTCTGTAATACTAGCACTTTGGGAGGCTAAGGCGAGAGGATCACTTTAGGCTGGGAGTTGGAGGCCAGCCTGACCAACACGGAGAAACCCCACCCCTACTAAAAATACAAAATTAGCCAGGTATGGTGGCACATGCCTTTAATCCCAGCTACTTGGAAGCTGAGGCAGGAGAATCACTTGAACCCGGGAGGTGGAGGTTGCTGTGAGCTGCCGAGATCATGCCACTACATTCCAGCCTGGGCAAGAAAAGTGAAACTACATCTCAAAAAAAAAAAAAAAAAAAACCAAACAAACACCTAACATTTTTCTTTATACTGGATAGTCACTTAAAAAAAAAAAAAAAAAAAAGATTTAGAAAGCAAAAAAGGAAAACAAAGAGGAGAAAATAGAAAAACTTACAGAATATAAACCCAAATGCAGCTGTACAATATTTTTTGTGGATTAAGATAACTGTTATTACAAAATAGAAACAAGTTTTGAAAATTAAAAAGTTTATAAAGTATAACAAGTTATAATAAGATAAAGGTTAATTCATTATGGATGAAAGATAAAATTTTCTTATGAATTGAGTGTAGTCAACATATATGATATTTATAAAGTCTACAGTAGTGGGCAGTAATGTCCTCGGCCTCACAGTTACTCACCACTCACTCACTGACTCACCCAGGTCAACTTCCAGTCTTGCAAGCTCCATTTACGGTATATGCCCTATACAGGTATACCATTTTTTATCATTTATACCATCTATTTACTATACTTTATCCATACTTAGATATGTTTACATACACAAATACCATTGAATTACAATTGCCTATAGTATCAGTATAGTAACATACTATCCAGGTTTTCAGCCTAGGAGCAAAAGGCTAGACCATATAGCCTAGGCCCTTAGAAGGCTATACTATGTAGATTTGCGTAAGTATACTCTATGATGTTCGTACAAGGATAATATTGTCTAACAACACATTTCTCAGAATGTATCCCAGTTGTTAAACAACATAGGACAGTATAAATATATCCCAGTAGGTGCAAGAATGAGACCTGATTATAGTGGGAAGGAGAGCCATGTTCTTTCATTCTTATAGTACCAAAGCAAACATAATCAGGATGGCCAAATTTGGCTTCTTTGCACCCAACAGGAAAATACAGGTTGTAAGTTAGCCTGTTTCCTAGGGACTAAATTCATTTTAATATGCAAATAATTGATGAAGAGCATTAAAATACTTATTTATCAAATATCCAATGCTTCATAACTGAAGATTAGGTTCCTATATAGGTATTTCCAGGTTGGTAAGAATTTTTCTTCTTGTGCTTGATACAATTTTTTGCAGATAGACATCAGAAAAGGGAAATATTGCTGGTCTGAAATCAGGTGTATCTTTAGTGAAATATGGATTAATCTCATCTCGGCAGGTTTGAAAGTCCCATTTCATCTTGAATAAAATAGTTTGTTAGCTTTGAAAATTGAATACTTATTCAGTTGACACTTATTCAATACTTAAGACAATTGAATAATTGTCTTAAGTAAAATGTAGCCAATAGCACAGAAACATGGGTTTTAATTAGCATAGTATTATTTGTAAGTATCATTATTACTTCATAAGATCTGTAAAACATGTAGATTTTCACCGATAACACTTTTTAAATTTTAGTTAGAGAAAAGAAAATAAAGCCATTTTATATCAAACATGGTGGAGTTAAATTCACAGACTTCCAAATACATTTTGCTTTTTATTTTTGGATTATAAAACACGTATTCATTGAATATAAATGACCAAAAACACAAGCAGAGAATTGAAAAAACAAACTTCCAAGAGTACTAATAGGATATTTACTATTTACCATTTAGTTTTTTCTTTAATATCTTTTTCTGATCAATTATTTGTAGAGGTTTGAAGTGATATGGCATACATTATTTTGAATCTCATTTTATCACTTTGTACTATCCTATAAACACTTATTCAAAACTATTAATATTCCTCAGACAATCAATTTTAATGATTAATTTTACACATAAATGCATTATTGCATCTTTAACTCTTCTCCTTGTTTAGACTTTACGTTACCTCATATAAAAATGAGATGCACTTCTTTGGACATAAATTTTTTTCTTCACCTTTCTAATTACTTTTTAGGGTACATATGTGATACTGTAATTACCCTTTTAAGACCTGATATTCTAAGAATAGTATAAATTTCAAGTTGTTCTTCAAAAACTCAGGAAAAAATTCACTTGTATTACCAAATATGGCTAAATAATCATTATGTATTGTCATTATTTTAAATAAGATTTCAGAGTAGTTAACTTCAGATGGTGGGATATCAATTAATTGGAAAGCACACGTGTTGTATATCTGTATCTAAATATGAATACACACACAAGTAGGTATATACACACACATATTTAAGGCAGAGCTTTTGAAACATGTCTTATTTTTGTGACTAAAATTAGTGTTAAAAAAGGAAAAAAAAATTGCTAACTTGCGAAGCTTGAAAGTAGTATTTAAAACACTAACAATGCCAAATGCTGATGGGAATGTGATGCAACAGGAACTGTCATTCATTACTGATGGGAATGCAAAATGGTACAGCCACTTCGGAAGACAGTTGACAGTTTCTGGCAAAACTGAAAATACTCTAACTATGTAATTTAACAACTGTGCTTCTTTGTATTTACTCAAAGAAGTTAAATACTTATTTCCATACAAATATCCACATGTGGACATTTGTGATAGCTGTACTTATAATTAACAAAATCTGGAAGCAAGCAAGATGTTCTCAATTAGGAGAGTGCATAAAAAACTATGGAACGTCTAGATGACGGAATATTATTCAGTGCAGAAAAGAAATGAGATATCAAGCTCTAAAACGATATGGAGAAACTGTAAAAGGAACTGCTAATTGAAATAAGCCAGTCTGAAAAGGCTACATACTGTGTGACTCCAACTACACGGCATTCTGGAAAGGGTAGAACTTTGGAGAGAGTAAAATATTTGTGGTTGCCAGGGGTTAGAGAGGAGAATGATGAGCAGGCAGAGCACAGAGATTTTTAGGGCAGTGAAACTATTCTATAATGGACTATAATTGTGGATTCCTGTCACACATCTTGCAAACCCACAGAATGTTTAATACAAAGAGTGAAGTTTAATACAAAGAGTGAAGCTTAATATAAACCCTGGACATTGGGTGATACTGATGTGATGTGTCAGTGTAGGTGCATCCATTGTGACAATGGATCACGGGTATGGGATGCTGATAGTGGTGTGGACTGTGGTTGTGAGATGGCAGTGAGTATACAGAACATCATTGTACTCCCCATTCAATATTGTTGCAAAACTAACACTGCTCCAAAACCTGAAGTATATTTCACACCCTTTAAAAAAGTATTTCACTGTTGTTTTAGTTTGCATTTTTAGGATACTAGTGAAGTGGAGTCTATCCATTCCCTGAATTTTGATGGCACTTGTGACTTTCTCTGGCCAGTATAATGCCAGATGTTGAGGCACACCAGTTTTGCGTCTAGGCATCTACGGATCTTACATATTTCTATACCTTTTCTTGGAACTTTAAATCTGCTTAAAATGGATAGTGTACTGGAGGATGAAAGACATGAAACTCAATCACTGAAGCCAACAGTGTAATTATTGTCAAATGTACAAATGAGGCCATTTAAACCAGCTAGCCCCAAGAGGAGCAGAAAGTTTACTGCAGACCCATAAAGGAGACCCTGCCAACATCAGCTAAGCATGCAGGCGCTGCCCAATTCACCTACAGATTCCTGAGCTAAATGAATGTTCATTGATGTAAGCCACTGGGATTCGTGATTTTAACAAACCATTCTGGCAATGGATAACTGATACATTCTACCTACTTAAAATGCTGTTACTATACAAAAAGTTGAGCATGCCTATACTTTCATAGACTATTGAAACACTTGTGTAATATACTATTTTTTTATTTGCATGAAGGTCGGCAAAATTATAGAAAGCACCATTACTGTATAATTTTATTAGAAATTAATATGGTATTGATAGGAGATAATGAATCTCAAGAAAAAATGTGGCAACAGAGTATGAAATAATGTTTACAAAGACATTAAACTATTATCATCGAAAAATTAGTAGAAAAAAATTAATTTCGTTTCTCCATAAAAATGTATGAGAACTTATATGTGAATTTATTAAATAATTTTTAAATAAGAGAATATTGCCAGGTAGGAAAATTGCCTTTTGGCTCAATGAGCTTATGAATAATATCAACAGAAGAATCGTTCCTAAGAAGGCGGAACAAATTTGGTCTACGTGTTAGATTATTAAGGATTCATACACTAACTAATTCACTTGTTAACTACGTTAAATTGCAAAACAAAAATTTAAATGTAGAGATAGATACTAATACGTATCTCATAGGAATGTCAGAAAAGAAAGAGATGAAGCACACTTTCAGGAGTACTTCATTTTCCTTCTTGACTAACATTAGTATTCTGTTTCTTCAGGTGCCTTTACATACATTTATAAAAGCTGTTGCTGGGCATGGTGGCTCATGCCTGTAATCCCAGCACTTTGGGAGACCGAGGTAGGCGGATCACGAGGTCAGGAGACCGAGACCACCCTGACTAACACGGTGAAACTCTGTCTCTACTAAAAATACAAAAACAAAAACAACAACAAAAAAAATGTAACCGGGCGAGGTGACGGGAGCCTGCAGTCCCAGCTACTCGGGAGGCTGAGGCAGGAGAAGGGCGTGAATCCGGGAGGTGGAGCTTGCAGTGAGCTGAGATCGGGTCACTGCACTCCAGCCTGGGCGACAGAGCGAGACTCCGTCTCCAAAAAAAAAAAAAAAAAAAAAAAAAAAAAAAAAAAAAAAAGAAAAGCTGTTATAGTCTAATGTGAATTTTGTTTATTTTATGTGGTGCACTAATTATTCGAAGCAAAGCTCTCAGAGAAACATAAAGTGCCAATATTTATTTTAAGTCATCAATCAGGAATGAAACACATTTAAAGTAAACTAGTTGAAAAATAGGCTTCATTGATAAAATTGCGACATACTAGGAGCCGGATTAAAATGCATATTATAATAGAGATAGATGCATTTTAAATGTTGTTTAAGCAATTATATTGCTTTGTAAAATCATGTGTATTGGACAATAATTCACGTCAAAAACAAACACCTCACTTGGTAATGCATACACAAACTCACACCTATGTAGGTCACATATAAATAGATATTTAGACTTCATACTTCCTTTCATTGAATTACACTAGTAAGAAAAACCTGATCCATTTATGTAAAGGATGTTAACAAATGTTAGATGCTGTAGCAGTTTAGTTTAAGTCAAGAAAGAATAAACAGATATCAGAGCTAACAGAGGCTTAGCATATTTGAAAATGTCCTAAGCCCAGAAGAATACAAAAGTTTTGATGGAAAAATATGTAAATTGTGAGAAAGCAAATATGGATTCTTTCTATGGCATAATTGGATTACAGAATTTGAAAGACAAGATGAATTACTGTTAAATACTCTTAGAGATGTGTCATGTCCCATAACCAGTGTTTTGGGGAATGGAGTGGTTGCCTACCCCAAAGCTGCAACTATCAGCAGATACAAAGAGCCCCTAGCACAGAGTAATCATTTGCAAGAGGGCTTTAATGGTGATTTCCCAGCAATATTAAAAAACACTGAAACAGACTGAAAACTAAATCTAATTTTAATACATGGTAGAAATACTTATTAGGTCTGAGGATGAGTTTACTAACTAGCAGTAAAAAGGGCAGTGATGCTATTATTATTCAAAATAATAAATTCATAGAAATTCTTGCCCAATAATATTATATTTATTAATATAATATTGTTTTTGCTTGGAAACAACAAATAAAATATTTCAATTATACTTTTGAAAAGCAAATGCTATTTTTTTTTTACAAAATAGCAAAAACATAAACCCTTCTTAAGATTACTACTTTTATTTCATTTTAAAACTTAAAATTCTCTTTCTAAATGTCCTAGTAAAGGAGTCATATTATTTAAGATACACTATATGCTATTACTTGCAAAAATAAGTTTATATGTGGAGATAACACACATATTTCATTAAGTTCAGCGTGATTTAATCTATTCTATATCCTGGCTATTAGCCATCCAGAAGGGAAAATGGTTTTAATTTTCTGGACTTCTGTCACTTTTTATAGGTAAAAAAAAGGGCACTGAACTAAAGGTTCCCACCCTCCCCCACTCTACTCTATTGTACAATATATCAAACCTATCAACTAACAAGTCTGTAATTTCTGTATTTTTTTATTCCACAGCTAATTTTCATAATCCTTCATTTTCTCTGGCAACATTTCTAGTACTCTAATGAACTTCATTTTGCACTTGCTACGTATGATTTTGTGATTTATCTTATGCCACAATTCTTACAGTTTATTTCAGGAAAAAGGACTTATCACTTGGTAGTTGTTTGCACTTGGATAAAAATGACTGAATTTTTCTTTATAAAGTCAAGGAAAGGAAATGTACTGCCGGGCTAAGACTAAGCATGAAAGATTTCATCTGAGAGGGACAATTTGTCAGAAAATCATGAGGAGGTGCATACGGAAGGGTATAATGGAAGCAGTCTTGCAACATTAACGATATCATTCACTGTCATCAATCCTGTAATAAATCCACACACACCACACTGAGGGGCAGTGCAGTCTCCACTACTGATTCTCACAGGCAGAGCTGTAGTTATGCCCTAGAAGGTGGAGCCCTGTCTCATCTCCAGGGAAGCGCTATGATGGGTGTCCTGAGGAATGAACTGGGAAAACAGAAATGGCAGCTCAGAAAGGTGGACAAAAACTAAGGGCTTAAATCACCTTCAGAATGCTTTCTTATCATGGGCAATGAGTTACTACTCAGCGAAATATAGTTTAACGAGTGCAAAGACTAAACTGCAATCACAGGGATAAAACAGCTTTCTGAAAATCATTCTTTCTTTTATAAAGGTGCCATTAATAAATGCCATTGTGCTATCCAGAAATATGCCCGCTCTGCTAAACTCAAAAGTGTAGTCATACTTGGCACTTACAGAGCAGTTTTAACCATTCTAATTACACAGTAACTATGAGAGAGTAGGTACATTCTTCTATTTAATTAATAAAGTTTCAGGGCATTAAAATATATTTTGCCCAAGTTCAAAATATAATTAATAAGTGGTAATATTGTATTTATATATATAATGGTGTTATATGAAAGCACTGAGTTATATCATGTAAAGGAAGTAAACCATTTAATGAAGAATATTTTTAAAAAGAATTTAAATATAAATTTAGTAGCATTAATACAATGAAATGTGGTGGAATATCTGAAACTATACAGCCCATGCTTTTAATCTTGTTCATCAGTGTGACCTTGGGAAGTTTATTTAATTTCCCTAAGTTTCTGCTTTTTCATCTGCCAAAGGGGATTCAATATTCGCTTTGTAGTGTTATTGTGAAATCCCATAAACCCTGGTCTATAACGCATATAATCTTTCTGAAAAAACCACCTGCTAAATAAATATGGGCTCTCTGGCATCTTAAACTTTCCTCTCTTATTTAAATGGTTATAGCCTGGCGGTTATAATTCAGGGTATTTTACAAAAGAATTCACAATGTAATATCTTAATCAGGTAATAATTTGATAATCTGTTCATTAAAGAAACTCAGAATATTTAGAATCAATACAGAAATTCCAATCTATTATCCAGATAAGTTGTAAGTATTACATTTTCAAGATGTTTCAAAAGAAGATTAGCTCTCTCTGACAGATAAGCTCCCTCATTCACACAGGCCAGAAAGGTTGCTGACAGGTGATACAGGTTTTCATAATCTGCTTAGTGTCATCAAAATAACAATGATGGTTGACAGTTCAACTGTTCCTCTTAGAAGTTTATGTAAACGCTTTTTATATCTCAGCACTAAATTAGAATTTCGTAAAGAATCTTTTTTATGTCTTCATCAAGGACAGAAGACATTTTTCCTGGCAAAATGTACCATATAGAATAACTTTCCTTAGTCACAGCTAATAATGCTTGGAAATAATATTTGTTCTTACACTTTACTGGCACTAATCGAGTGTTTACTCTAAGGTCTGTTTTAAAGAGGTTTTGTAAGTGTTCACTTACTTAATGCTTCGAATATCTTCATGAGATCAACATCATTATCACCGTTTTACAGAAGAAGAAATGAAGTCAGAGAGGTTAAAAGCAATCAGCACAAGGTAACCCTGTTAAGAAGCTAGTACTGGAGCCATAATGTGAATCAGCTGTTTGCCTCCAACGCTCATGTCCAAAATCTTCGATCAGGTTAACATCATCAATCTTGTTAATATCATCTGTATTTACAAGATTATAAACTCCTTCACTTATTTGTTAATGCATATTTATTGAGATCCTTTTATGTGTCTAGGTTTTATGCTCTACCTTAATAGAAAGAGTTAGTTTCGTTCACATGGTGGATAGAACCTTAGTGAAGATGGAAGAGCAGAATATGGATAAGTCTGATAATGATAGTATATGTTGTTAATTAGTTGTTAGTATATATCAGGTACTTCAGGAACACTTTTCTTATTTTAATTCTTTTGATTTCTACATCAGCCTGATGAAATAGATGGCACCCATTCTACAGGGGAAGAAACTGAGCCACAGTTTAAATATAGTTTAATCAGTGCACAGTTTAAATAACTTGCACTCGGTAATAGAGCTAATAAATGGGAAAGCCAGGACTTGGATAAAAAGGTTTAGCTCCGGGGTCCATACTTTGAACCACTGCTTCAAGGCTGGTTGGAGACGGTTTTAGCAGTACCAGCAACCTAATTAATTTTTGCAATCAACACCAATTTTATACAAGAAAATACCCCACGGGCAGGGAAGACAGGGTCCTGTTTTATTCTCTGGCTATATAACATTTACGAATATAAAAATGAATTCATTTTATGTTCTTAAATTGTTGCATATAAAAAAATCCTGATTTATTTGTGGGCTTTTGAGAAAAATGAATGCTTACAGGTAAAAGTATGAGATTCTGAATTTTTAAAAGTTGGAGTCATGTTCTATCAAAATTCCATGAGAAATACACATAACAAAACATACACCCCTGATTTTATCCCTGTGAGCTACTTACATAAAATTTCTCCCGTTTTCTAATTTCTGCTGTTACTGACCTTTTCCAGCTTTCATTCAGTAACTGAAAATTAGGTTATAATTAGTGGGGGCTTATTTTGTTTGGTGTATGTGCCTGTGCATGGATATGCGTATTTTTAAAAATCAAAGTGAGTTCAGAAAAATCACAAATATCCTGCATATGAGACCAAATTGGGTCAGCAATTTTCTCAAGAAATTGTTGTACTCTGTTGATTTCAATTGTTAAATGAAGAGGTATCTGGGGGAAATTATGTCTGATTTTGCTGGGCAGGTTGAAGCTCTACTGCAGTTGGTGAGGCTGGAAGTCTTGAAACACAGTTATTTTCTCTTCCTGCTTAAGGCCAGATTACTTTTTCTAGAGGGGTTGTAAAGAAGTGTTAGCACAGAGGCTCTGGTAGTTGGTAGTAATTTACCAGTTAATTGCTGGCTAATGTCACCTCTTAATTACCAGCGTATCTTGCCTTAAGGTAGAGTAGTATAGAAAATAGCAACTTTAAGTAAAATTCAAGTGTGTGTGTGTGTGTGTGTGTGTGTGTGTGTCTAAAAAAGAAAAGACAGGTTTTACAGTAGTTATTACTGAGGAAGTCAGACAGAGCTAGTAATTGGAGCTTCAAAGGACTGTACTTTCACTGAAAAACTATCTTACCAAAGTGCTTTTGGATTCGGAGAGAAACTATGCTGTTTTTCTTCCTATCAGGGGAAGCTAGCCACCCTAGATGAAAGATGTGAACAGACTTGAGTAATGCCACTTTGTTCATAGGAGACGAGTACATTCAGCTAAAAATGGGAACGGATCAGAATCTGAAATAGTTTATTGAGAGGACAAGTGAAAAATTCAAACATTAAATTTGAAGATCCCTCTACTGAAAGTGAACTACACTTTTAAAATTTAAAAATAGTCACCGAAAAATAATGTATTACCTACTATGTGCTCAACCAAGATATCAAGATAAATAAGAACAGCTTCTGCTCCTTAGCGAATTTACACTTCAAAAGGACAAGGAAATGCGGGGAAGTGGATAGAGGAGAAGAGGTACATATTTGGATGAATCATATTATTGTATTTCTAATACAACATAGTAAATCCTATCACAGAGATAAGATATATGAACACAGACATATATGAATACAGACAAATAAAAGAATAAATCTGCCAGAAAAGACCACATACATAAGGAAAGAAACAAGTAAATAAGGAAGATTATTATGAGGTAGATAGGTGATCAGATTTGTAGCTAAGGAGGTAACAAGTTAGTTTAGCTGGGAATTAATTGTTAAGAATTAAGTTGGTAAGGTCAACAAAAGAAACTCCTACAGGTTGCTAGTGGTGGTATAAACTGATACAATCACATTGGGGAAAAAAAGGTGGCATTAAAGGTTAAGATTCCTAGACTTCCTTCTAGACGTTAGAACCTACAGAAACTCTTGTACTTGTGCAAATGTAATGACCAACATTGAACGTAGAAGAATGTTCATAAGATCATTGGTTGTGACAGCAAATTAAACAACAAAAATACATTGGAAACAACTTAGGAGAAGAGATAAATCAGTGAGATTTGTTCATTCACAGAAATGTATAGCAGTAAATAAATGAATTACACCTGCACAAGGAATAATATATATTATGTGCTAAAAACAATATAATGGTTGAATTATATACAAGGAAATATGCATACACATGCATATAAATATTTAGATTTATGCATTTATTTTATATGATTTATGTAAATAATTTATACAAAATTTATATTTATACATTAAACAGGCATATAAATATAAATATTTAGATTTATGCATTTATTTTATATGATTTATGTAAATAATTTATACAAAATTTATATTTATACATTAAACAGGCATATAAATATAAATATTTATGCATATAAATACGCATAAATAAAAACAGGAAAAGTATTCAGGATTGTGGTTATCTACATAGAGTTACAAGATATTGGTAAAGTTTGCTTTTTCTTTTGTAGGATGAAATATTTCATAATAGTTTAAAGTGTCAATGATGACAGCAGGTTGTACTACTGCTATGTGTGGGGTCTAAATGCAGGATCTGCTGAGAATTGTGAACCTTGGTGTTCTGAACCCAAAACTGTTTTTTCCAACTTAATAAATACCATTGCATAGACCTGAGGAGCATCTCCTGTGCTTATGAGGTCTTAGTCAGCAACAAGAGACCTGGGATTGCTGGTAGTCCTTGCCATCAATTCTTCCCAACTCAAGGTGGCCCTTTAGAAGGACATACCTCATAGTGGCATAAAAAATTAGCTGCCTCTCAGTGCAGATAATGTCAAATATCATATTCATTCCAAAATTACTTATTCAGGGCTAATTATCTGGCAGGTACTGTCTTCCACCTTGGGAAAACAGAATTGGGAAAAATGTCAAAATCCTGGCCATATAGAGTGTCCATTCAGTCTGGGCAAGGGGAAACAGACACTAAACAAGGTAATATAAAAAGAAACTGTCTTGTGATGAACATGATAGGGAGAGGAGGAAAAAGAAATTAAAAACGAATGAAGCCAGTGTGCATTTCAAGTTTTAACTTTATATATGACTATCCACATCTATCAATTCTAGATAAGACATAAAATGCACTGAGATAAGGACACAGCTTTGATAAATAGAGCTGGCTGGATAAATGCAGACGGAGAAGTTCATTCAAAAGTTATCATCACAGCCAAGTGCGGTGGCTCATGCCTATAATCCCAGCATTTTGGGAGGCTGAGTCGGGCAGATCACTTGAGGTCAGGAGTTTGAGACCAGCCTGGCCAACATGGTGAAATCTCGTCTCTACTAAAATACAAAAATTATCTAGGTGTGGTGGCAGGTGTCTATAATCCCAGCTACTCGGGAGGCTGAAAGAGGAGAATCACTTGAACTCGGGAGGCGGAGGTTGCAGTGAATCGAGATCATGCCACTGCACTCCAGCCTGAGCAACAGAGCGAGACTCCAGCTCAAGTTTAATACACACACACACACACACACACACACACACACACACATATACACACACACATTATATATACATGTATTTTATATATATTCTTATTAGAGGGTAAAATGAAAAACTGTGGGAATATCTTATTTTTGGAAGGCATGGTAACTAATGATAGCATACTGCATATATACTGTAGCCATCTTCAGTAGATCCATAATTGCTATGAGAAATGACACTGGATTAATGATGAAGATAAAAAAATTGAATTGGTGAAAAGAATAATGTAGATAGGTGATATTTTATTTAACAAGGTATTTGAAAGAACACAGGAATTAAGACTCAAAAAATGTATAGTTTATTTAAAAATGTTAGCATGAAGACAGAAGGGAGAAAAGTAAATATGGTAACTCTCAACTTTAGAAAGGTACACTAAACAGAAACAAATGTTTTCATCCTACAAAAGAAAAAGCAAACTTTACCAATATCTTGTAACTCTATGTATATAACTGCAATCCTGAACACTTTTCCTGCTTTTATTTATATTCATGTTAAATTCATAAATATAAATTTTATGTAAGTTAATTATTTATATAAACAAAATGTGATAGAAAAAATAAATAAGAATGACTCTGGTCTGTAGCTATAAAGGGAAAGCTATCTTGAAAGCATTAATATTATTATAAACATATAATTATGGTTATGTAATATACATGATATTTGAAATGAAGAAAAGTGACAACCAAAGAAAGCAAAGTGGTTACAAACAGATCTCCCTTACATATTCTGATTTTTAGACCTTTTAAAAACGTTATCAAAGATCTATGTGCGTGTATGTGTGCATATGATGTATATGAGAATATATGGTGGTCTTGGAACATTAAAAATTCCTGTCCAATTGAAATAATGGAATCAGAATACCATGTTTGAAGTTGTATTCAAGGAATTGCTAACAGAACATCATTTAAGAGAGCAGAATCATGGTCAGCAGAGGCTGGGAACGGTAGTGGAGATGGGGAAAGTATAGATAGTAAGTTGGCACAAAAATCTAGTTAGAACAAATAAAATCTAGTATTTGATAGCACAAAGGGTGACTAGAGTCAACAATAATTTACTGTACATTTTAAAATAATGAAAGGATTATAACTGGATTGTTTGTAACACAGAAGATACACGCTTGAGAAAACAGATACTCCATTTACCCTGATGGGATTATTACACATCATATGACTTTATCAAAATATCTTATGTACCCTATAAATATATACCCCTACTATGTACCCTCACCAATTAAAAAATAATAAAATTTAAAAGATATTTGAAAACAATAAAACTATACAGTGATTTAATGAGATGATTTGCTTATCACTAAAAGGAGAGTTTAAGCAGATGCCAAGTGACCAAATGGAGAAAATACTGTAAAATGACCTCTTGTAATATATAGATAGTTGTTCTAAAATTTCCCAATTCCTTTTCAATCCAAAATGATGATGATATTCAATTCTTTTCTTGGGATTTTCTTTCAGCCAACTGTTATCCCACTGATCATGCAATATTTATTTTCCCAGTTTGTTCAATTAATCAATTGCTTCAATTATTACCCAGGTCTAGGTATTCTTGACTTCTCTCTAAGTCACGGCATTCATGAATTTGCTCTCCCCATTTGCTTAATAAATATTACTTATATTTTCATTCCTTTTTTTTTTTTGCTGGCTAGTTGGCATATCTAACAGAATTATAACAGCTAGAGATCGCCAACCCTTAGTTGGTACTTTTGTTCTTAAAATCAGTACTTTATTATTGTAACGATCTTCAATTCTCAAATATAGAATTAATTTACTTAGAATAAGTGTTGAGCCTAGAAAATAATACTGCCTCAGTAGAATGCCTGGATTTGATAGATCTGCTAGGCTAGTCTATTAGCTAAACCACAAAGATGTTATAGTAATCAACCAAATAGCAACTGATAACATGGAAATGGGTTGTACCGACCTCAACAAATTGAAGTTTTAAAATTTTCCTCTTCAACATATATATACACATATATATATACATATATGAATTTCCCTCTTGAACTAACTTCAAAATTTCAAAAATTTCCCTCTTCAACATATATATATATATATGAAATAGTGTGTGTGTGTATATGTATATATATATATGAAATAGTGTGTGTGTGTGTGTGCGTGTATATGTATATATGTACCTGCTCTCATAGCCAGGAGATTATTTATTTCTATCCTAAGTCTTTCATCCTGTAGTATAAAGTCATTTCCTTTTTTTTTTTTTTTTGGTTTTCTACAACTGAGTATCTCAAAAAGCAGAATAATTTTATTTTCTACAAAATGAAAAACACAAATTATTTCCAAAATACAAGGGCATATCAATCATACACATCATGCACAATATCAGTCACAGTGATGGACTTCAACAAACAGCATAAAACATGTTGGCAGCTATCCTTGCTATGCTAAAAATATTGCTATGCTAAAAATATTTTATCAATATTTTGATAAAAAGAACATGCCCAGTTTGCTCAAATCAAAGATGTTAACAGCCACAGATTTCCATGTGTTGGATAGCAATAGTTATAATGAAAGTGAAATACATTTTGTGCGGATCAATAGTACTCCCCAAACAACTGACACATTATTTTCTACTTCTTACTATAGTATGGCAACTAGTCTTTGGTATTCTCTGTAGATATGAAAACGAACACAATGCACTAGTAAAAACATAAAATTGGTTTTATTTTACCGCTCTGATGGAAGAGGATTACAAATTATTTAACACCCTTCAAGTATATACAACATAATCTCCAGTATTCAGGATTACTAAAGTCTGGAACTACATAAGGATTTCTGAATTATTTCTGAACAACTACGAATGACTACATTGAGATAGAAAGTGTGTTATCTTACAAAGAGTGTGTTACCTTACAGTGTGATACATTTCTGGAAACTTTATCTGTGCATTTTACTTCAGCTACATGCAAATAGTTTTTGTGGCTGAAGGAAGGACAGTTTTCCTTCTGATTATAAAAAGGTCAAAATATAATTTTTTAAAAGACATGCCTCAAAGGAAAATGTAAAAATAAATAAATAAATAAATACCAACACTCCTATGGAAACAACCCCTTTTAATTATCTCCAGGACCATGTTGCATTATATTTTACATTCTGGCCAGCTGAGGTTCAAATTAAATAGCTCCATGGGTGACAGGAACCCTGGGGCCTTTGAGGATCCTGAGGACACAGGCGACTGTGTCAATGATTTCCCAGGGATGGCTTATCCAGCCTTGGTGTCAGCATGGGGCAAAGTATTGGGAATCTGATGCATGTAGCCATGTAATTACACATTTAAGTATATTTTTCTAATTAATTTAAATATGCCTGAAAAGCTTACAAGGTTTGAACCTGAAAATTCCTGGGGTTGAGTCATTGGATAGAATCAATGCTCCCTGAAGTGAGAGACCTGGTCCCATCATTCATGAGCTTTTGAAAGATGCCTTTTGATAGAGAAAATCATATTACTGAAATTTCAAAATTTGAAGAACATACTTTACCTCTTTTATAATATTAATTTTTAGTTAAAAAATGAGGCTGAAAATGTTTTCAGCAACTGATAGTCTGGTTGCTATTTAAAGTAGCACAAAAGAATGTGCAGGAGCATAAACATTGCTCCTACCATATGATCAATAACCCCTGAAGGACACCCAGACAGTAGTCAGAGAAGGTAGGAGCAGAGCTGAGAACATAAACATGATGGCTAGAGTTGTTGATATTTGTGTCAAAATATTCCCAAATGAGAGGGCAAAGTGAGCCAACTTTTAGACAAAGAAGTGATTCAGATGCATTCCCAGAGAATCTCATAAGTGAGAATGTACCTACTAGCTTCAATTCAACCTCTAGCCACCCACAAGTGGCCTCATGCTTTGATTCCTGGCCTGGGACACATATCCATGTCTAGGCAACAGTTACTATTTTCTGACTCTGCAAAAACATTGACTCCTGCCCAACTTGTCTTTGCCTTTAGTTTCTTATTTGATGAATACTCTTCAAAATTATAATTTATTGGAAAAAAAAATGGAACCATGGCTCATTTCCCTCCACGAGCACATGCTGGTTTATCTTGATGTGCACAGTGACAGTATTTCTTCTCCGGAAGGTTAGGCCACCTGCCCGCCCAGGCTCCTTACACACATAATTGTGACGCCTTACAACACGGACTGAAGCTAGCGTCATTTTCTCTTTGGAGATTCTGTTTTCGAATTAGAATTAGGTGTCAGTGAAGTCAGAAAGAGACGATTCTTGCTAAATTAATACCAAGTGGGGTTTAAAAAGCAAACAAACAAACCATAAACAGCCCAGTATAGGAATATAAGTGAAGTTAAACAGCCAGCTTTAGACTCACTCCTGAGGATGCAGAGTTCTAAAGAATAATAGCAGTCTGGTCAGCAAGTGAAAGATAGTTGCTTATATGTGAAGATATCTGAGGTCTCCAAGCAAAGGGAGAATGGTCTAAAAGCAGAATAGAAAAACTGAAGATATCAGTCAAAAAATATAAAATGAGCCAAACTGGACTTTGCTGAAGCCACTGAATTTTCCCAGATAACTCATGCTCATAAATTTATTATAAACATTCAGTAAACTGCAGCAAACTTCATTAATACATTATACAATCATTTTGTAATTAGTTATTTTTATAAAAGAGTGATTTAATTTCTGGTTGGTCTTCCATTTATGAGGGATGTGCTATGAAAGAATAGGGTCACCATCTGATGGCAATTATAGGCATTAGTCAATGTAGTTCAGGAGAAATTCCAGGCTTTTAGATTCAGTCATGCAGTATGTTACATAGAAAGCAGATATACAGAGATATAGAGGTATATATGTTAAATGAAGTAATTCAAAGGCACATGATTTATAATATTAATATTAATTTTAATGTGAACTATCACTTCTAAAAACAGATTCATTTCTTAAATTTTAAGGCACAGTAAGTAATATTCATACTTACTGATTAACTGTTCTTCAAACATTCTAATGAATCAATGTGCTATGCTGTCTTGTGATCTAAATTTCCCATACTTAAATGGCAGGTAGTAATAGCATATGTGTGTCAGGACTAAACCTACTGAATGTAGTCTTAAAATAAAATATTATTGTCTTTGGGATTTAAAAACACATACTTGTAAATATTGATATGAATAACCTTTGATTAAAAAATTAAAGTAACAGAGCTAGATTGTCTTTGAACCAAGAGCAATAAGATGTAAAATCATAGTGGTACTTACCACAGTGAAATTCATAACTTTCAATATCCATATTGTCATGGCTAAGTTAACTATCATGGTAACCAACAGCAGAAGGACAAAGAAGTATAAGCACCTCTTTCGCCATCCATAAATTCCCACTGGATAAAGTTGTGCATTCTCAGTCCTTGGCAGGTTATTCTGTTGGGTTGCTAGTATGTATTGTTCTCGTGTCATCTGAAAAAGAAAAAAGAAAGTAAGAGAAAGAAGGAAAGAAAAGAAGCATTAAAAAAAATAAACACATGATTTTTTCAAAACAAAAGATACAATGTACCTTAAAATAATTGGCAGTGAGCATTCAAATAACTATTGTTGTGTAATTAAAATGTTATAGAAATCTTCGAATCATTTTCTTCAATATAGTTTTTTAGGGATGTTTAATTCATTGTTATATCCACAAGATATATATTATTTCCAGTCAGATTTGTCCCATTTCAACAGTCAGCTTTTCTCTTGGGATGCTCAGGTCTACCTCCAGTTACCAGTAACCAAAGAACTCTATTCATATCCAAGTGATATAGTTTGGATCTGTATCCCCACCCAAATCTCATGTTAAATTGTAATCACCAATGTTGGAAGTGGTACCTGGTGAAAGGTGATGAGATCATGGCAGTGAATTTTCCCCTTTGGTGCTGTTCTGGTAATAGAGTTCTCATGGGACTTGGTTGCTTACGTGGGTGGCATCTCCCCGCTCTCTCTTGGACCTGCTCCTGCCACATAAGATGTGTCTTTTTCCCCTTTGCCTTCCGCCATGATTGTAAGTTTCCTGAGGCCTCCCTAGAAGCAAAAGCCGCTGTGCTTCCTGTACAGCCTGACGAACTAGGAGCCAATTAAACCTCTTTTCTTTATAAATTACACAGTCTCAGGTATTTTTTTATACCAGAGCGAGAATAGATGGATACACCAAGCTACTCTTAGACTATGCTTTACCTGTTCTTTGCGGTAGAGATTGACTGTAGCACTGGGATTTTCTGTACCTTTCTCTAAAAATGCAGGATACAAATCGTTCAGTATATATGCTTCAGTAAAAATATTAGTATATTTGCAAAAACCTATGGAAAGAAAATTCACATTTGTGTGGGTTCATGTAGACAATAGCTTTCAAATTAAAAGTTTTATTTAGAATTATGTTGGTTATTTTAGTTGTATTTCAATGAGTTATCAGAAAAAAAAATTAACCCTAAGAACACTATATGTTGTACCATACTATTTCATAATGTAATGAAATTAGAAGTCAGTTCTGAAAAAGTGAAGATGATATTCTTTAATAATGCATAAATTCAGGTTCTAGAATTAATTCTTTCAAAAAGCAAATAGGTTTTTTACTGTCTTATACAACTTAGAAATAACGATAAGAAGACTAAAACAATATGAATAAGCATTGATTATGTCTTAAGTGTACAATTTTCAGAATAACTAATTTATTATCAAAGGGATGGAAACTGATTTTTATAAAATAAGATTTTCTATAGGACAATAATCGTTCATTATTATTTCTTTAGGTTTTTCTCAGATTGCTTTTATACTTTTTAAATGACTAACCTAACAGAAATACTTCTGAATATATTATATGCAAATAAAAATAATATTAATAAGTAATTAAATTATGTTACATAATATAAAATATATGTACTGTAAAATTATCATTATAATGTTCATTGACTCAATCCTACTGTAGATAAAATGTTGAGATTTTTTTTTCCATATGTTTTTGGGAAACAGGTGATATTTGGTTACATGAGTAAGTTCTTTAGTGGTGATGTGTGAGATTTTTTATGCATCCATCACCTGAGCAGTATATACTGAACCCAATTTGTAGCCTTTTCTCTTTCACCCACTTCTCACATTTCCCCCTGAGTGCCCAAAGCCCAATGTATCATTCTTATTCTTTTGCATCCTCACAGCTTGCTCCCACTTATGAGTAAGAACATGCAGTGTTTGGTTTTCCATTCCTAAGTTTCTTTTACTTCTTAGAATAATAGTCTCTAATCCTATCCAGGTTGCTGTGAATGCCATTCATTCATTCCTCTTTATGGCTGAGTAGTAGTCCCCTGTACATATATATACCACAGCTTATTGACTGATGGGCATTTGGGCTGGTTCTATATTTTTGTAATTGTGCATTGTGCTGCTATAAACATGAAAGGGAAGTGTCTTTTGTGTATAATGACTTCTTTTCCTCTGGGTAGGTACCCAGTAGTGGGATTGCTAGGTCAAATGGTAGTTCTACTTTTAATTATTTAAGGAATCTCCCTGCTGTTTTCCACAATGGTTGTACTAGTTTACATTCCTACCAGTGGTGTAGAAGTGTTCCCTTTTCATTGCATCTACTCCGATGCCTACTGCTTTTTGATTTTTTTTATTATGACCATTTTTGAGGTAGTAAGGTGGTATTGCATTGTGGTTTTTATTTGCATTTCCATGATCATGAGTGATGTTGAGTATTTTTTCGTATGTTTGTTGGTCATTTGTATATCTTTTTTTTTTTTTTTTTGAGAATTGTCAACTTATGTCCTTAGCCCACTTTTTGATAGGATTTTATTTTTTTTTCTTGCTACTTTGTTTGAGTTCCTTGTAGATTCTAGATAATAGTCTTTTGTTGGATGTATAGATTGTGAAGATTTTCTCCCACTCTGTGGGTTGTCTGTTTACCTTCCAGAGTGCTCTTTTGTCATGCAAAAGCTCTTCAGTTTAAGTCCTAGCTGTATATCTTCGTTTTTATTGCATTTACTTTTGGGGTCTTAGTCATGAAATCCTTGCTTAAGTCAATGTCTGGAAGGGTTTTTCCGATATTATCTTCTAGAATTTTCATAATTTTGGGTCTTAGATTTAAGTCCTTGATACATCTTGAGTTGATTTTTGTATAAGGTAGGAGATGAGGATCTAGTTTCATTATCCTACACATGGCTTCCCAATTATCCCCACACCATTTGTTGAATAGGGTGTCCTTTCCCTACTTCGTGTTTTCATATGCTTTGTTGAACACAAATAGACAATCTAAGGTTACACCTCAAGGAACTAGAGAAACAAGAAAAACCAAACCCAAACCCAGCAGAAGAAAGAAAATAACAAAGATCAGAGCAGAAGTAAATGAAATTGAAACAAAGAAACAAAAATACAAAAGATAAATGAAACACAAAGCTGGTTCTTTGAAAAGATAAATTAAATTAAAAGACCATTAGCAAGATTAACCAAGAAAAGAATAGTGAAGCTCCAAATAAGCACAATTAGAAATGAAATGGGAGATAATACACTCGACACCACAAAAATACAAAAGATCATTTAAGGCTTTTATGAACACTTTATGTGCATAGACTATAAAACCTAGAGGACATAGATCAATTCCCAAAAAGGTACAACCCTCCTATTCTAATTCAGGAAGAATTAGAAACCCTGAACAGACCAATAACAAGCACTGAGATTGAAACTGTAATAAAAAGTTACCAACAAAAAGAGTCCAGGATCAGTGGGATTCACAGCTGAATTCTAACAGATATTAAAGAAGAATTGGTATCAATCCTGTTGACACTATTCCAAAAGACAGAGAAAGAGGGAGCTGGTCACAGTGGCTCACACCTGTAATCCTAGTACTTTTGGAAGCCAAGGCAGGTGGATAACTTGAGGTCAGGAGTTCAAGACCAACCTGGTCGAAATGGTAAAATCCCATCTCTACCAAAAATACAAAAACTAGTTTGGTGTGGTGGTGGGCACCTAAATTCCTAGCTACTTGGGAGGCTAAGGCAGGAGAATTGCTTGAACCCGGCAGGCGGAGTTTGCAGTGAGCGGAGATCGTGCCACTGAACTCCAGCCTGGCTGACAGAATGAGACTCACACTGAAAGAGAGAGAGAGAGAGAAAGAGAGAATCTTCCATAAATAATTATATGAAGCCAGTAGCACGCTAATACCAAAACCAGGAAAGGACATAACGACGACAACAAAAAACTAGAGACCAATATCCCTGATAAACATAGATGCTAAAATCCTTAACAAAATACTACCTAACCAAATCCAATAGTATATCAGAAAGAAAATTCACCACGATCAAGTAGGTTTCATACCAGGAATGCAGTGATACACAAGTCAATAAAAAATGTGATACACCACACAAACAGAATCAAAACCAAAAATCACATAATCATCCTAATAGAGGCAGAAAACACATTGGACAAAATTTGCATCCATTTATGATTAAAACCCTCAACAAAATTGACATAGAAGGGACATACCTCAATGTAATAAAAGCCATCTACGACAAACCCTCAGTCAACATAACAGTGAATGGGGAAAAGTTGAAAACATTCCCTCTGAGAACTGGAACAAGACAAGAAGGCCCACTCTCACCACTCCTCTTCAACATAGTACTGGAAGTCCTAGCCAGAGCAATCAGACAAGAAAAAGAAATAAAGGGCATCCAAATTGGTAAAGAGAAAGTCAAATTGTCACTGTTTGCTCATGATATGATTGTACACCTAGAAAACCCTAAAGACCCCTCCAAAAAGCTCCTAGAACTGATTAATGAATTCAGCAAAGTTTCAGTATACGAAATTAATGTACACACATCAGTAGTTCTGCTATACACCAATAGTGACCAAGCTGAGAATCAAATCAAGAACTCGACCCCTTTTACCATAGCTGCAAAAAATAAAATAAAATACTAAAAAATATACCTAACCAAAGAGGTGAAAGACCTTTAGAAGAAAAACTACAAAACACTACTGATAGAAATTACAGATGACTCAAACAAATGGAAACACATCCCATGCTCATGGATGGGTAGAATCAATATTGTGAAAATGACCATACTTACCAAAGCAATCTACAAATTCGATGTTGAGAAATTTTTATAAAAATTATTTGGTTTTTCCTCTTTGTGTTTTAATTTCAAAATTACGATAACCTCAAATTGCATTAATATACGTTAAATCTTATGTCTCCATTTTTTTACTATTGAGGCATGTTATGCTTCATACAATAAAAATAGTTGGATAAGCTACTAAAACATCATAATTTTAAATGAATTGGAAATGCTGATAACAGTAGATGATTCACAGCAAGTTCTCTCATAAAGTAAGTGATGTTATTTATTATTATTATTTAAGTTAACATTTACAATTTCCTTAAAACTGACCATAAAGCTTTATTCCTTAATTAAACTCTGACTTGGTGTAGATGTGAAACCCATTATGTTTTGTAACGTAAGTGTTATAACAGATGATAAGTTGCCAAGGAATTGACTTTGCCTGAGGAATTTGGTAGAAATTTCATGGTTCTGACAGTGGTTTTGATAATATAGTAGAGAAAACATAAAAAAAGAATAGGATGAAGAGAATTTGGTTAAGGTGTACAAAATACAGTCTGATAGAATGAATCAGTTCTAGTATTTCAGCAGAACAGCAGGGAAATTATAGTTAACAGTAATTTATTGTATATTTCAAAAGAGCTAGGAGGGAAGACTTGTAATGTTCCCAACACACATATAAAATAAATGTTTTAGGTTATGAATATCCTAATTGCCCTGATTTGATTATCCCACATTGTATACAGATATCAAAATACTACATCTACCACAAAATATATACAACATATATATATATACACACACACACATATATATATAAATTTTTAAAAAGCAGAATTTAAAAAATGAAGAGGATAAAGGAGCTCTGGGGATTAATGGGAAGAACAAGGAGGAGCGGAGAAGGGGAAGAATGCGGATGTAGAAGGAGCATAGGAGAAAGCAAGAGATTGAATGTTCCTCACTGGCAAGTAGGAGACCTTCCGCTTGTAGAGCTGGTCTCTGAAAATTCCAAGTTAAGTGCTATGACTGTTCAGATGATCGAATCCCCTTTATCTCATGTTAAAGCAAACTTATTTTCTAGAATGTTCTATTTCTACAAATTATATTTCAATATGAAGGTGAAATTAATGTGCGTTAGAAATGTAAACATACTAAATCTTTTAAATAAAAGACACACAACTACAAAGAAAATTGTCTTTCAGCAATAAGATTGAAATTTTGTTTTGATGAAGCAGTAGTGAATCGGTAACTATATTAAACACCTCTAACAATTTTGACAAGCAAATGAGAAAACAACAAGCTAGAAAAAAGTTGTGAAAGAAAACAAAAAAGTTATGGAATTAAAGCTATGTTTATCTCCTCAAGAAATTCAACATTATTTTCTTTAATAAAGCTTAGTTTAACATTATTCTTTTATATACTGTCTTCATCACAAAATGCTTTAGAGCATCCATGCTGCAATAAGACGAGGTAGACTTTTCTTTTAAAAGTTCCTTTTTTTTAAAATTTTTTTGTTAAATCTGAGTATTTTTCAAGATCACAAAAGCTTTTAATGGCTGTTTTAGTGCAATAGTAGTACTAGCAAAAGAATAAAAACATATAATTCTAAGTGATTATGCAAACTATCCTACATCTGAAACTTTACAACTTTAGCCTTAAATATTTAATGTTGCCATTTTTATGCATTAACTATATTCTGAAATATCTTGCTTTCTTTGGCATTATGAAACTTCTATAAATAAAAGAGTTTTTTACTAAGTGCCTACTGTCATTCTAATGGAAGCTACCAAACCATGCTCCAATTGCAGAGGTACTTACTTTCTTGTAACAGTTAAGTGGATTTCAGAGAGTTAATCACAATTTCCTGAGAGACAATATCATAGTATCAAGATGTTCCTTTGGTTTCATAATATTTCTCTACCTCCCTTGTGATATTAATTCAATGTCCTCAAAATCTGTTTATTACAATTATCTTGGTTTTCTTAGCTACTTACGGTAACTAGGACCCTTTTTATCTTAGTTTTGCCATTCTGTTTCATTATCACATTTTATGTTTAAAAAGCATTCATTAGAATCAAATGACTTTTGAAATCTAATGTTTCTCAGCTAATAATAAGGAAGTTTTCAGCATTTTTGGGTCAAAATGAGTATCCGCATTGCTTATATTACTTTAAATGCATTTACTTGGATCCTCCTGCAATTCAGGGAAGAGCTGGTTTAAATTAGCACTTTGAAATTTCTCTACAAAGGAATACACTTTCCAATGCAGTATTTTATCTAATAATGTAAATAACATTTCTGGCAAGATGTTATAAGGTTCAATGAAAGATGCCTGATCAAATAGAATTACATGTCAATTTTCGGACATTTTTCTCCAAAGGTGTGGAAAATCTGGTTTTCAGACAGGGTTAGTTTTCTGGTAAATTTAAAAACACAGCATGTAGACACCAGAAGAGAATGAACTAATTTGGAATCACCTAAACATGGTTCATCACCAATAATCTAGCCCTAGAGAATTCTGGTGACTTCTACTGATCTGGATGGAATGGGAGAAAAAATAATTATGGTAGCTGAGACCATTTAGTATCTTAGTCCCTTGCCTCACGTAAGGGGGCAATAGTTCAAAATACCAAGGCCCAGGAAATATACTAATAATTCCAAACTAACTGGAATCATTAATTCAGTATTTTTATATAAGTATTCAGGGTTGGGAATAGTAGTTGAGATTCCGGACAGAAGATGGTTTTCATTTAATAAAATATTTCTGAGTGAAAACTATTGGAAGGTAGAGGTCAAGATTGATGCATTATGAATCTCATATGTTGGGAAAAACACAATATGCACATAGAAAAATAACACCATATCAAATAGTAACATGCTCTGAAGATGCTAAACACAATAATATAATAAATATATAAGCAATATAATGTTAATCAGTGAGAGATACTACAAATATAATGGGCATGGTAATATAATCAGGGACTACTTTTAAAATGGTAGAAAGAGAATGTCTTTCAGAGGAAGTGACACCTGAGATGAGACTAAAATGAAGAAGAGACATAAAAGAGGTCTGTATTTGAAGGCCTAGTTGGAGTGGGATAAATAGAAAATTTTAAAAATTAAAAAGTGGGGACAGCAAATTAGATAATTTTTGAGAAATAAAGAAAATCGAATAAATGGAATTATAGGTGAGTGCCTGGGGGTCTTGTACTGCAGTATTAAAGCAAGGACCAATACCAATGCACACAAAAGATAATAGAAAATTGAAAAGAAATGAGGAAAATGAATGTGAGATCAATAATTGAAGTGATGAAGCTGGGATCAAGTGAGAAGTCACATGTTCTTAGTGGTGTGGTAGCAGAGGAACTAGAGACAATGTCAGCAGATCACCCAGTCAGCTGGGCTACCCAAAGGAGGAGCAATATAGACAGGTAATAATTATAATAGTCCAAAGAGAATATTCCTTGATCATATTCACTAGTATGCTAACATGGAGGACTCACATTAGCTTATGAAAAACTGAAGATAGCTGTGCTGTGGCTAAAGTTTGCAGGAGCCTGGCTCTGGGACAAGTGGTACTGAGTGTTGCCTCCTCCACAGTGTGCTTCCTCAGAGGCTCATTACCCAAGCTTGCTCTGTGTGGATTTCAGTGTCTGAAATCTAGGATACCTGCAAGTAAAAGTACCGTCTTCACCTTTTCTAGCCCAAGAGTCTTTCCATTCCTTCAGTGAGGTTTCATTTTTATTTTCTAATATGGCAGTGGAAGAAGGAGGGCATAAGAGAATATTATGAGATATGGCTTCTTTCTGGATAGACAGCAAAGACTAAAATAAATGACTCCTGTTAATAGGTGTGAGTGGACAGAAAGAAAAAGACATTAAGGAAATGTACAATGCCTAAGACAATTCCTTTAAGTTGTTGTTGACTATATTAAGGGTCTAAATAAAAAGTATCAATGGAATGCCTTGTTTTATTTTCTGCAAGGGAGAAATATTGTCTGAAAGGATGAACAAATGATCCCACCTAAGTCTGTGCCACAGTTTTGCTTCTTTATAACCCTGCAAGAGTAGGGACTTGAACAACTTAAAACAGGCAGTAAGAACTAAATTTGGAGGTGAGATCTGGTACACAGCTTTTAAAAATCCAAGTTTCATCAAGAAGACAAAAAGAACTCTCAACCTTTGTACAAAAGGAAATAATAAAGTTAATTTGAGTCCAGCTATTGAGAACCTATTATCTCCAGTCCAAGTTTCAGCACTAAATAGTCAATCAAAAGATAAAGTCAAAAACAGAATGCAATTGTATACTGAAAAATATAGTTGACTCAATTTTTTAAAAATATTACATGTAACGATTGCATAATATTACTCACATAAACCCTGAATATAATGCGGAGAGACATGCACAAATGCAGGAGGTAAATAGTAAATTGTTTGCTCTTCTCACTCACTAATTTGATTCCTTAAAATTAAAATATAAATTGAGCCTCTAATTTCTGCTTAGATCTGTGTTCCCTGTTGTAGGAAATACGAATACGAAAGAGAAACATGTGAGTCCTGGACAGCAAGCAAGATAATTTGGGAAATTGCTTTTAATTTCTGATGATGAAGCTAGCATTTGGCATGCTGAAATAGCAACATGCGACATCCCTGTGACCATACAAATTTAATCTGGATTCCAAAACCTCTTCAATTCCTCAATGGGAGTGTTGATATTCTAGGAGAAATGGTAAATCATGTTGGTGTCACCGTTCATTAGGTGTTGATCATGTTAGATTGAACACTACAGTATTGGTCATCTGTTGTTTATTCAGGCAAGGAATCGAGCACAATAGTTGAAAATGCAGTCCTAGACATACTGAGTTCAGACCCCAGCTTGGCCATTGCATTCCATGTGTCCTAGGGAAAGTCACTTAGCCTCTCTCTGTCCCAGTTTCCTCAAAGCTCAAATGCATATTACATTGACATATATAAAGACAACCTGGCAGTAGAAAAGGAGGATGTTAAAATGCCCTTTTCATTTTAACTAGTAAAAGTACTCATTTTTAAAATGTATCATCTACCCCTTAGCTAGTGATCCCCTACTTAAGTGCCGTATAAGTATTTTTATTGGAACTAACTTTTAAAGACACGGTTGAAATAGAATTTTTAAAACATAATGCTTGAAGGGTCCAAATTATATGGTGTGAACTTTCCATACCAGAAAGGCATTTTGTTTTCTGCTCCAACAAAATGAGTCTCTAAACAGCTACTAATGTTGAGAGAGATTGAAACAATACAGTAAAGCCTACTTACCACGGCAATTTAAACTTCTCCCTATCTATGATACTTAATTCTCAAAGGCACATTTCAACATAATGATAGTCAAAATTTGCTATTTAAGAGAAACAGCCATTTGGAGTGGATTTTTTTTTTTTTTTTTTTTCTACTTGGTTTAGGGAAAATGCTGTAGTCAGGTTTTGCAGCATGGAAAAGAAGCAATCTAGCAACTGAATTTCAAGAATGATGAAAGATATGTGAGTCAAATGTGCTGCCTCTTGAGATAGGAAATAGATGATTCTAGCCAAGTCTGACAGAAAAGAGAAACCTGAATAGGCACTAAAAGGGAAACATTCCCAGACGAAAACAACTTTTATTTAAAACGTGGACATTTAAAAAAGAATTTCTTTCAGTCATTCTTAGTTTTCTTTACATACCTCATACGTCCTAAAATTAGGCAGTTTTATGAGGGAAATAGTTATCCAGTAATTTCACTGGATGAAAATTCAATCACTTAAAAAAAAAAAAAAACATTTATTTAGGCATACATTTAATTTTGGCCTTTTAACTTTGAAGTCATTGCATTCTCAGATCTTCTCTGCTGATAAGAATGAAATACTTAGCCATTAATGAAATTTTAAAGGAGCCCAAGAAGTCTTTTGCCTCTTCAGAGGTTGTCAACACAGAGAGATAAAACAACAAAGACAGTCCAAGGGCACCATTTACACTAAGATGGCAAGCATAGGACACCCGTCGGTGAACCCTGCTGCATGTTCACAGCAGGGGAAGAAGGACAAATCTTTAAGGAAAAACAAGTTTGCCAGAAACACAGCAGGAGAGCTTAACTGGGCAAGCAGAAAGCCCATACTACTTAAAACAATAAGGATTAACAAGAAAACGTATTTGAAAAACAATGGTAAGAAAACATATCCAGAAAGAGGAAGGGGTATTGTCTTGTATTCTAACACCAAGCAGAACAATGTAATGAGAAAAAAGATAATAGAGGATGACTTCCATAGCCCTGATAATAAAGTGAAAGATGCCACTGGTTATGTAAAAATCTTACAAACAAATTTCAAAATACTTTATTGAAAGTCATTTTTTTCCACTCTGACAAACTTCTTTACATTTTACCAGATTAATGTAAATTATTTATAGTGTAGTCAAATTTGTTTTGATGTAAAATTTTCAAATGGGTAAAAAATTTATGGGAAATTTGTTCTGCTTTGGGTTATCTCACTTGTGGAGATGATGAAAGGACAGATTCACAATGAATAGGTTTTAATTTTAAATGGACTGCTTTAAACGAATAAAACAGAGAAGATCTTGCAGAGACTAACAAAGTCTCACCAAAATAAGTTTTTAATACTTATGCTGACTATCTAGATAAAGAGAAAGCAGTTGGACTAGTAATTTGATTTTAATTCTCTTGAGTTATTTAGATTTTAAAAGGGGAAAAAAATAAGCCTGAATATTGATATAACAAGGTAGAGGCAGAGAGGAAATGGGAAGTAGTATAGCATTCAATGGCACAAAAGAGGGAGTAAAAAGTGGTCAAATGGCCATCATAAGATGGGGCCAGTGTGGGTAGATCTCTCCATCCCTGCTGGGTTAATTCCCTTCTGAGGCCAGGCGCTAATTCTCTGCTTTACTGGTGGATATCAGTAGAGATCATATAAGAGACCATGAACCCAACAAAGGTGAAAGCTTTACCCATCATTATTTATACCAGCCTTGGTGAGGTACACCTTTATTATGAGTATAACCCGCCTTTCCACCAACGGTGAAAAAGGAAAAGAGAAAACAACCAATGCCACCTTCTTTTATTTTACATGCTATGATCAACCTGCTTTCAGTGTTGGTATTAAGAAACTAAAGAACTTTGCAGGCACATGAATGAAACTGGAAACCATCATCCTCGGCAAACTAACACAGGAACAGAAAATCAAACACCACAAGTTCTCACTCATAAGTGGGAGTTCAACAATGAGAGCACATGGACCCAGGGAGGGGAATATCACACACTGAGGCCTGCTGTGGGGTGGGGGACAAGGGGAGGGAGAACATTAGGACAAAACCTAACGCATGTAGGGCTTGAAACCTAGATGACGGGTTGATACATGCAGCAAACCACCACGGCACATGTATACTTATGTAATAAACCTGCATGTTCAGCATGTGTATCCCAGAACTTAAATTTAAAAAATAAAAAAGAAGAACTGATCATTTTGAAAAAATAAATAAATAAATACAGTATCAGGAAAAAAAAAAAGAAAGAAACTAAAGAAGATGCTTAGTTGTTCTTGACTGAGACTTTGAAGGATTTATATGTTATACTGTTTTCTGTTGCTTTATGATTTTTTTTTGTTTTAGCTCACAATAGGATTATAAATTCCTTTGCTTGCAATTATTTCATAGTCTTTCTACCAGCAAACACAGAGCTAGGCACTCTATAAATGACGAAAGAGATGAAAACTCACTTTTGTTGATTGCCTGCTTCCTGTCAGGCATTTTCCTAGAGGTTTTATTGTTGAATTCAGCTACAGTTAAACTGATTTTCATTATAACTCAGAAAAGGGAGCACTTTGGGAATCACTATAGTGCCATTTACTCCATCATACACCCATGGGCTTCATTAAATAATTCAATATATGTTTGTTGACTGTATGGATGGGTGAATATGTACAGAAAGACTATAATTCAAGCAATTGGAAACATATTCAGGGGCATGGTGGGAGGAACTGAAATTGTATTTGAGTCAAAATATTCCGCAATTATAGACTTTTTTTCATTTGGAAATTGGAAAAGCTGTACCTGTTTCTTATCATGTATTGGGCCAGGTGATGTAACAGGAGTGGTAAAGGAAGCTTTTCGAGTCAATATGATTTGAAAACATCTTTCATTCTAACTTTAAATGTAAGCCCCATGTCTGAATCAACAGTATTCTAAATTAGGAGCCTTCTGAATCACATTAAGTATGATATATAACATTGAGCTATTTAGTCATTATGGTTTCATGATTCTATTGATAGTGCACAGTATTTTAATTCATTGCAGCTGAAAATCAAATAATTTTACTGATACTTAGATCTTATATTCTTCTTTAGAGTTAAATAGATCCTTCATTCTTTATTTCTCATACTTCTCACATAGATCTGTTTGTGGGGGTCCTTACTGTCAGCATTCTGTTTCAGGATTTATGTTATCCCAAAATAATTTTACAGTTTTTCAACTTCTGCTTTATTTCCGGTTTCTGTTCCTTAGTTTCAAGAAATATATTTTTGAAACACAAATATTATCATGTTTATTTATATATTAAACAAAAATTAGCTTAGCATTTTCACTCAGGAAGTATTTTTCTAGAAGCTGTGGACAGAATAGTGACATCAGCAAACAAAAATTCCTGCCATCATGGGGTTTACACTCTCTTGATGGACACAGACAGTGAACAAAACACAAATGTAACATATGATAAGTGAGATGGTAAGAGGAGCTAAAGAATGCCAAGGAAGGAGGAAAATAAAAATGCCGCATTGCAATTTAGATAGGGTAGCCTGTCCAGGCCTCTTTGAAAACTGGTTTTGACTAAAGTCCAGCAGGACATGAAGGAGGGAGCTTTGCAGCCACTGGGGGTAAGAACATTTCAGGTGGGAGGCGTGAAATATTTGTTCAGGGTGTAGTAGGGAGGCAGGTGCAGCCGGAGCAGAGAGGTCAAATGCCAAAGTGAGGCCAAAGAAGTGAGGAGGACCAGAATCCCATGGGGCACTGGATTTTTTTTTTTTAACAGCCAGCCCTACCATGACAACTTCATATAAAATAACATAGCAACCCTCCATTCCTCATTATCTTCGTCTCCCTGATTTGTTTCTTTTTGAAAGGACTTATCTCTACCTAGCATCAAATGAAATATTCATCTGTTGATTTTCTGTCACGTTCATTAGAACATAAGCCATATGAAGACGGGGCCTTTGGGATTCTTTACACATGTAACTCCTTCAAGCAGAACATGTAGGTGCTCAATACTTATTGAATAAACAAATGATTTTGTAGCTACCTGTTTGTCCCATGATGTGCTTATGCATTCAGCAGGTATTCAGTAAGGTCTGATTGAATAAAATTTGTCATTTCTCCTGAATTTTTGAGGTATGTCTTCTTCAACAAGAATATAAGGTGTAATGGTCAGAGGATGGAGTTAATGAAATCTTAAATTTCAATACTCTTCTTGCTATTTATGTCACACTAAATATATTTGTTCTTTCTGAGTTGTTTCTTTATGCAAGGGTAGATTCACCTACCTTAAAAACTTATGTAAATATTAAATGTGGAAATGTATAACAGCTTATCTAAGATATAAATAAGTATTGGTTCATAGAGCTTTTCCTTTGTCACTTCATTATGTCAGTGAATATATTTTTTAAGAAAAATTACATAATATTTAGAATTTCTGAAGGAAATTGATAGCTTTCTCATTACTGACTATTAAGAATTTAAATCAGAGAATAAAGTGCTGAAAAATGCATGCCTCCAGATTTTGGAAATATAACAAAATATTCAATTCAATATTCAATGTGATTTTAATAACCTAAGAGACTATTTCATATAACTCACTTTCAACCTCTATCTGCCTCTTATTTACATAAGCTTTGAAAGAGTTTTGTTTTAATTCAGTGTTGTGCAATTGAAAACAACTTTCAATCACTTAATATATTTGAAATGACTAGAAGTGATAAGAAATAATTTAAAATGGTTACGTATGTAAAATATGATAATTTTACAGATATTAAAGAAAGAAAATGACTTTAGTACTTTTCTCACTCATTGAGATTGGTCATTACCTTGATAGGTGTATTAGTCTGTTTTCACACGCTATAAAGAATACTTGAGACTAGGTTTATAAAAGAAAGAGGTTTGACTCCCAGTTCCACATGGCTGAGGAGGCCTCAGGAAACTTACAATTATGGTGGAAGGTGAAGGAGAAACAAGTACCTTGTTCACAAGGTGGCAGGAAAGAGAGATAGGAGGCGAAATTGCCACTTACAAAAACAGCAGACCTTGTGAGTACAGCATGGGGTAAACAGCACCCGTGATCCAATCACCTTCCACTGGGTCCCTCCCTCTGCACAAAGAGATTACAGTTTGAGATGAGATTTGGGTGGGGACACAGAGCCAAACCATATCAACAAGCACAAAAGTATTTGCATTAATGTTGCTGTA
>NW_012103454.1:365903-368877 GCF_000951045.1 Mandrillus leucophaeus
AATTTGTGCTTCTTCATATGTGAGATTTGTACTACTGGTGGTAGGTAGTTATTATATGTGGCAAGTGTAATTATTTCAGATAGCAAATAAGCATAACATGAAACAATCTCGATTCCCTTTTAAATTTGCTTCCAAACCTTCTTAGCATTTCATGTAGCAAGTCTTTTTTACTCTAGTAAACACATTACCCATTACTCCTACCTTTCTCCTCAACAAAAGAGCTGTTAGAGAATTTTCCATCCAAACAGTATCTTTATAGTTGGATTACAATAATGTTGTCTTATTTTTATTGTATTTATCTTTTCTGTTATCTTACAGCAGAAGAGACTCGTTCCCAATTTCCTGCATCACTGTAAAAAATTCTTTTAAAATGCATTTACTTAAATAGGGGTAGTAAGCTAATTTAAAGAAAAATATTCAATGAATAGCATAAGTAGTATGTGAACATGGGGAATCTTAGGAAGCTTATAGGAATTGGTTAATGTTTGAGAAACATCATAAATAAGAAATGCAAGAGTTTTCTGATTAGACCATGAAAAAATAAAATGGCCTAACTCTGAGAAGGTGGGTTCCTTTAAGCCACAGAAGGGAGCTAGGAACCAGATGTCCTTAAGGAAATTTGCACAGAGGATACATGGGTACACGACAGGGAGGGCTAGAGAGGGGTTTAGTCATTGAAACTCCAGGGAGCTGTGGGTCCCATAGCAGCAATCCAAACACCGTTGGTCATCTCTACATGAGTAATAGATGCTCTGGGAATTGGATGAAAGGAGTGATCACTCTCTAGCTTCATAGAAGCATTTGATGGTAGGTTTAATATAACCTTTAGGATTGTAATGAATAAAGAATAAGCCAAGATGCGGATGTTGGCGCTCAGAAAATGATACTCCAAAATGAAGGCCTCTGCAGCAGCCTCAGAAGCCAAGATTCTTGCTAACTTTGTCCTACCCTCAGTCTGCCACCCCTTATTCTCCCCTTAGGCAAGCCAAAGAAACAAGAATCCCTTTTCCTCAAAGTGGTTCATAGAAACCAGAATCATTTTCCCTAAAGCCAGCCATAAAGCATAAAGGTATTGCTCTAACCTTCCCCCAGCTTTCTGTGTAAGCTGGCCATAAATAAATTAAGACTCTCATTCCAGAGGGATCCTGCCATGTACCAGGTAAGAAGAAACACTACAACAAGAGGCGAAGAAGAATCTGAGCAGACAGGACTTGCTAGATTTCCCCACTCTATTACCATCAACCCGAACCCTCTTTCTCCAATCACATTTCTACATGGTGGTTCTCCTTTATTGAACCTAAGAATAAAATCAGATTACTTACACTATATCTTTGGGGTTTCAATCTGACCACTCCATGGTCATGTAAAACTGTGGTCAAATTAATTAGTTATGCTTTTCTTTTTAATTTGTTTTTTGTGATAGAAATGTCAGCCATTATCCTTATCATGAGAAGGAAAGAATTTACCCACTACAGTAGTATTTCAGGCAAAGACAAAGCAAGAAAACAGGAATGCAAAACTCATACAGTGAATTTGGAGAAAATCGAGTAACACTAAAAAAAATGAAATTAAAAATAATTTCTTGAAAATGAATACATCAAAAACACAAAAAATAAAATTATTTTATAAAAATAATGGTTTTCATTAAAAGAGGATGGTTTGTGATTATATTTACAGAAAATAATTTTGTTTACTCAGAATATAGTTATATCCTTATTAGCCACCACATTATTTTTCTAACTTTGAATTACAGCAAACTGATTTTTGGCTTCAAAATGAAAATAAATTTATGTTCATTAGTGAAGACTGGAGAATAAATACTTTTGGGAAAAGTAAAATCAGTAGCTACCTTATAAGATGTCAATATTTGTTAAAACTGAATTATTCCAGATGCTTATATAGGGGTAAAGAAGTAAATCATTGGAATATAATAGAGATTCCAGAAAGAGATGTACAGGTATGGCTACTTTGATATTACAGATATTGAAGAAAGAAATGAATGGAAATTGAATGGAAATAGCAAGTGATGGGAAAATACAAGGTGAAACCAGAATCCTTAAAAACTGCTTGTGTCCATATGAATTAGTACCACCGCTTTGAAGAGAAATTAAGAAAAAAGCTGTTAAACTGAAAATACGATACCTTATTTTCTATGATTTCTATGTATACATTATGGAAACCCCAACCTTTATAAAGAAGAAAAGATGTTCAAATATGTTTCTGTAATCGTAAAATATTGGGGACAAAACATGAATGTTCATTAGTAGAGAATGTAGTTTACTTAAAGAGTGGAACAAAACAGTTAAAATGAATTGAGGGCCAGGTGCAATGGTGCACGCCTGTAATCCTAGCACTTTGGGAGGCTGAGGTGGGTAGATCACCTGGGGTCAGGAGTTGGAGACCAGCCTGACCAACATGGTGAAACCCTGTCTCTACTAAATGCAAAAAAAACTGGCCTGGCGTGGTGGTACATGCCTGTAATCCCAGCTACTTTGGAGGCTGAGGCAGGAGAATTGCTTGAACCCAGGAGGCGGAGGTTGCAGTGAGCCGAGATCAGGCCATTGCACTCCAGCCTGGGCAACAGAGTGAGACCCTGTCTTGAAAATAAAAAATAAAAAATAAAAAAAGAGAGAGAGAGAGAGAAAGAAAGAGAGAGAGAGAGAAAAAAGAATTGAATTACATTTTTATATATTGACATTCATAGATCACAAAATATGTTAAATGAGAAAACAAGCAACACTGTACCAACATCTTCACGTGAATCTCTACGCATGTAAGTCATGCTCACAAGCATAATCAACGCAAATACCAATGTATTTCAGGACAGTAATTTATCTCTGTTAACTTGTAAGTGAGATTTGTGCTTTAGGTACCTTCCTTATAAAATGAGAGTCATGCAAATCTCCCATGGCTTTGTGGTGTGCTATCTATGTCTGTATATTGAAAACATACAGACAATGTAAAGTGCAAACAG
>NW_012103454.1:370062-371131 GCF_000951045.1 Mandrillus leucophaeus
TAACTTTTGTATTTTTTGTAGAGACAGGGTTTCACCATATTGGCCAGGCTGGTCTCAAAGTCCTGACCTCAGGTGATCTGCCCACCTCAACCTCCCAAAGTGCTGGGATTACAGGCATGAGCCACCATGCCTGGCCCCATTTTCAATAATAAATTGGAAAGAAATTCAACAATTATCCTTCCAATCTACTCATAATAAAGTAACATACATCATTTTATTTGAATTTCATGCATCCGTTGAGATTCTGTGTCTATTGTAATCAATCAGGCCATGTCTTAATGATTGATCATATTTTATATACTTATTTATTTTCAAGTCTGGACCATGTAAATACTCAATAAACACTTATTTAATAAATGAGGAAATGAACAAAAGAGTATAGTCATTTTTGATGTTTTGTTTCTATTTTCAGCAGAATGACCTTGATATGCACTGCAATTAAGTGAACTGTACAGTACATCAAGGGGCCAGGAAATAATTACAGACTTTCACAATCCTTGTGCACCATTCCTTACTAACACTCCACCTTGAACACTGATGCCTATTTTATCAAATTTGGGTGAAGGTAGAGGGGAGAGCAATATGCATGTTGGGAATACACATGAAGATTTTGGTGACAGAAAGAAAAATGGCAAAACACTGATGAAAATAAAATTCATCTATAGCCATCAGTTGACTCAACCAGGTGTGACATTTTACCAGCACCACTTTACATGCACCTTTTCCCTAATCCACATCTAGGCTTCCTCAGTCTTCCCTAGAAAAGAATTCAGAGTATTCTGGTGCCCGCCAGTTATCAGCAGACCAGCCTGGTCCAGAGCATGGGCTCTTCCCTTCCTCACCCCCTTGCAAGTTGTCCTACATGCTCCCTGGATTTGGGTCGTGGCTGCAATATAGGCTCACATTTTCTCTGACCACATGACTAAACAGTACATCAGAGTTATTTTTCTAGAATTTCAACAGAGATTATATATTATTGTCCCACTCAAAAGAAGTTTGGGAGACTTGGAAAAAAAGTGAATATAATTTAATTAGAGTTAAGATTAATAAGAAGTCAAATTGTCCCTGT
>NW_012103454.1:376971-379092 GCF_000951045.1 Mandrillus leucophaeus
TAAATTACTTTTTTACTACATTCACATCCTGTATCTTCAAATTTGTTAAATTGCCCCACTATTCTCTGCTTTGGGCAGTTAGATTAATTAGAATTCTGGACAAAGAAAATTAGTTGAGGCTCAGGGAGTGGCTAGGGAATGTCATATGATACCATAACAAGTACATGAGTTTTACGTTCATAGGCATCATCATATTTTTCTCTTGGTTCCCTTTTGTGTATCTAGGTTAGGTGCAGTTCTACATTTAGATAAAGAGACTGAAAAATCCTTACAAGTTCCCCTGAATCTAAGCAGGTGTTTTATGCACCGGAGAGTGTGAAGGTTTAAGATTAGTATATTTGTTCTATTGAGTATTGTGGTTCTCTGCCGAAATGATTTAAGGAGCAGTTAACCACGAGTGGCTTTGAAGCACTGAAGGCCTGTTTGGCTGAAGGTTCTTTCATGCATAGCCCATTTTACTGCTATCCAACACAAAGACAGTATGAAGGAAAGGTCCTGGAGAAAGCAGACCTAATAACATAATCACAAATACAGAATTGCTCAGTTAGGCTGTGAAAGAAAAGGCAAATGCAGCCTAAGAGTCAAAAGAGTCGCCAGTAGACAGGAATACACAGGGCTATTATTTTTGAAACAAGGAATCTTAGCTATCACGATAATTTTGACTATCAGTGCTAAAATAAATTGTAGAATTGTGTACTGATTTCTACTCTGATTTTTCAGTTATCTGAGTAAGTTTCAAGAACCCATTTTTGAAGTTTAAAAAATAGTAATACCTTAAATGGAAGGGTTTAATAATATAAACCTTTTAAAACACTCACCGTTAAATAGAAGTAAGAGCTTGTAAGTGTATTAAAGTTATTCTTATAATTATCTGAAGAAAAATTCTAAGGGAAATATTTAGAGGATCGTGTTAGTATAAAAATAAACAAACCAACAACAAAAAAAAAAACAAAAAAACAATAAAAAATGGGATTTTATTTTATAGAAATAAAATTATAATTAACAAAATTATAGAAATAAAATCCCATTTTCATGGAGAAAATAAATTGGAAATACAACTGGACTTTTCATAATAGAAATGAGAGTTATATTTTTCAATACACGGATTAGGACAAAATGAGAGTTTAAAAAAATTTGGGAAAGCTTTTGGCAAATAATTATTTGGCAAATAATTACGGCTTATTCATTTATGAAGCAATGCTTTAACCAAGCTGTAAGAACTCTTTAGCACATACATGGCAAATGGATTCTGTCACATGTGCCTATTTTGATTAAATTGTAGTAGTTGCCTGGAGAGACGGAGGGAGCCTTCTTCTCCCAGGCTCCAGGCATAGGAGCATCACAGTTGATTAGGGCTTACTCATTCAAGCACAATTTGCTCATGCTTACAATCCTTTCTCTCTTTCAAAGGAGAAGTAAATTGAAATTAATGGCAATTTCAGTAGTAAATGCCTTTTTTGAGAACCACAGCTAGTGCATTACACTGATACAGGTACCCTGTGAGGTACTTTCCTCTAAAATAGTAAAATACTGAGGCTAAGGAAGTTGTCTCGTACTTTGGTTACTAATTATTATTTATTTATTTACTTATTTACTTTTGAGACAGGATCTCATTCTGTCGCCCAGGCTGGAGTGCAGTGGTGCCATTTCAGTTTACTGGCAAACTCCACCTCCCGGGTTCAAGCGATTCTCCTGCCTCAGCCACGCGACTAGCTAGGATTACAAGAACCACCACCACATCTGCCTGATTTTTGTATTTTTATTAGATATTGGGTTTCCCCATGTTAGCTAGGCTGGTTTTGACCTCCTGGCCTCAAGCGAACAGCCCACCTCGACCTTCCAAAGTGCTGGGAATACAGGCTTGAGCCACTGCACCTGGCCTTTGGTTACTATTTTATTTTTTCTTTTCCCACAGTGCTCAATGTGCATTATTAGATCTGACTTATTTTAGAGTCTAAATGAAGAATAACCTTCCCAAGCCCACAACATTAAGTAATAAACACCTGGGAATGGCATAGAGTGAACCACCTTCGCTTGTCCAGAGACAAAACGGCATCACTTGTGTTTAGCATAATGTTTCTTCAGAGTCCAGAAAGCATCACCAAGAGTTACTATTCTTCT
>NW_012103454.1:381801-383853 GCF_000951045.1 Mandrillus leucophaeus
CAGACTGGATTAAGAAAATGTGGCACATATACACCATGGAATACTATGCAGCCATAAAAAAGGATGAGTTCGTGTCCTTTTTGGGACATGGATGCAGCTGGAAACCATCATTCTCAGCAAATTACGGCAAGAACAGAAAACCAAACACCACATGTTCTCACTCATAGGTGGGAAATGAACAATCAGATCACTTGGACACAGGAAGGGGAACATCACACACTGGGTCCTATGGTGGGGAGGGGGCAACGGGGAGGAACGGCATTAGGAGATATATCTAATGTAAATGACGAGTTGATGGCTGTAGCACACCAACATGCCACATGTATACATATGTAACAAAGCTGCACGTGTGCACATGTACCCTAGAACTTAAAGTATAATAATAAAAAAAAGAATTACAATGTTAGTAGACCCAAGCTAGATCCTGTTATTCAATGTGTTAATAAAGAAGCATATATATTAATTTTAAAAAAGATTAATACGTATTAGTGCTAAAATCATTGATGAACTCCAGGGCACATTCTGAGGTCAATTTCAGAAAATTCAGTGATTAATAAGGGAGATTACTTGTAATTTCAACAAATTTCTCCAAAATGATTCATGGTAACAGTAAATAAAATTTGGATTCATTAGTTCATAAAGAAAAATCCTGGCACATAAGGGTCTAGTATAGTCATTAAGACATTATCTTTCTGTTTACAAATTAGATATGTGAACTTAATAGCATCCAATTTATAAATTTATCACATTTAATTAATTTTAATTGTTGAAAATATATGTTTTTTTTTATGGATAACTCTTTTCCTACTCTTCTATCATTTACTTTAGGATCTAGGAAGTATACATACCCTACATTTTAAAAAGTTATCTAGGTTTAATATGTAGAATTTAATGATCTTTGCTTTTATCCCTTCCTCCAGTAATATCATTGTTTGCACATAGTAAGCTCAAAGTAAATGTTTAAATAATTAATTTTTTTCCCCCAGCAACAGAAAGAGCAAATAAAGTATTGAAATCTTAGGGCCATTTGTCATTTTTTATTTATACTCTATTAGCTAAAACGTCAACAGCCAATGTTACTAAAGTCATCTCAAGCGTTGAATGCTTTACTAAATCAGTTACTCTCTCAAGATACAGAGGAACAAGTGTGTTTAAATACGTTTAAGTATTTATAAAATACAAACTGAAATAGCACATGAATGTAAATTATAAAACAGAAACCTTAATCAGAAATGCATGTTCTCAATCTTTCTAATTCCATACCGAAACAATGACTCATTCCCTTAACACACCCTCTATCAAGCATTGTATCTTGTACATTTTTTCTGAATCAAGTGAAGTAGTATAGACCCTTTTATTTGAATCAATAACTGAATGACTTCCCTGATTCTATACATTATTAAAGTTAGTGAAACTTTTGGGGAAATTTATACAAATATGGCAGCATGAGAATATACAGATTCGGGGAACACTAGCTTTCTGTAAATTACTTTTTTACTACATTCACATCCTGTATCTTCAAATTTGTTAAATTGCCCCACTATTCTCTGCTTTGGGCAGTTAGATTAATTAGAATTCTGGACAAAGAAAATTAGTTGAGGCTCAGGGAGTGGCTAGGGAATGTCATATGATACCATAACAAGTACATGAGTTTTACGTTCATAGGCATCATCATATTTTTCTCTTGGTTCCCTTTTGTGTATCTAGGTTAGGTGCAGTTCTACATTTAGATAAAGAGACTGAAAAATCCTTACAAGTTCCCCTGAATCTAAGCAGTTGTTTTATGCACCGGAGAGTGTGAAGGTTTAACATTAGTATATTTGTTCTATTGAGTATTGTGGTTCTCTGCCGAAATGATTTAAGGAGCAGTTAACCACGAGTGGCTTTGAGGCACTGAAGGCCTTTTTGGCGGAAGGTTCTTTCATGCATAGCCCATTTTACTGCTATCCAACACAAAGACAGTATGAAGGAAAGGTCCTGGAGAAAGCAGACCTAATAACATAATCACAAATACAGAATTGCTCAGTTAGGCTGTGAAAGAAAAGGCAAATG
>NW_012103454.1:389148-397187 GCF_000951045.1 Mandrillus leucophaeus
TACAAAATACATGCTACTGGTAACATAAGCAGTCAAAAGAAGCTTTACTGATAATATAAACAGTCAATTAACATTGGTAGGCTATTAGTAGTTATGTTTGGGGCAAGTCAAAATTTATAGAAAAATTTTCAACGATGTGGGGAGTCAGCACTCAACTGTACATTATTACAAATGAAGTGTATATTTATGCATATTTACACACATATATACATACATATATGCACATATAATAATATATAATCATCTATTTTTAGGGGAGTTTATAAGTCAGATGAACTTCTGAAAGTTACCACACTCTTAAAAGTTCCAGTAGAGACGTAAAATCTTCTGTGAATAATTTGTCTTTAATACTTTTCAGAGAGTAAAAATATCTATTATTTATCAATAAGCATGTCTGTCTATATAATATTCAATTATCTTCAAAATAATTTATATGACAAAAGATACATATATATTAAAAATAATTTAGCTCTTATTTATTTAGGTCTTTCTTATCTCAAAAATTTCTATTTTCCCATTTTGACACATGCAATTAGGTATGATATCTTAAATTATTTTGTAACAGGGCAGGTATTAAATGTAACATTGTGTGTTTTTTTTTTTTTCTGGGCATGACTCTGTTACAGATGCAAGAATATAAGTGCTATTCTTGTTCTCAAGGAGCTCAACATCTACTTAAATATTAAATGTTAATGTAAATTGTAGATTGAAGCATGAAATCACTGCTACAAACCACATAGATTTCAATGGCAGAAGGTGTTAGACTTGAGAGGCAGCTGAGTTTGATACAGCATTGAAAGACAAGTAGAATTTATACAGATTCTGAAAAGAGAGGATATGATGCTCCAGGTGCAGAAAGCAGAGGTAACATGAGAAAGTCATGAAAGGTGGAATTTGCACTTATGGTTGCGTGGTAAGTAGGTTAAGAGTATGACTTGATTTTTATGACGTGGATTTGGGTTAGAGATCTTGGAGAGCTTATACTCTAGGATAAGATTTTTAAGATGTATGATAAATAATGCATGTGTAACAGAGAATATTGGAGGAATTTGAGCTAGTGACTACATACATGTCATTAATGTATTGTGAGCATTGACATAAGGCAAGTGGGAAGACAGATGAGAAATTTGACATGAGGACACAAGGTAATTACAAGTGATTCAGTTACAAAGTAATTTTATTTTGAGCAAAGATGTCAAGAGTGAAAATAAAAGAGTTGTGGGGTTTTTAGGGCCAAAAACATGCTAAATTTAATATTTTTATTCTTAGTAACTAGAGTAGTGCCTAGAATTTAGTAGAATTCCATAATTACACATAAAGAAGGGAAAGGAGTAGGTAGAAAACAGTTATTAAACACATTTTCCACGACAGGAATTGGGCTAGGAAATAGCACATACAATATTCACTGTATGATCACAATGACAGAGATAAGTACTATTATTCCCAATTTTACAGAAAGAAACAGAATATGTGAGGTTAGGAAATTTACTTACAGTCATTTGTCAAATAAATCTTAAGACTTATGAAGCAACTAGGTTTGCATAAATCTTGACCCCAGGTACTTACTACAACATTGGGCTAGAAGAAATAGAAAGATTCTAACTCATTCAACTTACAGGGTGAGGATGCTTCAAGGTCACAGAATAAATGTGAAGTATTCTGAAAAGGTCAGTACTTAACTGATCCCTGCATTTAGATAATCTCTACTAATAAACATTAGCTTTTTGTTATGATAACAAGGAAAGTCTCAGTAAAATTTAGCTTTGGCATTAAATGTACATTTCAAGAAACATTCTTCTGGTTCTACAGTTATTTTCCCCACTCAAATGTGAAAACTTCATAGTGTTTTTGTTTAATATATTTGTATTATTCATCTTGAATCATCAGCTGTAGCTCTGTGACTATTCAGCCAAGATTTTGATGAATAAAATTTCATACTCTATTTCTTTTACCTTTGTAGTTCTGAAAATGATAAATTATAATGTTTACACTTCTATCTTCTCTATTTTCATTGCAGGGCTACACAACTATTTCAATACATTATGACTCCCATATTAAACATACAGTATTTCCCCAAAGGTTGCAATATTCCTAATTGTTAAGAGACTTGAAATGGAACAAAGGCAAAAATAAACCTATTAAAGTATTTTAGTGTCTTTTAAAGTTTTACTCTCAGCCTACAAAGGTTATTACTTTATGAAAAATATATCAGATGCATTCTCTAAAAGAAAATATAATTACAATCGAAATTAATGTCACAAAGAGTTCAAATGTTAACAAAAAATTATGTAATGTTTCTTGATACATTTAATATTCAACGATTAATTGGTTATTGCCACAAAAGAGGTAAGATAATTCAATGAAAACAAAGCAAAAAGTTCATGTGATTGTCAATTCTGTTTCCCAGCAAACCATGAGTACTCAAGAAGTAGATTTATTAATAAATCACCTTCAGTAAATCATGCAGTAGTGAAGTTGGCCACACAGTTGCTTTTATTTCAATTTTCTAAGACAAAGAGCAAAATCCAAGAGAGTCACCTGGTGGCATTATATCTCCAAAAACAAATGAAAAAGAATAGGGGGCAATCATGTAAAGATAATTTTATTTAAAACAAAATGTACAGCAATACTAAGTTAAAAGGATAACGGTCTAGTTGATCCTATTAACTATACATGCGGTTGAGAATAATTCTGCTTCATAATCATCGTTGTCTTAGATTTCATGCTGTAATCATTAAATTAATTGAAAATGTATGCTGCATATATAAAATACGTTTTGGGTTTTTGTTTGTTTGTTTGTTTTGTTTTGTTTTTTGTTTTTCCCTCAGAGTCTCACTCTGTCACTCAGGCTGGAGTGCAGTGGCCTGATCTCTGCTGATTGCAACCTCTGCCTCCAGGGCTCAAGTGATTCTTGTGTCTCAGCCTCCCAAGTAGCTGGGACTACAGGCGTGCATCACCATGACAGGCTAATTTTTGTGTTTTTAATAGAGACAGGGTTTTGCCATGTTGGCCAGGCTGGTCTCAACTCCTGGGCTCAAGCAATCTACCCGCCTAGGCTTTCCAAAGTGCTGGGATTACAGGCGTTAGCCACCACGCCCAGCACAAAATATGCTTTGATTTATTAATTTTGCATATTATAATTTTAAGCATTTTTAATTAAAAAACAAATGAAACTAATAAGAAAAATAAATATTCATCATAAATGCAAAGTGATGCAAAGTTAGGCAAAGAAAAGCTTTCCAAGGAAGGACCTTAGAATGTCTCATTACTGTGGTCAAAACAGCATGTTTAAGTGGATGACAATATTGGTACTAAAAACGTATTGTTTATCACTTTAATTTATTTTATGAAACATCTACGCTTTCAGTATTAAGCATAATATTATTCATAAATTAGTTCTACTTTGTTTTCTTCCCAATTTTCTTAGCCAATTTCCTCAAATGCTACTGTCATAGAATATAATTAAAAAGAGTAAATTTTGGCAGGTTAATAAAGTTGGTGGTGGTGATTACCTAGTTAACTTGCAAATTACACAAGGTCATGTCATTTATCATATCCAGCAAATCTACTAAAATATACTCTTTGGAAAATCATATTGTTTACAGAATATCCTTACGTGTTTCTTACATTAAAAAAATAAACTTGGATTTTATTACTCATTTGTTTTACAACCAAGATAACAATTACTAAAGTTAGGCATAAGCATTAAAGACTTAATATATCCAGTCTGTATTACATATTTTATGTATGTGTCATATAAAATTTCCTCATTACATAATGAGAGGGGTTTACACAACTGCTAAGTGATAATAAAGTTTAAACCAAACCTTAGCAGAAGATATAGCCAGATTAAAAAAAATAGCCTTTAAAAAAATGTTTAATAAGAAAAGAAAATATTGTAAAATGCATTCCATGAATGCGTTAATATGAAATTATCAACACTTGCATTTGGAGCTAAAAAAAAAAAAAAGACAAAAAAGAAAAAACGCAACAAAAAAAGGTTGGGTATTGTGGCTCACACACGTAATCCCAGTACTTTGGGAGACAAGGCAAGAAGATGGCTTAAGCCCAGGAGTTTGAGACAAGCTGGACAACATAGGGAGACCCTCCCTCTACCAAAAATTAATTTTAAGATATGCTTACAACTTGTTTATATATCATTAGTAACTTTTTCAACAGCACATGCTGTTTTGCTTAGCCACACAGTGAAAGCCTTATTGCAGCCATGAATAGAATATATGCAGCCAATTTAATAGGAAGCGGATCTAATACTTCACCTCTCTTTTATTAATTTTGTTATGTCTTAGGTCACTGATTTTTAAATGATGTTCAGTGCTAACTGTAATCCATAAATCAGCAATATGAAACTGACAAAAAGTCTTCTTTTTAACAGGCTCAAAATAACAAATATGAAAATATTTCAGCAAGCAGTTTTGCTATTTGTGTTTACCAAATGCATTGTATTATAAACTGAGTTTTTGGGCAAACTTGTAAGAGACTCAAAATTGTATCCACTGTTTCCTTATCAATTTTATAGAATACTTCATGGGTAACATCTTTCTCAATGGCTCTCAGTGGCATCTTTACAAAACGATGTTTAAAAAAATTGAGCGATACTATCACAAATTTTTATACAGAATTTATATATATATATATATATCAAACATTTTTGCTAGAGATCATTAATTCAGACTGTTTCAGGTATATTAATAAGAATTTTGTGTTTATGTTATCAGACCAAATTGGAATATGATAAAAGTTTTCAGGAATGGCCACTGATTACTCAGAAGAAGGAAAAAAAAAAAAAAAACTACCTCATCCATCTCCTAAAAGTCCCAATCTGTTTTTAAAGGAGTGGATTTGCATAAAATCAAGATTTCAGATATGGTATACTTGATTTAATGTTGCCAAGAAAGTATTCATCAGCACAATCAATAAATAAGTTTCTTGAATTAACACCACTAAGAGATTTCAAAATTTATGATATAGGTAAATGCATCATTGGAAAGTAAAGAAAGGAAAACTTTGATTTATTCAATGAATACATTAATAAACAGAATAATAAACAATAATGATAAATTAGTTCACTAGTTTGCCATAGAACATTTTAAGTGATTCAAATATTACAACAAAGCTTATTTTCATGAACAAATACAATGTGTAACCTACTTGGGCAAATAAAATAGTTAAAGTAAAAATGAGAAAATAAAAGAGAAAATGGCAAAAAAAGCAAGAAATAAGAAAAAAGTTAGGAAGGGAAGAGGAACAGAATAGAAGAAATATCATCTCTGAATTTTAACTGTCTTATAAAAGAATTCTCAGTAAGAAATGTAGTCTGTGTAGTCTAATAGATTGACACCAAATAATTTTTTTAAATAACATGAAAATATAAATCATTTTTAGAATGTTATTAATTAATTTTACCCTCTGAGATTTGACAAACTCATCCTCAGTCTTAGTCTCTAATTAAAGGGAAAATAATTATAATGGATACTACCTCTGACTATGACATGGAAAACTTGTCAAATATAATTCATATCCTTACATTTGGTGTGACGTATGATGAGTACAATGAATTCTTTTTCCTCTTTTTTGCCTACCACTAAAATATGCATTCTTCTTTCACCCTTCCATCAATTGTATGACCTTTGCTGAATGTAGCATACTGAATGGCTTGGGTGATGTTTACTAAAAATGGAAATGTCCATATGTAACCTATTGACTTAGAACTCATTTCCTAATAATATGAACCAAACTTAATGACAGTCACCAGAAATGTCTGAAGAAAGAAAAACATATAATATTATATTTAGACACTATAGCTTTACAATCAGACATAATTGAATTTTAGACAATACTGCTGCAATCTTTCAAAAATAAATCTTGAGCAAATTACTTGATCTCTTTGAACTTTAGATTTCTTATTTTTAAAATCAAGGAAGAAGTATGACTAATCTAAACTTTATTATTATTATGCATAGTATTAATAGTTACATTTAATTTGGAGGAACATAGATAGGTCCTGCAATGGACTACAACCCTATAAATATTCTTAAGAAATTAGAGGAAAAAAAATATATAGCACAAACTATTCTACTAGGGAGATGTATATGGGTAAATCTTGAAATATATTATCCATCACTCTTATTTTACTTATGGGGAAATTAAGGCCAAGAAGAAATCTTCCATATTTTTGCCAACTAGATATGGCACTGATAGAATTTGAAACAAACTTCTTAGTCCAGGTGTCTTTATTGACTCCTGTAATTCCTTTCACCCGGTTTTAAGAGCAATTTGATGATTATGAAGCCAACTCTTTGACCTATGGAGTGATTCAACTGACCTGCCTGAATAGTGGGTTTTCCTTCTTCCTTCACTAGTTTATTGGGTACAGTAGTAAGAATTGACTTCCCAAATTGTTGAGGATCATTCTTTGGTAAAAAATGACCACCACACAATAATAATCAAGCATTTTCATATTTTTACATCATTCAAAAATATGCTATGGACACTTCGAATCCAAAAGACATAGATTTAAATATCTTACGTCCACTAGGACAGAGGATATGAATAAAAAAGCAAAAACAATATAGGGTGGTAAGTCATAAATTCCTTAGCACATGAATAGGAATTTAAGAAAAAATTATAAAGAAGCTCATGACAAAGCAATTTTTGCTATTTTGGAAATATCTGAAAGAATTTCCCTAAAAGATGTAAGGAATACATTTTAATTGGTCAAGAAATATTGTTGTCTGTGCTTCATTATATGTACAGCACTGTAGTATGCATTATGAAGAATAAAATCAAGTTATTTCACTCAGACACGTGATGTTAATTCTTTAAAATTATGTTTTTTATTATTTACTCTATTATTTCTTCTTGCTATATTATTGCTTATAATTCAAATAGTGGACTAGAGTTTGTTTTAAAGTGTATTTTATAAAAATGAAAGAACAAATGGCAAAACCATTAAAATCTTCAATTGAGTTGTATTTTCTCTTTGTAGATATATTTCCTGGTACATATATAGGTATAAACAGTATATATTATATGTACTATATATGACATTATACTATATACTGTCATAGTATATACTATATGTAAGATAGTATATGTACTTTATAATATATATGAAAATATGACATCATAAATATGTATTCATATTATGAATAATATATATTATAAAGTAGATATACTATATATGCCATATACATGTTCTATATAATGTATATAAAGTCATAAATACAGGCACACACATATTTTTCTTTAGGCAACACTTTTCACAAATATTATGCCATCATTTTTTTTCTGGCAAAAATGAGATTCCAAGAGATTTCTCAATGTTGTGCAATAATAAGTGAGAAACAGGGAAAGAGACCAGAGTCATCTAATAAATCTTGTTCACTATTCAATGTCTTTTATTTTCTCTCTTCATAAATATGATTATAAATAGTTGAAAGGATTGCAATTATTTAACAATATCAAATAAACTACCTATAAATTTGATCCTTCTTTTTAAAGATTTGGATACTTCTCTGATTCTTCTGGAAATTGCAGACTAAGTCTACTTACAAATTAAATATTATGTTTTACTGAAATTCCTAACCTTAATAATCCAGGCCCCTTTTAAACAAATGAATTGATAGGTTGTGAATCTTATATTTCACATCATAATGCTCATTTCCAGAGCTTTTGTATTTCCTAAGTTTTCTAATAGTTGAGTTATAAAGGCCTAATTGAAAAGGTACAAAAAATATTTTAAAACCCTGCTCAAAACCTAGAAAAGACGTTTTATCCTCAAAAAGTAAATTATACACTAAATAGTCTGTGATGTAAGCACAATATTTTATTCTTCAAATTTATTTTAAGAAACATAAGATGTTTGCATAAGTGGTTATTGATAACATTAACTTTTAAATTATTTCACTATGAATGAATGGCAGTAAAAAATTAAAGATCAAAGTTTTAACTCAAAATATAAAACTTCCTGCATAGTTTTAATGCTGGAAAGTTTTGGTTTTTTGTTTGTTTGTTTGTTT
>NW_012103454.1:399247-405865 GCF_000951045.1 Mandrillus leucophaeus
CTACAAAGAACTCAAACAAATTGAAAGTTTAATAATTTAGAGAAAATAAACTTTAGCCATTATAAAAAGCACTTTTGACATTCATGTCAACGGGACTTAAGTCAGCATGTCTCTTCTGATAGTGCAATTTGCTTGGCTCTATATTGTCAATTATAATTCCACTTTCCTGCTAAGTCGATACAATTAGATTACTACAGGGACTTCATTTCAGCCACAGGGAGGACAACAGCTGAGGTATACAATTTTCTTCCTATGATGCCAGCAATAGTAAATAGTTATTGGAACAATTGTCTACAAAGGAGCAATAAAAACTGCTGCATTAAATATGGTTGTGTCATTATATCATCTCACAAAATATAGCAAAGACGAAAAATGTCAACGCCAGGAAAATTTTGCTTTTCCCACTTATCTGTTTTGGTAAGTTTCCTATAAATCAGTTGTTTTTCATTTATTCATTTAAACAATTCAGAATACACGTTATCTCCAGGCCTTAGATTCCTAGTTTTAAAATGAAGGGAGTGAAGAATTTATGAATATTTGATGTCTCTCCAAATAAATCTTCAACAATAAAGAATAATGATATATTCTTCTTTATTAGATTGTTGTTTTCTCATAACAATATAAATTTCAGAGCTAAAGTTTACATCTTATTCTGATATAGTCCAATAGATTTTCTACGGTCATTGCTTTAAAGAATACACGCTACATTTCACATTCAGGTTTCTATTTTCAATTGGCATTCTAATGTAATTCTTCCTTAATTTTACAAAGTTTAACTCTTCCAAGTTTTTATGCTCATTTTTTTTTCATCAGCCTTGGTATATCTCATGCATATTATTGAATCTTAAACACCTAGCATATTTTATGACTTTCCTTATTCAAAAAAAAAATCTGTAAAACCAAACACAAAAACAAACTTTTAAGCAAAACAAATCAGATTAATAGTAATAAACTGTCTTTTACTAACATTCCATGGCTGTTTAAGTGAAAAAATTTCATTTTATGTGACATTAATATCTAACTAAATTTTACTGAGGGGTTATTAGTCGTTGGACATGGAGATTAGTCAGAGATTGCAAAACTCTTGAAGGAAATGTGCGTGTCTCTTAACAGTGTTAGGAGTTTAATAAGACAGACTAGTAGACAAATAATTACAGTACAGTGCAAAAAGTATCACATAATGTTCCTTAGCTCACTGGCACCAATCCATTTGTCTTTAGGTATTTCTGACGTCAGTTTCACCTGAGTTTCTCTACTGTGTGAAACTACAACAGTTGTTGGTTTCTGTTGCCTCTGACTTCGTGCCCTAAATTGATACTGAAGTATCATTGTCAAATAATATCAACCACACCTACCCTGGTGTGGTCGGCTGCATAATGCACCTCCTCATGCCCAAAGATGTCCAGGTTCCAATGCCTAGAACCTATGAACATATTACTTTACATGGTAACAGAGACTCTGTAGATATGAATAAATTAAATATGTTGATAGAGTTTATCCTGGATCATTACAAAGTTCCGCTGTAAAAGGAAGCAGGAGAATCTGTGGTAGCAGGAGATGGACAATGATGAGAGAAGCAAGTGGTTGGAGAGATTTGAGGAAAAGGCTACTAACCAAGAAAGGCAGCATGATTTAGAAACTGGAAAAGGACATGGATTCTCCCCTTCACCCTCCGGCAGACACAGAACTTCTGGCATCTTGATTTTAGATTTCTGACCTCCAGAATGGTAACAGAATAGATCTGTTTTAAATCACTAAGTTTGTAGTAATTTGTTTTAGCAGCAATGGGAAACAAATACACCTGCTTTCCAAGAAAATTTTAATTAAAATATTTTCTTTGGTTCTCATGTCACAGGTATTAATTTTCAATTTGGAAAGGATGGCAACAGTGGTGAAGGTGTAAGTGTTTCCAAATATTAGGAAGTCTTGTATGTGAAAGAAATAAATCTACACAAAATAAATGAAAAATAATTATTTAAACAAAATCAATAAAAAACAAAACCAACTCTACATTAGAACATATCACATATTGAAACATTTTACACTGGACTGAATTTTATCCCTACACTGCTTCCATAAGGCAATAGAATGAATTTGGATAAAAGGGTACTTATTTGAGAAATCAAATAAGTTTTCAGACTTGGGTGTGCATCAGAATCACCTAGAGAACTTTGTAAAATACAAATGGCTAGGCCGGGCGTGGTGGTTCATGCCTATAATCTCAGCACTTGGGGAGGCCGAGACGGGTGGATCACTTGAGGTCAGGAGTTTGAGAGCAGTCTAGTCAACATGGCAAAACCCTGTCTCTACTAAAAATACAAAAGTTAGCCAGGAGTGGTGGCACACGCCTGTAGTCCCAGCTACTCCGGAGGCTGAAGTGGGAGAACTGCTTCAACCCGGGAGGCGGAGGTTGCAGTGAATTGAGATCACGCCATTGTACTCCAGTCTGAGCAACAGAGCAAGACTCCATCTTAAAAAAATAAATAAATACATAAATAATTTAAATAAAATACAAATGGCTGAACCCCACCTCCCAAGTTTGACTTGACAGCCAAGGATTTGCATCTTTATCAAGTTTGGAGTGATGTTGATGCTACTGGTCCAGGGACCTAACCTTGGGAAACATTGATGTAGTATAAAAAACATGAAAACTGGAAAATCTGGGTTCAATATTTCTGTCACTTTCTAGCTATGTAATACCTGAACTTCAGTGATTTTCAGTTTTCTTTCTGCCCAATCTCATAATTCCACTGGGAGGATCAAACAAGAAAATATAATTCACGTAGACTATGAAGCCATACAAAAGCATGCTGACCATGCATAATTAATAGAAGCAAGTAGTTTACATTTACAGTCATGTTATTCAATACTTTGGATAGTTTTCTCCTAATTGATGTATTTATTTGCAACTTTTCAGGCACTCTAAAAGGACATTGGTTACTTTTCAAACTAAAAATAAAATATGCATAACTGTCTGTGTGTTGGGGGTGTCTTGTATATGTGTGTGCTTGTGTGTGTAAATACTATTACATTAATTCTAATAATTCAGTGTTTCCTGATTTAAGAGCCTACGCAATGTTATGACATAAGACGTTTTCCTTAATTTTTTTTTTACAATTACATATTATTTTCTGTGTCTCTATTATACAGATACTGTTATATTGTTGTAAGACACTTTTGAAAACTCAATAGAGACTTGGCAAGGAGAAAAGGAGAAATTTCCATATCCCAGTTAGTAAAGCCTTTGTTTTATGTTTTATATTTTTTCTGTAATAAAATACCTCATCTAATACTTTTTGAATTATAGAAATGGCTTTATTTGTTTCTACACTGCTTCCTAATTTGTTATCACCTCAAAATTGTATTAACATCAATAATAATGACAAATGAAACTGGAATTAGTTCTACCCTTTCAAGTGTCCCCCCAGACTATTTTTCTCCTGGAGAACCACTGTCATCCACTACTCTTTATGTAAAGCCCTTCAGGCAAGATTAAATACAAGTCATTTCAAAATAACAGTGGCTTCTTTAGAAAACATATTAAATATTTCCTCAATGTCAAATTGGTAAGGTACCAAAACAAGTGCATATGTATCTGTGTCTTTGTGTTTGTACTCACATATATATAAATACATAACATGCACAAACACATACACACACAACATGTACTGATGGGTGGCTGGAAAGAGAAAAGGAACTGATTCATAGGCAGAACTATAACAACACAGCATGTCAGGAAAATAGAACAGTGGACTGAAATTCTGTGGCTGCTGTCAGATTCCTCAGAGCTCCTACTAGCAGCTGGCTGACCTCGAACCAATTCCCAGTTTGCTTGCAGCCTCATCTCCCTTTCCTCCCTTTATGAGGGCATCAAAATGCTTCACTTCTAAAACTTTTCCACCTTTCACGTTCTGTGCCCTGTCCTTGGTAGAATGACTTCAGGGGAAACAAAATGAAGAAGAAATTATTTCCATAATAGCTTGTGGGAAAACTGGGTGCTACCTTATTGGGTGGAAAATTTAATTGTTCTGACAATTGTCCCATTTTTAAGAATGCAGCTGTGTCACGTGAACACAGAAAATTTCCTGGACCTTATGTCAGTTTAACTGAAGAAAAACAAATGTTAGATTGTCCAATGTGTTGGAAAAATAACAGACCTATTTAAAATGAATGGAAAATGCATGTTTAAGAAGACACTACAGAAACCGGTAGCTGTTGGTCCTCCAACTCATCAGTTTACACTGTTAAATAATGAGAGGAATAAAACCTGCCACCGTCAGATAGATGGACTTCGAATCCTCCAGACAGGTTGTGGTCTTTATCTCACTTAGTATCTGTCACAATGATGGGTGAGAATATACTCCGCAGTATTTGTAGGCCTTTCATTTGAATGAATTGATAGCCCCAGATGCAACCCTTTATGACTGTCTTCAGGCAAAGTATTTTACAAAATTTCTCCAATTAGTTTATGGCAAAAGTAGAAGGTTGTGCATTAACTGAATTTTGCCTAGTATATAGGATAATAATACCATAGATGATGTCTCAGAGCAAATATGAAGGAAGAGATGAGTGGCTTGAATCTTAAAATATTTGATGAAAAATAATTTATCATTCAGCAATAAAAATCATTTAAACATTTAATGAGGATAATTAGCATTTTGACGTGCCAGATCTGTATTTAAATTTTCATAAATAACAATTTCATATGGTTTAAATAATAATAAAAGCGAACAGAAATTTCTTGGTACAGAAATATTTAATGTTTATTTTTTTCTTCGTGAAGTGAACCAATATTCCTTGAACTATAGTAATTGCAGCAGTTTCAAAAACACTAAATTATTCGTTTAGAATATCCTCCATATGGAGAACATCACATACCAGGGTCTGTCGCAGGGTGGGGGAAGGGGAGGGAGAGTATTAGGACAAATACCTAAAGCATGTGGGGCTTAAAACCTAGATGACAGGTTGACAGGTGCAGCAAACCACCATGGCACATGTATATCTATGTAACAAACCTGCATATTCTACACATGTATCCCAGAAATTAAAGTAAAATAAAAAATAATAAAGAAACAGATTTTTTTTTTAAAAAAGAATATCCTCTATGTGTTTCTGTTAAAAATAATCAACTGAAAACAAACAAACAAACAAAAAACAACCTGTCAGCAACCTTTGGGAAACCCTGAAACCTAAGTCATGGTGTAAGACTGGAAAATTGCAAACAACGCGTAACTTCCTCAAAATGCCTGAGGTAATTTAGTGGGCAGCATTTTCAAAAGTTAAACTATAAGCAACTAGGAACTGCCTATAGACATTCTTAGATGGTTTCAACTATTGTTAGAATATGTTAATATATTTTAAATAAAAAAAAGCTGCAATTGTCTTCACCTAACAAAACCTGGCTTTATTGAAGCAGCTGCTAGTTTATTTCTTCAAGCAATATATTCAAAGTCTTAAAGGAAACTTTGGTGTGTGGCACTATGCGAGGTCCTCTACGGAGGGCATACAAAAGTCAAGGATTTTTAAGTTAGAATGAGAGAGAAAAAGTACTTAGGTAGCACTCAGTGCTTTCAATAGTAATAACAGATAAGATAATTTATAAACAGATTATTAGAAACACAAGTCTCCTTTCAGGAAAACTGGGAAAATGTTATTTATTATTATTATTATTATTATTTTATTTATTTATTTATTTTTTTGAGATGGAGTTTCATTCTTTTTGCCCAGGCTGGAGTGTAGTGGCACCATCTTGGCTCACTGCAACCTCCGCTTCCTGGGTTCAAGGGATTCTCCCTGCCTCAGCCTCCTGAGTAGCTGGGATTACAGGCACACACCACCATGCCCGGCTAATTTTGTATTTTTAGTAGAGATGGGGTTTTACCATCCTGACCAGGCTGGTCTCGAACTCCCGACCTCAGGTGATCCACCTGCCGTGGCCTCCCAAAGTGCTGGGATTACAGGTGTGAGCCACTGGGCCCAGCCTCACTTCTTTTTATTTCTCTTTCTCTCCCACAAGTTGACTCAACCATGAGTACCACAATGTATAACAGTAAAACTCTGTACAGTCATGTTTTCTGTTCTCTAACTTTGTGCCTAAAGAGTAAATCTACAAAACCTATTCCTTTTGCTACAGCCATCTCAATATTTACATGATTTTCACTTATTCTTCATTGTAAATAAGGTTTTGAAGAATACATATGAACATAAATCTTTGAACCACTGATTTTTTAGGAGAAATGTTTGGAGTTAGAGCAAAAATTATGAGTATACTTACTTTTTCTATATATGACCACATTGGTTTTTAAAAATGTGCAATGGCCACCTCAGATAAAACGATTATTTCATTGCACTTGGAAGAAGGTTGAGAATTGTCATTTTTAATGTTTTGGTAACTTTATAATTTTTATTTCATTTCAAGTGGGGCATTTTTTTCCATGTATTTACTAGCAATGGACACAGCCTCTTTGAGTATCTCAATAAATCTACTTCTAATTGAATGTAATGTTTTCTTGCAAGTTTGCATGTGTCCTTGTATACATTCTTTATACATTAAGTTTACCAACATTTAGTTATATTTGTTACAAATATCTTCCTAATTGCCAGTTCCTTTCTAATTTT
>NW_012103454.1:406601-426954 GCF_000951045.1 Mandrillus leucophaeus
TTTTTTTTTTTTTCCTAGACAGGGGTCCACTCTATAGCCAGGCTGGAGTGCAGTAGTGCAATCTTAGCTCACTGCAGCCTTGACCCCCGGGTTCAAGTGATTCTCCCACTTCAGCCTCTCAGATAACTGGGACTACAGGCGTGCCATCATACCCGGCTAACTTTGTGTGTGTGTGTGTGTGTGTGTGTGTGTATTTTTTGTAGAGAGATGTTTTTGCCATGTTGCGCAGGTTTGTCTCAAATTTCTGGGCTCAAGCAATCGCCTGCCTTGGCCTCCCAACATGCTGAGATTACAGGTATGAGGCAGCATACCAGTCAAAAAGATATTTAAAAATATTATACACTCTTATCTTTCCATTGCAATCATTAGGTAACTCCGGGCAACACTCCCTCCCATGATTTAGATTTTAGTATTAAGTTCGCTTTGTCTTTTTATTTTTCTTCATCAGATGGTTGAATTAATTTTTGATCATTTCAATATCCACATAATGTTTAAAATACGCGGACATCTGAGATTCTAAACCTCCTCCCCTCCAATAATACTGTGGTCTTCCCCACCTTATTCATTCAATAGCATGATCATACGCAAAACTGTTTCATCAACAACACCTTCATCTCCATTCATCAATTCAGACATTCTTCTTAAACTACTGCTCAGAAAATTTTCTAAGGTTCCATTCCAATGATTCAATCAATATCCCCACTATTTCCTCAAATCCCTCCTCACCTATTTTTGATGCAATGTCTATCATTATAATCAGTATCTTGTATACATTTTCAAGTCCTTTGTCCTACCATTGCTTTTTTTGTATTTACTTGTCAAAACCACCTCTACACTGAAATGAAAATTCTCTTGCCTACTCAGCACATACATTCTCAGGTAAATGTGGAAAGACACACAGCCACGCTGACTGGTCTCCCATTAATTTCACGAGTACAAATCTCACTGTGGCTTTTAATCTCTTTCTCTTTCTCTTGTCAATTTACCCTTCTGCTCAGCTATTCATGCTGGTTTTCTCTCTTCTCTGATATCTAGCCCCTTCTTGTCCTCCTGGGAGAAAACAGAATAGGGCTGGAATATGGCTTCTCAGCTCTCCCTTCACTAAATTTGAAGTTGTATATTCATCTATACCCATAAATTCTGCCTTTCTTTTCCTAATGAATGAACACATTTGTCCCTCACTAAAACACACCTCTTTACTCTTTCTTTTTACTAAAGCTCTGACATTAGTCCTCACTTCTGAATCATTAGTTATTCCCTCTCTGCAGAGAAACTCCTAGCATTTTTTGAACATGTAATATATTTTTCCATCTTACAAACAAAAGACGTTTGACTCCGCACTTTTTACATTCTCTTCAATGGTTGCCTTATTTCTTCACATCACTTCATAGGTAAGAAAAATTAAAAAAATAAAACAAAATAAAAATGGGAAAAAATCTTCGAATAATTATTTTTGTAGTCTTTACATTGTCTTTCACACTTCAACCCTACAAGGTCTTTATCCTTAGCAAGAGAACAAAGCTATTGAAAAGTCATCAATAATTAATTACAAAATCTCTTTTTATTCCATCTAGTAGTAGCATTTAACCCAGTTGATTATTTATTCCTTCTTCTATGGTTTCTTCACTTGGACTTCTGGGCACCACCCTCTCTTGGATCTTATTCTGCCTCACTGCCTTGTCTTCCTGGTATTTGTTACTGCATTTTCTGCATTCACCCAGCCTCTGCTCCCTTGAGTGCCCTTGGGCTCAATTCCTGTGCATTTCTCCATCCACTTCCCTTAATGGCATCTATATACTGATGACTTAGAAGGGCAAATCTCCAGATATTCCTCTGAAATCTGAGATCTATCACCTCTACTCGGATGAGCTGCGTACTCCACATCCTCATTGGAATCTCCTCCTGCAGAGATTGTTCTACCCAGAGAGGAGAGGACTGGAAACTCTACCCTGACATTACTCAGTCATTAGTTAAGGGCTCTCTCAGTGTGGGAGAGTCAAACCTCCCAGGCAGTTACTGAAAATACGGATTCCTATTGGCCAAGCACAATTATCCACAGGAGGTTGCAGGTATAATCCATTCGCAGACAACAGGTACTGCACCCAGGGGTAAATGCATTTGCTGGTAAAGGGTATCACAGCGCATCCTGCACTCTGATTCAGCCTGTTATGACTGTGTCATGATTTCAACTAAAAAAAAATATACATCCATCGTTTTAAATTGAAGGTGTCCTTGTACTATATTAGTATTTAAGTATGAAGTTTTAAAAAAGAATAAAATTAACTCAATTGTTGTACTTAATACAAATTAAATCAATAGTAGAACCCACCACTTTGCTTAGAAAACATTAAAATAGAATTCAAGCCTTCTGATATTTTTTTCTGATCAACTTAACCTCAAAGTAATTTTGATTCTGAATCGGATATGACTTTTTCCATACCTTTCCTTATACTTTTAGTGCATATGTCTATATAATCCCTAAAATATATGCTTTATACATTTTATAACATATTTTATACATTTTATATATGTGTAAAATTATATAAATCTTCTATACATTATACAAAATTGATCATACTGTATATATCTCTTTACAACTTGATTACTTTTCTGCTACTATTATTTGGCAGATTCAATCACATTTTACATACATCTATAATTTATTCATTTCACTGTTAATTCTATTGGTGATTAAATCATAATGTATACATGCAATATTTTTGATGGACAGGTAGCTTGTTTTTATTTATTTCCTGGTATAAAAAGTGATTGATTAACCATTCCAGCCCACAGTTTCTTCTGTATATAAATAAGGTGTTCTGTAAGGTTTTTATCCAGAGAGTACAATTTTAGGTGAAAGGGTAGGTTTAAACGTTATTAAAATAAAATAAATGGAAGAATACAATTAGTTTCATGAACTTGGTTCCTTTTTTTTTCAAAAACCATGAAAATAAATATTCAAAAGAATGTCTGTAAAGTTGACCTTTTGGACAATTTATATGTGTTTTATGTACGGAGACAGGAGCTTATTTTCTTTCCCGAACCCTTTCTAATACGTAGAGCATACAAGTTGGTACCTGGTATTTGATTGTTTACAAAATCTGTACACAGTCCTCACTGGGATTATCTTTTCTTGTTGATAGCAGAACGTTTTTGTTTTCCTCAATGTGGCAGATATGAGAAAATCTATACGGATACTTTTCAGTGCTGCATTAGCGAGGAAAGTAAAAAACTGGCATTTCTTTTTGTTTCAAGTTCTACTCTAGAAGATTTATGTGCACCCCTTTAATCCTTAAAACCTTATGATGTGGATATATGGTAATTTTTCTGCTTCAGAGAAAATATTATCCCCTGGTCATACAGCTAGGTTTTAAAAAAATTCTCAATTTTAATCAATATTTACTTCAAAACACGGTATGAATTTGAGTCGTGTTTATGACAGTGAGGTAAACTTGGTTTGATGAGTAATGCACATGTCACCCAGGCATGGTGGCTCACATCTGTAATTCCAGGTGGGAGGAATTACCTGGGAGGTAATTGGGAGGCTGAGGTGGGAAGATTGCTTGAGCTCAGGAGTTCAAGGCCAGCCTGGGCAACATAGTGAGAGCCTCTCTGTAGTGAAAAAACAAAATAATTAAATAAATTTTAAAAAATTAATGTACATATCAAAGAATAGCCTAAGTCATTCACACAGGTTTTGTGTATTATTATATCATCTGTCTTTCCATTCTGCTTTGAAGTCAGTCTCTATACCTGAGCTGATATTTTCCTTTCCCTAGACTTCTCTGGCAGCATTTTATATCCTGTTATTCTATACTGTAGTTGTCTGTTATAACTGTGAGTCTAATATCCCTCACTGGAATTTAAGCATCTTGACAGCCATAACCTTAAACTATGTATATACGGCATCTTCTAATCACCACTTCTCGGCTGAAAGGACTGTGCTTCATAGGCAGAGACCTAGGGAATCAGAGTGTAAAGGAAGTAACACCATCAACTAAGGAAAAGGAGAGTTGATAAGCAAGGCATGGTTGTCACAGGGTATTGGGAAATCATACACTAGGCATGGTGAAGTAGAATCAGTAGGGGGAAAAAAAAAAGCCATGCATAATCTAGGAAAACATTCAGGCATGGCTTCAGAGACACAAGGAGGATTTTAATAGGGGACTCGACATATATGCGGGGGGCAACCCATTGTGAAGGACCTAGGTGGTCTTGGAGTGCATTCTCAGGCTATGAGATACTGCCACCCTTGGGTCAATCTAAACCTTCATTCTTGAAGACCACAAACTTTGGAAATAAACAGGTTTTTTGATCTAGAAAAACGCCTTGAAAATTAAAGGTACTCAGCAACAACAGATTTAGACATTTAGAAGTAACTCAAGGCAAACTTCTCATTTTATAATCAGGAAAACTGAACTGAAAACAAGATATCAGTTAAGTCATTTGAGATGTCTCACAGCAAATAATTGTTGAAAAAAGGCTATATAAAATGCTAGGAAATGGTTGTTATCTATCTATCTATCTATCTGTCTGTCTATCTATCTATCTATCTATCTATCTATCTATCTTTATATTATATGTCTTTAATCTAAAAAACAACTTTTAACTTTATTAAGATACCACCAAGAAGCTTAGGCACCCAAAGATGTAAAAGAAAGAAACTTCAAGTATCTTCAAACTGACAGCATTTTATAAATAGTGATATTTTAAACAAGATCATGATAAAGGTTTTAGGAGTTTCTTTTAAATAAAAATTTAAACTTTCATATAAGTTTATATGGTGAGATAGAAAGACCCAAAAATGCAATTTAGATATGATTAATTTTTCTTGACACTTTCAATGACAGAAGTTATTTGTTGTTGTTAATTCCTCACAGGCTTTCAAGTAAAATAAAGTTGCTGCTTTCTCTCAAAACATTCTACCCTATTAGGTGATTTAGCTTCTTGAGGTCAGGACCCTTGTTCTGTCTTTGTTGTGCACTCTTCAGAAAAGCATGCAATTGTTGACTACATTGTTAAGTATTCAAAAACAATATGATAAAATTATTTAGTTATGCTTGACCCGCTGATCTTGTTTTCAAACAAAGATTCCATAGCGACATCTCACCCTGTTACTATGTGAAAAAAATAACAAACTGACCTAAAAATAATTCAACATCCTTAACAATTCATCCCAACTAAAGCTCAACAATCATATTTTTGTTCCCTGAGAAATTATCTATTGTGACTGTTTATTTGAAATATACTACTCTCATTTGTCACTCTTTTTTAACATTATAAAACATATCAAAAATGCTACTGTAATGTATGGATGCCACTTCCTGTATAAGCAAGGTACAAATAGACTCTTACAGAAGAAGAATGAAAAATCATCTGTGTTTCACCACCAACTTCAATCGATTGTCAGTAGCTGCCTGGAGAGTTCTTTCTTTGAGACAAATTGTGAGGCCTAGTGTAGGTTCAGCAGTAAAGTACGCCAAGATCAATTATTGATGTCTGCTATGGGCATATAGGAGAACGGGGTGACAATGTATAAACCATGAATTTTTTTAATCTGTGCACTAGAGCTTGAAATATGTATTCATTTTAATTATTGAGACATAGGCATATTCTTGCTAGATGAGTGTCATGTCAGGTACAATAAACTCTAAGAACGTACATTGACTTTTAGAAGGCTGGTTTACTACATGTTGCAATGAGGTGATAATAGCCCTGTAAAAGGATTATCATTCCTCCAGGATGTGATTGTCTAAGTAATAGAATGCCACAGCTCATAGTATTGTTTCCACTATTAACCCATTATAAAGGGAGACTGCTGTAAGTCTTTCAGAAAATTTTAAAAAATAGCCAAGAGAGAATTGTTACTTTTACTTAAATCTATTTTGATGTGACTGCTGATATCAAAGAAAAAATAGTCATAGAATTTAAGTCACTGTTAGACACCACAACCTTATACTGCCTTTTTATAGTGGAATAAGAATATTTACCTCTGGTCTCCAAATAGGTCGTTCAGTAACAGTTACTACAGAGATTAAATTAACGAATGACAAATGTCAAACTGCTTTGTTTGCAACATGAAAATATTAATTGATTTTATATGATCATTTACTGTCTGCTTTTATAGTCAGTCTTGCTCTGTGGTATTGAACCTAATCTCCGTAATTTGAGTCCATTATTTGTTTCTGATTAATCTCTTAGTTTGGGGCTATATCCTGGCTCCAGTTAATTTGTTAAAAGGATTCAGCAGAATATTCAGCTACTTGCCTCAAAAAATGACTCCTTGAAATCTAAAATTCAAAAATAACAAACAGTGACTCCATTAAAAATTACATTTAGTATTTTTTTTTACTTTTTAAAATATTTTTAAAGGTTTTTTTTTAAGTTTTGTGAGTACATAGTGAGTGTATATATTTATGGGGTATGTGAGATATTTTGATTCATGCGTACAAAGTGTAACAATCACATTAGGGCAAATGGAGTATCTGTCCTTTCAAGCATTGATCCTTTGTGTTACCAACATTCCAATTATGCTCTTTTAGTTACTTTAAAAATGTGCATTTAAGTTGACTATAGCCACCCTGTTATGCTATCAAATACCAGAGCTTATTAATTTTTTTCTATTTTTTGTACCCATTAACCATCCTCCCAAGCCCCTCCATGCCCATTATCCTGCTCAGCCTCTAGCAACCATCAGTTCTAGTCTCTATCTCCCTAAGTTCAACTGCTTTAATTTTTAGCTTCCACAAATTGGTACATTCTAGAATTTCACTCACCATGTTTGATATAAAAGTGAAAACATCATAGAGAGTGTTGACTTAACTTCTTGTTTGCAGATATAGTAATCTGATCATTTTGAGAAATAACAGTCAAGATTTAGGTGAACAGAAAACATACGGGAATCTTATGTAGGAAATAAAAAGGAATAACTCAATAGATGAGGGAATGAGATGGCTCTTTGTGCTGAAATGAAAAGATGAAGTAACTGTTGCCTCCTAGTTCTATTTCTAGTTATTTTATTCCCTTTATATATAATTAAATGTCAGTTTCCATAAACTCTCTAATAGTATGCCAAAAAACTGATAATCATTCTGTATACCTTCATATATGTTAGCACCACATCTAATTTGTCTATAAGTCTTGCCAATTACACCTTTAAAATATATCACCAGTATACCCATTTTTCTCCAACTTTTCTGTTACCACCTAGGTACAATGTATAGCCATGCCTTTACTATTTCTAAAATAGTCTTTTTATTAGCCATCTCCTTTCTCCTTTATATATTGCCCTATTACTTCCAATCTATTCCTTATCTTACAGATAATTTGATTTGCTTTTAACATACATGTATACATGATGATGCCACTTTCTTACTTCATATTCACTAATAGCTTTCTAATGCACTCCTTAATTGGTTTCTAAATCCCCTCAATTCAATACCACAAGTTCTAGCCACAATGGCTTTGTAATTAGTTCCTCAACAACACAAAACTTGATCTCTCTAAGGCCTTAACTTGTGCAATTCTCACTATGTGTTAAGTTCTTGCCCAGAACTTCTCAGCATTCTGGCTTCTTCTCCTCACTCTGGGTCTTCTGGTATCCACCTAAATGGCAGGAATTATATGACTACATCAACCAAATTGGTCCTTTGCTCCCTTCCTCCCATCATAGTAGTCTGTTTCATTTGTCATATCATTCTTTGAGAAACTGCAATTAAATAAGTTTATTGTTTTCCCTTACTAGACTAAAATTCTGAAATGAAAAGTCCCCAGGTGTTTTGTTCACCACAGTACACGAAGTATACAGTAAAATGCCTGGCACATGGTTAGTGTTAAATGTCTTTGTGGAGGAGTGAATAACAAGAAATGCTATGATGTGGTTTATTTTTTTGTTGCTGTTATTGTTATGTTTAGCGATAATAGTGGCTTTTTTATCGTTAAGATTATTAAGTATTAAAGATATGAGGTAAATTGATCAATAAGTGGAAAATCCAGGATATAGCTCAGTATGTGAGGCTAATGTTATTGCTTCTACTAGTACATGATACTGTCTTCATATTCATCATATAATCAGGAAGCATACTGAAATGGGAAAATCACTGACCCAACAGCTCTGGATTTAAACAATGGCTCATCTATTCATTGACTGTGACTGGTCCTCAGTTTTTTCATCTGTAAAATGGGGATAATAACTTTTATCTTGTGGACTTACTTTGGAGATTGAACAAAACCATAAATGCATACATACATATAAAACAACAGATATATACTGAAAATTAAATAAAATTTACTTAGTCTTTTGTTTCCCAATGGTTGATCCCATATATTTGGCCTTCTTTCTTTGCCAAATTGTTAATTATCCTTCAGACTGTACACTTACAATATTAATATTTTTAACACTGAATCATGATCATCATTGCTTAAATACAACTTTTATGAATTTCTTTTTTAACATGTCTGATGGATTTCATGTCCTATACTATTAATCCAATTAATTGGATAATTCAATACTAGTTAATATCCTGAGTTAAAATCATCTATTTTCAAACAGATATCATTTCCCCTCCAATATGGTACATTGATTCTTCATAACATTTATGCAGGAAAATTTGGCAGCAGCTATAAACCACATGCACTCTTGAATGCTGCCCAAATTGACAACAATTTCAATTAACCATCCAGACTGCGAGTGCCAGCAAAATGTGCAGGGCAGTGACAATTATAAAATAGACAGAAAGTAGTATTGATCTCAACTTGTGGGATCTACACAATCAAGAAAAGATGGATGTAAAGTTAAAAGTATCCAGAGGAACAAGGTTTTCAGCTCCTCCGGATAATTACGTTAACACTGACAGATGGAAGCACATATACAAACTATACCTATGTGCCCAGTGTAATCTCATTCATATATTTGCACAGTATTAGAAAAAGGATTCAGAGAACTGCTCAAAAATAATTTTTAAAATTGTAGTTACAAATATGTCCAGGCCACTTGGAGTAATTGTTCCTGCTGTAAGAGACAAAAAACAGCTATTTGAAAGTTTCTAACGAATAACAGAAAGGTCACATGATTTTCAGAATGAGAAATAAGATTACAATGTCACTGTTTATTGTCAGCAGGAAAAGCATATCCTTACTCTTACCTCCCTTGATTACTTTCGGCACAACAATAAAACCACAACAAAAAGATAATTACAAGGAAAAGGTGCTAATGGACTGCTTTTTTTAAAATGAAGCACCAAAACTCTCCATAAGGTGGAACGAAAATAACATCTGAATACAGCTTTCCACAAATTCATTCTACTTACAGAGTTTTATTCAAGGTTTTTTCTTTCTTTTTTTTTTTTTTTTTTTTTTTTTTTTTTTTTGTAAGTGTGGTAAATGCAAGGGTATTTGTTTGTTTTGAATTACCCGAGGCTGGGTAATTTATAAAGAAAAGAGGTTTCTTTGGCTCAGCATTCTGCAGGCTGCACAAGCATGGTACCAGCATATGCTCAGCTTCTGGAAGGCCTCAGGAAATTTCACTCATGGCGAAGGTAAGAGGGGCAGGGAGCAGGTGTGTCACATGGCAAGAGAGAGAGTGAGAGAGAGAGGAGGAGATGCCAAGCTCCTTTAAACAACCAGCTGTCTTATCAACTGAGTAAGAACTCACTTATTACCACGGGGAAGGCAAGAATTACTAAGAATTAAATAAAATTAGATTGAGTCTGTTGTCTTTCTCAATGATCATCAACATACATTTGGTGGGGCCTGGTGGAAGGTGTAAGGGTCATGGGGGTGGATTCCTCAAAAATGGCTTGGTGTGGGGGATCCACCCCCATGACCCGTGCACCTTCCACCAGGCCCCACGTCTAACACTGGAGATCACATTTCAACATGAGATTTGGAGGGGACAAATATTCAAACCATGTCGGCAAGTGTATCATTTTAAGGTTTTGAAAAAAATGAAAACAAAGAAGATCCAACTTTTCCTAACATTATTAATACTCATATAATAACAGGCTTCTTACGACAATTTAGATGAAATTTGACTCTGGTGATTGAAGAGTAGGAAAAAAAAGCAGAACAATTAATTCTACCTTCAAAATTTATTATTATGATGGAGGGTGTCTTCAATATTGTTTCACATATTTTGTAGAAAAAAATCAAATATTAGTTTTTACGATGAACTATTTTTAAACCTTTTAGTTAATTATCTTTCTTTAGGGAAGATAATGTAAAAATCTCAATGGTTGTCTTTAGCTAAATATAGATTCTATTTGAGATGGTAATAATATAACAAAATTGTATTAAGATTTACAAAAATGAAATTTTTGCCTGGGGTTATGTTTGGTTTATTTATTTCCTTATTTATTTTTTTATTTGTTATTATATAACGTCAATGCCAGTATTACAATGAAATAAATTAGTTTCTCCGTTGAAAATTACCTTGGAACAGAACCAAACACTTTGAACAGAAGTTTCCAAGTAATATATCTGTCACCAGATGTCTATAAGTCACTTTGAGATTCCTGAAAGGAAGATGTTAGGCAAGTAATATAATTTCTTGAACAAAACCTCTTAATTAAATTAGACCTTCTGGCATGATGAAAAGTACTGCATGAAAAATTTAATTGAAGATAGAGGTAAATTTTATCCTCAATTTATCAAAACTATATGGGGTTCAGAGACATGGTAAGAATGGTGTAATGATATTCAGCACTTTGAAAATCCACGTTTCTGATATATCATTCTAAAAGTTGGAGGGGACCAAGAGAGACGGAAGGAGATGCCAGGCTCCAGTCCTTTGTGTACCCAGAACTGAAGCCAGAGCTAAATCTGGTACCTGAGCTGATAAAGGTGCTTTCTAAAGGAGCAGTGATTTGTATACATCTCTCATTTCTCTTTAAGTAGCCCCATAGAGAAACTATTCAGGAGAAAAAAAAGACAGCAGGCTGATGTGAAGCAGAGTGATCCATGACCTTCTTATTATTTTACGAGTGAGTATGACAGCTTTGAGCACCCTGATTTGTTTAATGAGTCAGTAAATAAGCTCAACTTAAACAAAAATAAATAAATTGAACGCTTATTGATATTTATGTTACAAGTCTGTTCACGAGGGAGATTTCAACTGCTATGATCTTATTTAAATCAATTGATATTAATTGGGGGTTTATAAGGTTTAAGTCACTGACTTAGGCCCTGATGGAAATCTTTGGGGAGGCAAGTTCCTAGCTACTTTGCAGAGACTAGTCTTTTAAGTGGGGCATAAATTTGCAGGATGGCAGAATATGTCGCCCCACCCTATATTACATTGGTACCAGAATCACCTTGACCTAAAGACACTTGAGAAACAGCAGATGTAAGAAGGGCATTTGAGTCTCCCCCTTTTCTCCCTGAAAGCAGGAGATCAAACTGCCATGTGAAAGATGCCCTCCCTCTACAAGACAAATGAATCATTCTTTGATGGGCAGTCAGAATTGAGAGGATCCTGCACAGACTTTCTTAGAGTAATTATTCTTCTTCTTTAAGCTTCCACATATAACTTACATTTCCTCAATTGCCTCGTTTTGTTTAACCTAACACAAAGCATGTAGATTCTGTCATTTATTTGGGTCTCAAGAACCCTCTTTATCACGACTCTTGTGTCACATAAAACTCATCTTAAATGTATGTGCTTTTCTCCTATTAATCTATTTCATGTCAACTTAATTCTCAAAGTCAACTTGGACACTAAGAGGATAGAGGTAAAATTTTCCTTCTCCGACAGGGGCATAGAAATGATGATGATGTAACGCAGAAAATATGTTTCACAAAACGAAAATAATAAGATGCATCTGTTGTAAGACATAACACACAGACATTGCCTCAAGGAGAGGGAAGACTCAAACGTGAAGGAATTAATAGGATAGTTAAGTGTTCACACAGATACTTCATCTTCAGAAATTGAATTGTAAAGCTAAAGAATGGAATGGAAGATAGGGAAAGTGAAATACTCAGATAATATTTATGGAATTTAAACCCAATAGTTTTTACCACATGCTTCCAAACCTTCATATTAATTCTTCCTTTTAAAAATTACATTTGCTGTTTTGTTTGATAGACTCAGCTACTTGACTTAAATTTATTTTTTAATCATTAAAAAAGCACAAATCAGGAAAGAAATCTTTTATTTGAAAATAGTAAAATAACAATAATCAGTTGGATAGCGATCCATCAATTAGAATTATCTAAAATGTCTATTTTCTTTCCTTTATGAATATATTTCTCATTTTTAAAATCTGTGACTCAAAAGTGATGCTTACTTTGCTCTACCTCAACGCTGAATCTTTCCTCTATCCTTTTCAAATATCTTTAGATTTAATCCATTAATATGCCTATCATTTTTATTCCTTTTGAGAAATAATCTTCACTATCTCAAATGGAAAGAGTAAATGAATATGTGGATCTATGTGTGTAGGTGAATGCATGTGCTACATTGGGGAATTGTTTCTAGGGGAAAATGACACCTTTAGAGATTACTGCTTTCTATAAAAATGTTTCTGGGAAAAAAGATATATCAGAGTTGCTTTAAATTTCATTTTATTGGTCTCAGTGCTGAAAGTTACACAAATCAATAATCAGTAACACATAAATAAAATTAACATGAATTAATGAAGAGTTCTACAGTAATTTAGAGTGATTTATTTTGTCCTTTGTTAGTTTAACATTCCTTCAAATGCAAATGGAACATTATTTTTTTGATAGAAGCTACAAACCTCCAATATAGAAAAAATTGTAGTAAAATTTATTTGTGCAAGATTTTTCATAAAGAATTATTTCCATATGTAGTTGAAGTCCTAATGTGACCTATGCCACAAAACACTGGAAGCAACACAAATCTGTATTAGGGAGACTGACTAATAAAATACCATATGTAAACACAATAGATTGCTATGTAGTCATTAAATGGGCAGAAAAAAATGGTTTTGATGAAAAAGTTTGTCACTCATGAGCCAATGCACTAAATATGCTATTTGCACTGTGTAAAATACAGGTATATATGATATGTAAATATTATGTCTTAAAAAGTCTTAGTAATTCTTATTGCTCTAGGACAAGGCATCTGTTTAAGGGAGGAATTAATAAGCCATTAAAATATTTATTTAGCGTTTGTCCTTCAAATTTGGATTTTGAAAAGCATTAGCTATGAAAACGTATATTTTTATATGCAAAAGTGAGGCTGTTCTTTTTTTTCTATGATAGGAAAAGGTGTTGATATGGTTTGCCTCTGTGTCCCCACCCAAATCTCATCTCTGACTGTAATCCCCATGTGTTGAGGGCGTGAACTGATGCGAGGTGATTGGATCATAGGGGCAGTCTCCTCCATACTGTTCTCATGATAGGGAGTGAGTTCTCATGACATCTGATGCTTTAGAAGTGTTTGGCAGTTTCCTTCTGTCCTCTCATTCTCCTGTTCCCTTGTGAAAAAGGTGTTTGCTTCCCCTTCACCTTCTTCCATGATTGTAAGTTTCCTGAGGTTTCCGCAGCCATAAGGAACTGTGAGTCAATTAAACTTCTTTCCTTTATAACTTACTCAGACTCAGTGAAGTTCTTTATAGCGTGTGAGAATGGACTAATACAGAGGTTTATGGAATTACAGCCACAAAGCTTAGATTAGTCAGAATCTAGATTTTTTTTTTTCTTTTTTTGCCCCAAAGGTCATGGAATTGAAAGAATTCAGATATTTTTGTGAGGACAGGTTTCTGTTCCAAAGATAACAAGAAGGAGTTTGTTGCTGTTGTTGTTGTTTTTGTTTTTGTTTTTAGGACTCTCACTCCGTAGCCCAAGCCGGAATGCAGTGGCGCGATCTCTGCTCACTGCAACCTCCACCTCCCAAGCTCAAATGATTCTCCTACCTCAGCCACCCGAGTTGCTGGGATTACAGGCATGTGCCATCACACCCAGCTAACTTTTTGTATTTTAGTAGAGATGAGGTTTCACCATGTTCCCAAGGGTGGTCTTGAACTCCTGGGCACAGGCTATCCACCTGCCTCAGCCTCCCAAAGTGCTGGGATTACAGGTGTGAGCCACCAGACCCGGGCAAGAAGCAGATTTCTTAAAGAAGAGAATAAAAGGCTCCTGGTCTGGGGAAAGGACTTAAATCGTAGGGATAGGAGAGCACAAGAGGGAGGCTGTACCCTGTGCCCTGCACCCCGCATGCACCCTTTCCTGGCACTCAGGGAGAGTGAACCCGCTGGGAGGGTGCATGCTGAGTGGGGGCCCTCCACAGAGCCTTGGAGGACCTAAATGAGAGGTCACAGCATAATTTTTATAATGTTTTAACTAGTATGAAAGTTTATGATGTAATGTGCTTTGCTATTCCAACCTGAAAATAGTTTTCATAACATAATATCATCTATTATTTTGATTTTATTGAATTAAATGAAACTAGCAAGTTTATGAATGTATTTTTGGAACCATTCTTAGGTGGATAACTAACAAAAGAAATGGCAAAATACCCTGTTATAATATTGTCTCTTAAATGAAACCTATAAATCATGCTCCTTTAGGACCATGAAATTCAGGTAACTTGAACTGAAATGTATTGAATAACAATATCAAGGTGATATACTCTTGCAAATAGTATTGTTTTTTACTTGTGTAACATGAGCTGATAAATTCTCTCTTGCTATGCTCAATCATTAAAAACAAATTCTTCTAAATTTCAGAGCATGCAGAATTTGCAGGGGTATACTCCATTAAATCATGTAAATGATATGCAAACCACTATTAAAATAATTACATCATTTTTAATATACTGGAATCATCTGCAAATTCCAAAGGTTTAGAGATAAGAATTATGGAAAGGCTTACAGGAAAGATGTGAAGATTAAACAGGGGTTTAATGAAGCTGGCCAGTCTTTTCGAAGAATGAAATCGAGACTGAAATGGCAACCAATTCACAGTATTTACCTGCTGTCAATTGAGGTTATCAAAACCAGCAGAACGTAAAAAAAAAAAAAAAAAAAAAAAAAAAAAAAAAAATCAGAATTTAGCAGATGCTTTCTTGCCATGAAACAACTGACTGATTTATATATGACATTGACAGACTGATTTTTTTTAAAAACTAAATTCATTGGCAGTTTAAACTATGTCAGTTTAGACACTGCCTTTGGCCACTCACACTCATTTGAAAGCATACAGTGAGTTATGTAACAAACACTAGATTTAATCCTTCAGAGTACATTACATTAAATTATGTCATCCAGAACAATTGCCCTAATGTCCGTTGCTAAATTAAATGTGTTGTCAAGAAACTAATGAGATAAACTTGAACCTTTTGAACTGAAAATGGATTAAATCTCCAAACCAACTTGAAACACTACTGGATTTTTAAACAGCATAGGAAAATATAAGAAATAAAAATTGAAGAACCTATTTTTCCATATAATTACAGTACTGAATATAATTCCCATACCAACCTCCTATAAATTTACACATCTCACTCTCCCAATAAAGAACAAAAAAAACGTAAACTAAAATTTCTAACATGAAGAAAGTTCTGTATATGCATTAATATGGTAAACGTGATTGTATTTTTCTATTTATCTCTACATCATTTTATTCAGAAAAGTATTTGTAGCCTTTTATCTTTCAAGATCTATTAAAGACTATTTAATACTCTCCTTTTGTGAATAGCAGCGTGACTCATCAAAATTCAAAACGCAAACTTTCTCTCACCACCTTTGATTCTACTTCATTTTAAGTTGCTACTACCAACAGTTTGTAGTTAGAAAAATTTTTAAAAGATGACTACAGAGGGAATATGTGTAGATAAAAGAGAAAAAGAGACTAATAAGTTTTTGATAAGTGAAGAGAGTTAACATAAGTAGTGGGGGATACATTTGAAGCCCAGAGCATCTAATAAATGAAGAAAAATGAATAATAAAATATTTGAATAAAAACCAAATTAATTATATGTAACGTTGACCACTAAAATGTAAAATAACCCAAGCATTACCAGTTGTATCACTTTATATGTATTTTATCACTTTATATATAGTGATAAAAATATATCATTTTATATATACATATACACACATATGTGTATATATGTGTACACACACGCGTATATACGTGTGTGTGTGTATATATATATGAAAACTTGTTACAAAAATATTAAAAATGAATTTTGTGGAAGTTTAACACAATGTAAAAAACATTGACAGTAGACATGACAGTAAAGGAGAAAAATTATGACGTACTACATCTGGACACTTTCTCCCATAACACTGTTAAATTAAATAAGCAGGAGGCCGTTAGCCTGTTGACTCTGTACTTTGAATTCCTATATAACAAACTGCAGTCTAACTCAGTTTAAGTTCAAACTAAGAATATAGCAAATAGCCAATTTTCAGCCACTTACAAGCAACTCACTCATCACACCATCCCCAAAAAAGGGAGATGTCCAGCTGTAGCCACTCAGGTGATTTCTCTTTTTTGCTCCTGGGTCTGGCCTGTAAAAGCTCACTGCTCTCACTGCTGGGTGGAGCTCTCTGAACCCCTTCTGCTTCTGAGCACACCTGACTCCAAAATAGTTCTTTGCTCAAATAAACTTTGCTAAATTTAATTTGTCTAAAGTTTTTCTTTTAACAAGTATCAACAATATAGTAAGAAAAAATACACTGAAAACTTTGTACATTTCTTTCATAAATGATGGATCCTGAAAAGATTTTAAAAATCACCCCTGAAGAATCCAGTAAGAGCTATGCTACCTGGGTCTTTGTCAAACAGAAAATTGTAAGCATTAAGTTTTGGGGAAATGTCCTTAAATAAAGCAATAGTTATAACAATCTAGAGTAGTGTTTCACATATGTTTTATCACAACCTAGAGTAAGAAATGCACTGTACCTCACAACACAGAACATTTACATATATGTATAAATATTGAACTATTACTTGTGCAAGTGTCAACTCTATTTCATTTCATCCCATTCAACTCTATACTGGGCCTATTCTCTCCTATCTTATTCTACTTTATTCTATTACACTTAGAATAATTTCTGGCCACAATCCAGCTAATGGATTAAGTAACTCACTAATGGGTCATGATTGTAGTATGAAAAACCTTCATGCCTGTAATCCCAGCACTTTGGGAGGCTGAGGTGGGTGGATCATGAGGTCAGGAGATTGAGACCACCCTGGCTAAGACAGTGAAACCCCGTCTCTACAAAAACTACAAAACATTAGCCAGGCATGGTGGTGGGAGCCTGTAGTCCCAGCTAGTCAGGAGGCTGAGGCAGGAGAATGGCATGAACCTGAGAGACGGAGCTTGCAGTGAGCCGAGATAGCACCACTGCACTCCAGCCTGGGGGACAGAGAGAGACTCCGTCTCAAAACATTAAATAAAGTAAAATAAAAAATGAAAGAAGAAAGAAAAAGTCCGTCTCAAAAAAAAAAAAAGAAAAGAAAAAGAAAACCCTGAATTTGATTGATGATTGATGCACAGACGATCACAATACACATAAAAATAAAAATGATGTAAAATTTTATCTACTTTGGTTCTCTAAAGTTTAAGCTTCCCGAAAGCATATCAATACTCTATTTTTGTATTTTTACTAGTAGGTTTACACGGTAAAGAAATGTTATTTTTTAACCTAAAAAATTATATAAATTAGTGTTACCCATGACAGAAAATTATCAAATGTAAATTGTATATGATTCATAAAAACTACCTAAAACATTCCTGTCCAGGTGTTTTCCAGTTTCTCTTTATAAATAAACTTGGTGAAGGAGAATTCAGTCATTGAGCTTATTTAAAAAGACCAGAAAATTGAGTATGTTAGTCAACTGATTATTTTTCAGGACACGTTTAATTTAGACTAGATACAACCAGATCCCAATTTAAAACTTTGAAAATAACAAATAAATGCCATTGTAAAATGCCCAAAATAGTAAAATTCAGATTTTATTGTTAGCAATTTAAAATCTACATAACTCTTACCTTTGTCTGTTTTTACATGACCTCAGCACTGTCCTTAGGGAACTTAAAAATTTAGTTGGAAAGATACAGCAAAATTACCTTTAGGTTGTCCTCTGCTATTTCCCAGCTATATAAAATAGCCATTTCCTTTCTGAGCTTTCACATTCCTTTAATATAATTAGATGTATTTGTAGTGAGAAAAAAGGGGTAATTCAGATATAAGGAAGTAAAAAAAATTCTTAATATAAAACACACTACTATGAAATATAGGATAATTTTTATTATACTACATTTTGAGAGACAGAAAGTATCAGTTTAAGCTTCCCTTGATGGTCTTCAATTTTACTCCCTAAAGCCTTTCTGAAGGCCAAGAAAGTAAAAAAGAAGTATTATTGTCAATATATGTGTTTATACTTAGCACATATTTATTTTTAAAAATCGTATGTATAATACAAGAAAATTGTACTTACATGTGTTACTTGTTAATATGTACAACATTAGGATCCCTGAGAACATAAATATGTACACCACCTTTATGCCATTTTATAATATTTTGGAGGATTATTTTACTGTTCAAAACTATCATGTTTCATTTATCTGTACTTTTATTATGTCTCATTAGTCATAGCCATGATTTATTTAAGCTATGTCCTTGGTCAGAAAATTTTATCTGCGTTAAAATGTTGAGCTTTATGATGCTGTTTTCAGAAATGTATTTTGGCAAAAAGTCAGGGCTTCTTGTTTCTAAGCTTTGCACAGTCCTATCCATAAATACGCTTGAAATTCAGAGAACAGAGAAATAAATGTGGAGTGGTAATCCAGGGAAAATGTCCAGTTAGGGAAATGGCTTTAGCTGAGACTTCAAGAAAGAGTCGTATTTAGCTAGATTGAAATGCAAAGAGATAGGAAAACACAGACATGGAAATAAAGGAGGGTGGGAATATTATAAACCCCTCTGTGACTGGAAGAGATAGTGCATGTTGAAGAAGATGGAATAGTAAGTTTTGTAATTTGTGTGTGTGTGTGTGTGTGTGTGTGTGTGACTTTAAAACAGAAAAATGACAGTCACAGATGTAGATTTATTTCACTATCACAATACGTTAAGAGGCAGATAAAATTTATATTATTTCCGTTACAACTAAAAATCATGAAGTCCGTAGAACTCTTTGAGTTTCCATTTCTCTCAGAAAAAATGGAAATAGTCTATTAAATGATAGATCAAAAGCTAACTTCATGCCTTTTCATATATCCAACAGATATTTATGGAGCAAAAACTATGTGTCATGCACTATTTTAGATACTTAGAATAACTTGACAATAAAATAACCAAAATATGTACTTTGGTGAAGCTTATATTTTATAATGAAACACATAATAAGCATAATTAAAAGGTAAATGATATGGTGTGTTATACAAGGTCTTCGGAGGAAAGAAACAGAGCAGAATTAATTTGGGAGATAGGGGTTGAATAGGGCCCATTGCATTTTAAAACAGTTTACTCAAGGCAAGCTCTGTAGAAAGAATGGGGTTAGAATGAGGACTCAAAGGAGTCCATGCAGATATTTGAAGCAAAAAAATTCCAGTAGCCAGAAAGGCCCATATAGAGGCCCTAAGGCAGAAACTGTCCTGGCATATTCCAAGGGCAGCAAAGACGACCAGGTTGGTTGTGATGAAAACAGGGAGGCACTACTAGAGAAATACAGAAAAGTAACAAGAGTGGAAATAGCTCAGGCAGCCTATGCAGTGTTTTGTAGTCATTCAAAATACTTTATCTTTTGCTCAGTAAAAAGTAGAGCCATTGAAGGATTTTAAAGAGTGGGATAACATAGTTTCATTTAGGAAGACAAAAATGAGAGTCTGACAAAGTAATTCAGGAAACAAATGATGGGTGCTCATCCAGGGTAATAGCCACTGAGGTTATGTGAAATGCACAGGGTATATGTCATACTGTTAAGATAGACTCAAAGCATTTCTTAACAATTCATATGGGGAGTAAACAGAAAAAGAGAAAAATATAACACCAAGATTTGACCTAAGCAAATATAATAACAAAGTAAGGACAGTTGGAAAAGCAGTTGAGTTGGAGAACATAGGGAGAGAACATGTTTTATGGAAAATCGAAGAAATCGAGTTTTCTCTTTTAGATGTCAAAGAGAATATATGAATCTGGAGATCAACAGGGCAATATTTTCGTATAGTCTATGTATTAGTCTCTTTTCACACTGCTATAAAGAACTACCTGACACTGAGTAATTTATAAAGAAAAAGGTTTAACTGACTCCCAGTTCTGCAGGCTTAACAGGAAGCATGACCAGAAGGCCTCAAGAAACTTACAATCATGGCAGAAGGTGAAGGAGAGGCTTGTACATCTTTCCAATGGCAGAGCGAGAGAGAGAGAGAGAGAGAGAG
>NW_012103454.1:427004-440270 GCF_000951045.1 Mandrillus leucophaeus
CAGGGCTTCTTGTTTCTAAGCTTTGCACAGTCCTATCCATAAATACGCTTGAAATTCAGAGAACAGAGAAATAAATGTGGAGTGGTAATCCAGGGAAAATGTCCAGTTAGGGAAATGGCTTTAGCTGAGACTTCAAGAAAGAGTCGTATTTAGCTAGATTGAAATGCAAAGAGATAGGAAAACACAGACATGGAAATAAAGGAGGGTGGGAATATTATAAACCCCTCTGTGACTGGAAGAGATAGTGCATGTTGAAGAAGATGGAATAGTAAGTTTTGTAATTTGTGTGTGTGTGTGTGTGTGTGTGTGTGTGACTTTAAAACAGAAAAATGACAGTCACAGATGTAGATTTATTTCACTATCACAATACGTTAAGAGGCAGATAAAATTTATATTATTTCCGTTACAACTAAAAATCATGAAGTCCGTAGAACTCTTTGAGTTTCCATTTCTCTCAGAAAAAATGGAAATAGTCTATTAAATGATAGATCAAAAGCTAACTTCATGCCTTTTCATATATCCAACAGATATTTATGGAGCAAAAACTATGTGTCATGCACTATTTTAGATACTTAGAATAACTTGACAATAAAATAACCAAAATATGTACTTTGGTGAAGCTTATATTTTATAATGAAACACATAATAAGCATAATTAAAAGGTAAATGATATGGTGTGTTATACAAGGTCTTCGGAGGAAAGAAACAGAGCAGAATTAATTTGGGAGATAGGGGTTGAATAGGGCCCATTGCATTTTAAAACAGTTTACTCAAGGCAAGCTCTGTAGAAAGAATGGGGTTAGAATGAGGACTCAAAGGAGTCCATGCAGATATTTGAAGCAAAAAAATTCCAGTAGCCAGAAAGGCCCATATAGAGGCCCTAAGGCAGAAACTGTCCTGGCATATTCCAAGGGCAGCAAAGACGACCAGGTTGGTTGTGATGAAAACAGGGAGGCACTACTAGAGAAATACAGAAAAGTAACAAGAGTGGAAATAGCTCAGGCAGCCTATGCAGTGTTTTGTAGTCATTCAAAATACTTTATCTTTTGCTCAGTAAAAAGTAGAGCCATTGAAGGATTTTAAAGAGTGGGATAACATAGTTTCATTTAGGAAGACAAAAATGAGAGTCTGACAAAGTAATTCAGGAAACAAATGATGGGTGCTCATCCAGGGTAATAGCCACTGAGGTTATGTGAAATGCACAGGGTATATGTCATACTGTTAAGATAGACTCAAAGCATTTCTTAACAATTCATATGGGGAGTAAACAGAAAAAGAGAAAAATATAACACCAAGATTTGACCTAAGCAAATATAATAACAAAGTAAGGACAGTTGGAAAAGCAGTTGAGTTGGAGAACATAGGGAGAGAACATGTTTTATGGAAAATCGAAGAAATCGAGTTTTCTCTTTTAGATGTCAAAGAGAATATATGAATCTGGAGATCAACAGGGCAATATTTTCGTATAGTCTATGTATTAGTCTCTTTTCACACTGCTATAAAGAACTACCTGACACTGAGTAATTTATAAAGAAAAAGGTTTAACTGACTCCCAGTTCTGCAGGCTTAACAGGAAGCATGACCAGAAGGCCTCAAGAAACTTACAATCATGGCAGAAGGTGAAGGAGAGGCTTGTACATCTTTCCAATGGCAGAGCGAGAGAGAGAGAGAGAGAGAGAGAGTGAAGTGGGGAAGTGCTACACTTTTAAACCAGCAGACTGTTAAAAACTCACTCACTATCAGAGGGACAGCATGGGGGAAACCCACTCCCTTGATCCAATCACCTCCCACCAGGTCTCTCCCCTGACATTGGGGATGACGATTTGACATGAGCTTTGGGTGGGGACACAGAGCCAAATCATATAGACTTCTGTCTATAGACTAAGTGGGTTCTCTCCCCTGTCATAGATATATAGCTATAGAGTAAATGGGATCTCTCCCCAAACCATACAGACTTATGGTTTGGCTCTGTGTCCCCACCAAGTCTATGTATCTATGGTCTATTTGTGTTCTATAGACACAAATTTTAAGATCTAACTTACATAAATGATGTTTAGAGACCTAAGACTAGATGAGGTCATCAAATAAGTTTGTATAGGTAGGAAAAAAGAAAAGGTACCAAGATTCAGCCCTCCAATGAGAAGAGGTTCATGGGAGAAGCTAGGAAAGGTAACTTACATTGATTAATTGATGAATTTGCAGGGAAACCTAAAGTATGTGTTGCCCTGACAGCCAAATAAACAGAATGTAGCAAGGAGGAGGTAACTGTTAAATGTGGCTGATAAGATACCTACTGAGAACTGATCATTAGATTTCACAACATGGGGGTCTTCTATGAGTTTCCTGAGACCAGGACTATGTTCTTATTTGTTTCTTTTTCCTGTAATCTGGCACAGAGTTTGAAAACTGTGAGGTCTGATTCCAAGTGTGATATTCTCCCATTCTCTAGGTGAGAGTGTTACCAGCATCCAAAGAGGCCCCATTAATTAGGCTACACGAAATTTAAATAACAAAAAACAAGAACTAGATGTCATCTGAAAGAGTGCTGTTGTTTATGGTTCTTCATCTTCTTTTATTCTTGTTTGTTTTGAAAATAAAATGTTTACTCATTCAAGATGTTTTAGAAGCCAGCTTAAAAAGTGATTAGAAAATAATTTAGGTTACTGCTCAAAGCTAGCAAGCGCCTTGGGTGACACATTAAGGATGAAATAATGACATTAAGTGAGAATGGTGTAAACACTGTACATGAGGAAACTAGAAGACTAAGGGTGCCAATAATAAATCAAAATTAATTTCACTGATGTTATTAGTGACATCCAGTTATTTTTGAAATTCAAAATATAGTTAGTTGAATAAAATGACAATTCATTTTTTAACATTAGTAACCTGAGTGGAGAACTGAATAAAAGCAGGTAATGCCCTAAAGCTCCTCCTTTGCTCAAGCAAAACTCCATGTATCTATTGATATTTTCAGTAGCAGAGATGAAAGAACATGTCTGCAGTGAAAAGTTCCTGGCTTTTCTGATACCTCGGAGGGCAGAATTCTCTCCAGGAACAAACCAAAACAAGCACCACCCTCATGGGTCTAATTAGAAATCAATTCAGTCACTTTGAACTTATCAATGTATTACCATGAAGTATTTTTTTAAGATTAAAAAGCATATATACATTGGAAGGCATAATAATGAAATAACCAATCAAGATGAATACAACACCAATGCAAAGAAAAGTTAGAAATTCAAATCAAGCTTGCAAAACAAATTAAGTAGCAGGAAAGCAACATTCATACCACATTAGTTTGTACCAAAACATAATTAATAAAGAGAAAGTGCATAAATAGTACTTGAATATTTTTGTAATTAAAGGGAACATCTCTTTGCGTGAAGCAAAAAGCATCCAGAGAATCAGGCAAGCATCCTGCTGTCGAACACATAACAAGAGAAGAGGCAGACATCTTTGACCGCTGCTGTTTTTCTGGATAATGTGAAAAATTAATGTATCCCATGAGAAAGACGGGAGGGGAAAAATTCATGTGTTTGTAGGCAGAGACTTCAAATTTTTACTCAAAATCTATTATATCTTTCCTTTTAAGGGATCTTAGCTGAGGTTACATTTTCTAGGCTTCTTTGTAGCTTCAAGTGACCAATGAGTTATAAACAAAAGTAAGTAATATTTATAATGTTTAACACCTTCTCCTTGAGGAAGCTGCTTGTCTTTCATGCTTTTTCCCCTTCCCTGGAGTTGACATGTGACCAGGGTGCCGGGAGACAGATTTCCCATGTAAAAAGTCAATAACTTAGACCATAGCTTTGCAACAAGATGAAAAGAACCCTAGCTTCTAAGTAGCCTTCTGGAACAGAACTTACCTGCCAGGACTGCACTCAATACCCACTTTTCCACTTTTGTTTGAGGGAGAAATAAACTATTTTGTTAGGACACTGAAATTTTGAGTTGCTTTGTGACTGTAGCTTAGCCTAAACCCTAACTGATTCAGGTATAAAGTCCTAACATAGTTTCATAAAACATACTCTTGTTTACATTTTATTCAACATCTATTTAATGAACATTTACTATGTGCCAGAATACCATTTGCCTCTATCAGTCCTTAAATTTTTCAACAAGTTTAATATATGCATATTTAATTTCTGCAGGGTCAATGCAGACACATGTACAGCAGTATTTTCATTAATAGCTTATCATACCAGATTTCACAAAGACAGCAAACAAACTACGGAAGGTCCCTCTCTGTTGAAAGCCTTAGGAATTCCCCAACAGCAATGTTTATAATGCCAAGAAAGTGATGTCTTTATGGTTCTAATGTCTTCATGGTTCTAATGTTTCTTAGGCCGACTTAGTTACAAAAATCAAAATTTTTGGCAGTTTAGAAAGTAAAATTCATCGATTTGCAAATACATTTACCAATAGAAGAGTTGAATAAAGATTAATAATAAGGTTCATTGTAGTATACACCAAGAAGCCCAATAATTTTTTCCATGCACGTCCATGATAAGAGCAAAGGAATTGTAAAGAAATATAAATATCACTCCCCAATTTATTTATTTAGTTTTTTTAGATGGAGTCTTGCTCTGTCACCCAGGCTGGAGTACAGTGGTGTGATCTCGGCTCACTGAAACCTCCACCTCCCGGGGTCAAGTAATTATCCTACCTCAGCCTCCCAAGTAACTGGCACTATAGCTGTGTGCCACCATACCAGACTTCACTTTTTATTTTTAGTAAAGACAGGGTTTCACCATGTTGGCCAGGCTGGTCTTGAACTCCTGACCTCAAGTGATCCACTCGCCTTGGCCTCCCAAAGTGCTGGGATTACAGGCGTGAGCCACCACACCCGGCCATCACTCCCCAAATTTCTGACCTCAATCTTTCTAAAAGTGAGGATACACAAAAGGTACAGATCCTCCTTGATATTTAGAATTATTCTTCCTTAGATATGGTCATTCACCACACATGAATTTCTTAGGTATAATCTTCTGTTAGTCAATTTTTTTAATGCTTAAAGGTAGTTATTTTAATATGTCTTTTAATAAACATACATATTGTCCCTGTCGTCAGCTTGTTTGACAGTTAAACAGATAATACTGTGGTTGCAATATAACACATGGCTATCGAAATTTGCTCCCTGTGTTCGGTGCTCCATAACTTATTTTTCTTTCAGTAGCATTACAACATTTTTAACATACTCCAATAAATCTTGATTAAATTGCATGTTTGGAACTCTTTATAACTGATTACAGTTTTCTTTCCCTGGATCATCTACTGACATTTTTCAGAAGCTACTTCTGATGCATGGCCACCTGGTTCAAAGGATAGCCCTTTCCGAAGGAAAACAGACAATTTGTGTCCTCATGTAACTTATGAACAAGATGGCAGAATATATATTTTATGACACATTGTTTGACCATATATACAGTGTCCTTACCCTCCTCTGAGCATCAGATGGCTAGACTATATGGAAGGGAAAATACAGCTGAGATTTCATACCCAGAGGACATTTATCAACAACTGAACATTATTTCAAAAGTAGCATTTGTTGTTGTTGTTGTTGTTGTTGTTGTTTTGTTTATTTTGTAGGAGACAGGGTCTCACTAGGTTTCCCAGGCTGGTCTTGAACTCCCGGAATTAAGTAATTCTCCCACCTCAGCCTCCCAAAGTGCAGGGATTACAGGCTTGCGCCAGCACACCTGGCTAGAAGTGAACAGTCTTAAGAATTGTTCCCCAAGTTTGAATTCTGGATCCTACCATATATTCCGACCACATTAGTGACATAGATATGTTATGACTTGGTTCAGTAAGTTGCAGTTGACATTAAAGGCAGCAGAATTACCATCACCCTAAAAGGTCAAATGAGAAGTCACAATAATCTGGACTACTTAGAAAATGGATTACATTCATTAACTAATTAATTTAGACACAAAGTTTCATCCAAGGCCAAAGCCCATTTGCAAAGAAAAAGGCGCAGTCACATACTGTCGCTAGGGCAGACGTATGAGGAATAGTGGCTTTTATTCTAAAATACTGGATGGGAGTCCACAAAATGTCAAATGATTAACATAGCTCAGGGTTATATCTTCTTTGCTATCTCCCAATCTTTTTATTTTATTTTATTTTATTTTATTTTAATGTTCTGAGATACTTGTGCACAATGGGCAGGTTGGTTACACAGGTAAACGTGTGCCATGGTGGTTTGCAGCAGCAACCACCCCATCACCCATTAAGCCCTGAATGCAGTGTCAGCTATTTGTCCCAATGCTCTCCCTCCTCCCACCTCCTCCACAGGCTCCTGTGTGTGTTTTTCCCCTCCCTGTGTCCATGTGTTCCCACTGTTTAGTTCCCACTTACGAGTGGCCATCTCCCAAGCTTTTCTACATCTTCTAAAAATCACAGGGTCTTCACACCATACTTTCTCCCCCTTCTAATTTTAGAAAACACTGGCCTTAGGTTTAATATTTGTTCCCAGGTGCTTTGGGTTGAACTTTGTCTCCCCTTAATTCATCTGGTGAGGTTCTAAACCGCAGTTCTTCAGATTGTGAACTTATTTGAAAATGGGGTCATTGTGAGTGTAACTATTTAAGTAAGAATGAGGCCATACTGGAGTAAGGTTGGCCCCCATTTCAATATGACTGACTGGTGTCCTCATAAAAAGATGAAATTTGGACATGAAGATAAAGACACAGGGAGAATATCATGAAAAGATTGGAGTTTATGCTACCACAAACCAAACAACAGAAAAATTGCTGGCAAATTCTAAGGGAGAGGCATAAAAGAGATCCTTCCTCACAGCCCTCAGAAGGAACCAAGAGTGCTAACACCTTGAATTTACATTTCTAGTCTCCGGAAATGAGAGACCATCAACTCTGTTGTTTAATCCACTTAGTCTGTGGTCCTTTGTGATGATAGCAAACTAATAAACTGGCTCATATTTATCTGTAGGTTGAGATTTACTGCTTCAGGTTCTTATAAAGATGAAATGAAATAATGTTTACCTTGCATGGTATAAAAGCACACGATAGTTGCTTTCCAAATAATAGGTCTCATTTTCTTAACTAATCTCTTTAATCTTGAACCTAACATTTGGACAATAATTTTGTAATGCCATTTAGAAAATAACTGATTTACATTATGATACAAATTATTAATACATTCACTAGTAAAATATGTATTCTTTGAAAATTATTTCTTATTTGGAAGTGTGCAAGTTGCACATAAACTTTCTACTTTGATCTTGTTTCTACACAGAGACATCATTCAGAACCTTTAGTTTATGTAGCACATCTTCTGGGGGTAAAATAACAACATATCTTTGGGATATATTAACACACAAATATAAAATTTGCCTTCAGTTTGGAGGGAGGGATCATTAACTCCTCAAGCCCATATATAGACTCCAGGTTGAGGACATCTAGTACATAATTTTCAATGCTGAATCATTTTTGATTCATTGTGTTTCTTCTTTCAATGTTTTTATTTACTTTGGTGGATTTTCTGCTGTGCTATCCTAACAGAGTCCCATATTTTAAGTCCTCTAGCATCGTAACATAGAAAGATCCTGAAAACATTATTTACCATTTTCCTTCTATATGGTAATAATTCAAGAAAGAATTTTTAGCAATTTATGGTTATTACTATTTTTAGATTTCAGCATGTTTTTTCCTATGAAATATTCTCATTTTAATTTCTGAATGATTGTCCTTGGATTAGGGGCATCATATATCCAGCTGATCTATATGGGAAAAACATATATACTCTCAAGGAATTACTTCATTTTTGTCTGGTAACTGCAATCATGAATATGTCTGCTGACCTTAAAGTCTCATTTTAGGAAGTTGAGAAGGAGAAGCTCTGATGTTCACCTGGTTGTCTATTGACTTATTTCAGATGTATGAACATATTTAAATGGAAAAGCCACTTTCTGTAAACTAATATAAATTAATAATTCCTATATTGTATGATTTTAAGCTTCAGCTACGTGTTTGGAGGATGTGAAGAATCTTTGATATTGGACCCACACATCACTACGTCCCAGTTTATTCCTATTAAATCCTCAGTTAAGCATAGGCAGGCATCATAGACAGTTCATCTTCCCAGTTAGAATAGTCCTATATGTTATGCTAGAACATGAAATTAAGATTTCAGGTTTAATGCTACATTGGCCATTTAATTTCACAAAAAAATGTTTTAAAAAATCCATTAACAAGGTGGGGGTTGCAGTTTGTACCAAATTCCAGCAAATCATCTGAAAAAGATTTCATCTTGATCATGAAGAGGCTTGAACAACAACAACAACAAATTATTGTATACATCTCTTTAAATTTGTCTTGAGTTTTAAAAATTTTAAAAATAATGTTTTCAGGATCTTTCTATCTTATGATGCTAGAGGACTTTAAATATTGGACTCTGTTAGGATAGCACAGTACAAAATCCACCAATTTTATCTGTAAGGAAAGAAAATGTTACAGACTGATAACCTCCCTCTAATCGGATTAGAGCACTGTGTTCTCCTGTTTGACCTAGATGTCAGGAAACTCAGAACAAAATTCACAGCTAGAGAAAGCTTAGAAGTAGAAGCTAGATCCAAAAAAGGGTTAAAAAATGCACGAAAGTAATCATGTGAAGACCAACTTGCTACACCCAGGCCTACTCCCAAGTCCTCAAATATGAACCTAAGGAAGCAATAAGTTCCATGGATTGAAATTGTTGTTTTTTCAAATGCAAGAGATGAGCTCTTGTCAAATAGCTGATTAGGCAAAATTTCTATTAGCAAATGACAAGAGACAAAACAAGACAGCGTAAAACAATATTTTCTCCTCTAATATTAAACTGCTTTCCGTTTTGGTTATCTCCTCATAACCTAACAATTGGGAATCTCTGCTATCACATCAAGGTCATTTATCTTCCCTGTAAATATGCAAACTTCTGACTTAAAATAAGAACATATATTTAAATCTTTCCTTGGTTACACAGTCTGGACCTTTTGGTGTGGTTCTCAGAAATCCTAGCCACACTAAACTGAAATTATAGGCGGTGAATAAAAACCATCTGTATTTTTGCTCTTGTGATTCACCCCATTTCTGATTCTTAATTCCAAACTGATTTTCACTTAACACAGGATGTTTTTAAAAGAACGGGCTATGTTTAATTTCCCTTAATTGTCCTACTAAGGAAAAAGAATTTGACCAGATTTGGGGAAAAAGTTAATCTATCAGTGAGATTTTATGTGACAGTTACATAATCCTTTTTGGATGGCATATCTACTACTGTTTTGTTGTTGTTGTTGTTGTTGTTGTTGTTGTTTTCATAGAAAATTTAAGCCTCTATATCCAGTCAGGCATACCTGAATTCAGTCTTCAGTTGTGCACATTCTAGATGATGCAGCCTTTCAGTACTTTAATTACTTCAATGTAGAATGGAGTTACTAATAGTTTATGCTGTGTGATTTGTATATCAATAAATCACTTAATGTCCAAAAAAATATTTATAGGTGATCTTTTTAAAAATTGTTTTTGGGGCGCGCATGGTGGCTCACGCCTGTAATCCCAGCACTTTAGGAGGCCCAGGCGGGCAGATCACGAAGTCAGAAGACTGAGACCATCCTCCCTAACACGATGAAAGCCTACCTCTACTAAAAACACAAAAAAACTAGCCGGGCGCCTGTAGTCCCAGCTACTCGGGAGGCTGACGCAGGAGAACGGCGCGAACCCGGGAGGCGGAGCTTGCAGTGAGCCGAGATCCCGCCACTGCACTCCAGCCCGGGCGACAGAGCGAGACTCCGTCTCAAAATAAATAAATAAATAAACAAACAAACAAATAAATATTGTTTTTAGTGACTACTAGGTAAGATTCATGTAAAAATAAACGATAATGCATACAATTACTAAAATATTTATTTTTGCATTTATAATGTACAAATAGATCCATCAAAAATAACTATTTATTGAGCTCCTTTATACAGTCAGTAGTGGTCTAGGTTCTGTGAGGGATATAAAAAGTGCATAAGACATCAGGAAGTAAATAGTCAGCAACAGGCTTACCATCCACTCTCCTCTGCCAGTGGAAAGTGACTTGTTGGAATCTCTATGCATAGCTGCAAATGAAAGACCTCTGGCGAACCCATCCATGGTATTTGTCCAAAGGTGAATCCTTATCTATGAAATGCTTTTAGTGGGATGTATCTGGTCTATTCAGGGCTTTTTATGGTAAACAAAGCTGAAAGTTATGAGTTTATAAGCGTTACAACCTGGAAAATCATGTTAACTACTAATATGTAAAACAGATGCTTCATGACACAAAGAACTCCTTTTTATTTAAGTAATGTAGCCACACGTATTGCTTAGAGATCTAGAATGTTTAATCTGGGTTAAAGAGCATGCTTCAAGCAAAGGCCTAAAGAGTGGTGTTTGCAGTCACTTGTGATTACTTGCATTTTGAAATTGTATCTAAATCTTGATGCTAGGTAAAATATCTGATTATTTCGTGTTAGGTCAAACATTTTGTATTATCTCAGATACATTAGAGAAAAAAATGTCTTTTCCCCATTCCTTGATTTCCATGAGGAAGGTATTTCCTTACGCATTGTTAGTTTCTTGCCTCATTCCTTATTTACCTCCCTCCATGAAAGCAAAATGAATCTTTGCATTTGTGGGGTAATAGTATAGTATGGTCCTCAAGTGGTTATATAAATTTATCAAAGGTATTTTTCACATGTGTTTTGAGTTTTTTTTTTTTTTCTTTGCTTCCTCCAGTGAGAATAAATCTGCTAGTGTCTGCTCTGTTGAAAAATGCTTGCCTCTAGTGGGCTGTTCTAAGAGAGAGGCTTGGAAGAGAGGGATGGCAGAACACCTGGCTCTCAGGATTGGCTGTGATCTTTAACTTTCTTATTAAAAAGAAAGGTGATTTCCATCCCCATTGTCTTGTTTTCTTATTTTCATAATTAGTTCCCAACGAAATATGTAAGAAGAGTACTATCCATCGTGCCACTCAAATCTCCAACATGGTATTTACCACTGGGATCCTCCTCAGGGATGGGGAGTCTGAAATGATCAAAGATGAAATGTTTAAGTGACCGCCTAATGTAAAGGTAATGATAATACAGAACACACAGGAATTCTTTAGTGAGAGCATTCTCTATCAAAGAGAGTAATTAGTGATGTGCTAGAGTTGACTTGTACTCACGAGAGCCAATTGTGATTTCTCTTCCGTGTTGAGTGGCGCCATGTGGTAGCTTGAAACTGGCCATAGTGGAGGTATCTACACCACAGAAACTAGCAACTACTTCAAGTCATGGCTTCCACTTGCCCAGAGGGAATTCGTTTTAAACATTAATAACACCCATGAATTTGACCTAGCATAAATGGACATGAATAAAGTCTCAGATTGAGGAAAGCAGAAAGACATTTCTGATATCTAGTATGTCTCCCACCCATCTCCTTGCTGGAGATACTATTACAGAATACTGAAAGATAACAACGTAACACTGACACTGCCTCTTATGGTGAGGACAGGCTGTGTCTACCATTACTATTATCTGATATAACAAATAATATAACAGAAAGATCACAGAACTGAGACGTAGAAAAGATTTCTACATGTCTCTACCGCCAAACAGTTGAGAGGCCTTTAATACTTATGCTTTATTTAAAAAAGAAACAACTTTCTTAGTCTCAGTTAATACACTGTTTGTATATTATTAAGATTGGAACAAATGTTAACTGTAACATATCTTAGTAGTAATATTTGGTGGGTACCACATAATGTTTGTCACATTATTACAGTATTGCAACAGAAACATTTTACTTTTCTTGTTAGTGCTTAAGTTATTTTTATTTTATTTATTTATTTGGATATAGGGTCTTGTTCTGTTGACAGGTTGAAATAGTGCAGTGGCGCAATCACAGCTCATTGCTACCTTGACCTGCTGGTCTTAAATGATCCTTCCACCTCAGTCACCTGAATAGCTGGGGCTAGAGGCATGAGCCACCATGCCTGGCTAATTTTTAACATTTTTTTTATAGAGACAAGGTCTCCCTATGTTGCCCATGCTTGTCTCAAACTCCTGAGCTCACATCAGCTTCCCAAAGCATTAGGATTACAGACCTGAGCCACCATGCCCAGACAGTGCTTACATTATAATCTAGTGCATTATCTACTATTATTAAAATGTGGATGAATCAGAAAATGTATAGACAGACAAGCTAGGTAAAAAAGTCATTTATTGTAGCTACTATGAGGGGTTGATTATTTATTAAACTGAAGCAATTCACTGCTGTTATTCAATGTGTGGCTTCAAGAAAATACAGTATTTTGAAGAAGTTGTGAAATGTGTATCTCTACATTGATAGATAGTACTAAGAAAAAATAAATTGAAAGAATTTAGCTAAAAACAATTCTTAGTTGAATATTTACTGAATACTATACAGATCTGTGATTAACACTTTAAATATAACAACAGAGTGTCATCTCTTTGATGTCTTAACACACAATTCATCTGAAATCCGGAGGTTAGCCCAAGTGAAACTTGCTTTGCTTTTAAAATCCAATATTCTATTTCTATATTGATTTAAAGTCAAAATAAATGGATCATCCTATAAGATAAAGGGAAGAAAGTTAATACAGCATTCTGCATAGAGGAAATAGAAATAAATGAATGAATAAAAGTAAATAAAATACATCAATAAAGTTATTTAAACTATGTAAAAATGATGACTATGTAAGCAAACAGTAATTCGATAACAAATATGAAAACTGTTTTTGCACTGTTAATAAGTGAATTATGTATATATTACTTTAAAACAAATTTTAATAATTTAATCCTAAAATAGGTAGAGAAGTGATTGAATTACATGAAATCTCTATTTATACCTGTCTTGTAACTGTCACAGCAATGATATTTGCAAAGTGTTTGTAACATCATGAATGTTTGTTGAGTTAAACTGCATTAGTATTTCATGAATAAATACATATTTTAACATTTGTTACCTGCATAATTCATCTGGCATTATTCTATATCTCTTGCTGTCCTTTTATTCTGTATATATAAAGTATAGTTTATTGGGTAAGAAACTAATTTCTGGAGTGGGACATAATGAGGTTTGAATTTTAGCATTCCCACTATTAGCACTGTGACTTCAGGGAAGTCACTTGCTGCCCTGCTGAAATTTAGTTTCCTTTCTCTAAAATAGACATGGTAATGCATAAAATGTTGTTTTGAATAAGTAAAGTATTACCTAACATTTAACAAGCATGAAATAAGTT
>NW_012103454.1:441430-443478 GCF_000951045.1 Mandrillus leucophaeus
ATAAAATCCCATAAACTTTTCCTGGCTTTACTAAGAACAAGAAAGAAATACCAAAGTCTACAGGAATAAAGAATTACTTTCCAGATAATTCAGAAAGGAATTAAATGCTGATAACCAACATCTGTGAATATCACATTTTTTGAGAGTTATGCATAGAGATCATACAAGCATCGTAGAATAATTTTATTCAAAAATATATACATAGGAACTATTGATAAAATTGCTTATTGGTATAATTGATGCATTATGATAGCTAAATAATTCTGTGGAGGGATAATTAACTTTTACACATAGGATTTTTTAGTAGTATGTATTATTATGTTGATTTATATTGAAATAGTATTGTTTTTAAAAAACTAATATAGAAATATTATCTTTAAGGCTCAAGTTTTGCATATATTTTCACATCAAACTTTTCATTCAAGCTATTCATTCACAGCTGTCAGTAAATTTTATGAAAGAAAATAGATATTTATCATAAACCAATTCAAGTCATTCTTTTTCTGCTTCAGAAAATAAAAATTATATCTCCATTTCCATTTATTTGCTCACTCTGTTGTCTTTCTTATGAAAAGGGTCAGCTTTTTAGCCATGAGAAATATATCCAACTATACTAGAAATATATCCAACTGTACTCTCATTTTACTGATGATCTCACTTAATCTATTATTCTTCATCTTATATAATAAAAAATCTCCCTAATTTATTTAATATATTTTTATATAAAGCAAAGTGTTATGTGACAACTACAGGGGTCCTCTCTTATCAATGCTTTACTTTTCTTGATTTATTACCCGTGGTGAACCACAGTCTGAAACTATTCAATGGAAAATTCCAGAAATAAACAGCTTGTAAGTTTTAAATTGAGTGCTGCTCTGAGTAGCAGGTAAATTTTCACAGATTCTCTTTTCATCCCAACAGGACATTAATCCTCAATTTGTCCAACATATTCATACTTAGTAAAGACGGAAAAGGGATTAAATTTCTGAGTGGAAGCCATGAACAGAAATATGTTCCAACTGACAGCAATGGGTTCAGTACTATCTGTGGTTTCAGGCATGCACAGAGGGTCTTAGAACATATCCCTGGATGATAAGTGGGGATTACTATACTGTAATTGATGCCGGTGATAAAATGGGAGAAAAGTAGACATATTTCCTGCTTATCGAATTGACATTTTACATGGCACCTTATTTAATAACACTGATCATTATGATGCTGCTGATATGCTATGAGTTAATATAGCGGGTGCTGTGTTGGCACAATTAAGTTCTACCCAAGAAGGCTTGGTTAATTAAAAGAGGCTTGAAAAAGAAGAGATGCCCAAACTAGGCCTAATTATTTTGATAAAATTGACCTAGTAAAGGGGCAACTGAAATGGCATTTTTTTAAAAAAAAATCTAGAGATGAGTAAAAGCTTGAAATGTCTGAGGACCTGAAGTAAGTTCAGTGTGGCTGGATAATAGAGGATGAGAGGAAATACACTGGTAGATGAAGCGAGAGACATAAGCTGAATGTTGTTATAGAGAAGCTGGTAGTGATCTTAAGAATTAATAATTTCACAAAAGCAATCAGGAGATGTTGAAGGGTTTTAAGGAGGAAGATAAAATGATTCCACTTCACTTTAGAAAGATCACATTAACCACAATATACTGAATAGATTATATGGGTTCAAAACAAGAAAAAAGAGACAAGCAGTTAGATTTAGATGAACTGACTAGGAAGCAAATGTGATGGTGAAGAGAAATGAGTAAATTCGAGACAGTGTTACTAAATGTAAGTAAATGAAGAGGCAACAGAAAAATCTATCTTGCTGTCAGAATTTTTGCTTAGATGAATAGGCTGTCAATAGGTTTGTGGGTTGTGGATAAAAGCTCAATTTAGGGTATTTTGGTTCTCAGGTGTCATTGAGACAACCAAGTAGGAATGTCTACTTAATGGCTGATGCAAGTATCAGAAGCTCAGGAAGGAAGGCATATCTAGAAAGGCAATATGAGCATCACAAGCATTTGGGAAGTAACTTAAATCTTATGACCAAATGACATTGC
>NW_012103454.1:446538-447052 GCF_000951045.1 Mandrillus leucophaeus
TTTCAGCAAAATAAATATATTCTTAGGCAAAATCATTTATTATTTATTAGCAAGCATTCCTTTCTTTCTAACTAGAATAAAAAGTTGGCAACTAATTATAGGAACTATGTTTTACACAACTTTCTAGGGGTAGGGAAATCCACTGACTACAATAAACAATTGTTTTTATCTAATTAGGGTGGTCATAACAGATCTTCTTACTTATTTGTGTACCTCTAATTTTAGATTTGCTTTATTTTATTTTGATCTCTTAATTGAACAAGTGTAGCCTCCAGGAATGTACAGCTTACAGAAATACACAAATTTTCCAATAATAATAAAAGACCTGGTGCTAAAAGTTAAATCTGAAGGATTAAGTAGTCCAGTTTTATGAACATTTATTTAACCTCACAAACATGCTCACTTTTGTGCTGATTTTAACATTAAACAAACAAGAAGTTCCTAATTTTTAGCTATAACGGTCAATTTTAGCAGTCCAGAAATGAATACTAACAGACCTTCTGCACTTGGTTGA
>NW_012103454.1:448947-453701 GCF_000951045.1 Mandrillus leucophaeus
ATAAAATGGGAGAAAAGTAGACATATTTCCTGCTTATCGAATTGACATTTTACATGGCACCTTATTTAATAACACTGATCATTATGATGCTGCTGATATGCTATGAGTTAATATAGCGGGTGCTGTGTTGGCACAATTAAGTTCTACCCAAGAAGGCTTGGTTAATTAAAAGAGGCTTGAAAAAGAAGAGATGCCCAAACTAGGCCTAATTATTTTGATGAAATTGACCTAGTAAAGGGGCAACTGAAATGGCATTTTTTTAAAAAAAAATCTAGAGATGAGTAAAAGCTTGAAATGTCTGAGGACCTGAAGTAAGTTCAGTGTGGTTGGATAATAGAGGATGAGAGGAAATACACTGGTAGATGAAGCAAGAGACATAAGCTGAATGTTGTTATAGAGAAGCTGGTAGTGATCTTAAGAATTAATAATTTCACAAAAGCAATCAGGAGATGTTGACGGGTTTTAAGGAGGAAGATAAAATGATTCCACTTCACTTTAGAAAGATCACATTAACCACAATATACGGAATAGATTATATGGGTTCAAAACAAGAAAAAAGAGACAAGCAGTTAGATTTAGATGAACTGACTAGGAAGCAAATGTGATGGTGAAGAGAAATGAGTAAATTCGAGACAGTGTTACTAAATGTAAGTAAATGAAGAGGCAACAGAAAAATCTATCTTGCTGTCAGAATTTTTGCTTAGATCAATAGGCTGTCAATAGGTTTGTGGGTTGTGGATAAAAGCTCAATTTAGGGCATTTTGGTTCTCAGGTGTCATTGAGACAACCAAGTAGGAATGTCTACTTAATGGCTGATGCAAGTATCAGAAGCTCAGGAAGGAAGGCATATCTAGAAAGGCAATATGAGCATCACAAGCATTTGGGAAGTAACTTAAATCTTATGACCAAATGACATTGCGTGAACGAATGACTAAAAATGCTAAACATAAGGTTCACTTGAGACCATCTAAATAAATAGCCTTAAAATAAATAAAAAATAAAAAGCCTTAAAACAAAAACACAAAAAAATCATTATAGAAACTCAGAAGAATAAAATACTGATGGAAATATTTTATTACTAAATCTATCAAACCTTTTAAAATGTTTATGTTCCCTGATAATGGCAGCATTTAACATTTTAGGTCATTCCATTTTTCGGTTTTCCAAAACACGATTCTCATTTTAGTTCTCTTTCTACTTTTGGTCTTCATTGCAATCTCCTATTTTTTTTTTCATACATTCTGGATTTGTGTTTCACCCTCTCCACCTATCATTTTTTGCTCCTTTCTTTAAAGAATTTCTTATACCTCTGAATTTACCTACCCATGTATGTGAAGCAGTCCAAATCTTACACCACTACCCTAGTACTCTGTTGAGTTAGATTTATTCAGTCTGTCTACTAGACTGTATCAACTAAACACCCTACCAGCACTTCAATTCATTATGTCCTCTAAAACTGTCCTCTCCTTTTCTATTCTCTATTTTCATTATTTTCATTAACTGCAAAGTTTATTTTAGACTCAGGGAGTACATATGCAGGTTACATGAGTAAATTGCATGATGCTGGGGTTTGGAGCATGGATCCTATCACTCAGATAATGAACATAGTACCCAATAGGCAGTTTTTCAACCCACATATCTCTCCCTCCTACCTGCCTCTAGCCGTCACCATTGTCTATTGTTCCCATCTTTACATCCATATGTTTTCAGTGTTTAGCTCGCACTTATAAGTGAGAACATGCAGTATCTGTTTTTTTCATTCCTGCTTTAATTTGCTTAGGATAATGGTCTCCAGCTGCATCCATGTTGCTGCAAAGGACATGATTCCGTTCTTTTTTTATGGTTGCATAACATTCCATGGTGTATACATACCACATTTTCTTTATCTAGCCCACTGTCAATGGGCACCATAGTTGATTTTAGGTGTTTGCTATTGTGAATAGTGCTGCAGTAAACATATGCATGCGTGTACTTTTTGGTGGAACAATTTATTTTTCTTTGAGTGTATATCCAGTAATGAAATTGCTTCGTTGGCTGGTAGCTCTGTTGTAAGTCCTTTGAGAAGTCTGCAAACTGCTTTTCACAGGGGCTAATTTACATTCCTACCATCAGTTATAAGTGTTCTTTTTTCTCCACAGCTTTGCCAGTATCTGTTATCCTTTGACTTTTTAGTAACAGTCATTTTTGACTGGTGTGAGGTTATATCTCACTGTAGTTTTATTTGTATTTCTCTGATGATCAATGATGTTGAGCCTTTTTTCATATGTATGTGGGATGTTTGTAAGTCTTCATTAATATGATCTCCACTTAACTAGTCAAGTTGAACAAGTCAGAATCCTGAGACAGAGCCAAAGATTCTTACATTCTGTCCCCAACCATTTTCAGATTGTCAGGATGTCCTGCAGATTTTGCTATGTCAAGTTTCTTAGAGTCTACTCCATTGCTTCAGCAGTCATTATAATCACAGAGCAGGGGGTCCATAAATGCTTTTTGAGCGAATGAACTAATTCCTCTTCTCTCCGCCCCTACCTGAGTTTATGCTCCTCATTACTCCTTGCTCACATATTGGAAAACACTCAATATCTCCCAGTATAAATTATTTTTCTTCTTCCAACCTGTCCTTAAAATTAAAGCCAGTGTAATTTCTGTAAGTCTGAATTTAATTTGTTCAATCACTTTCTTAAAGTCCATCAGTATCTCCCTACCTCCTGTAAGACAAATTATAAACTCCTTAGCATATTGCTATCTTTACCCACTTTTGACAGCCTGGTTACAAGGCTGACCCAGCAAATTCTCTTAAAGGTTTCTGAGAATGAGAATCTCCTTTCCTTAGGACTGTGAACTCCTGTAGCTCCTGAGGCTCTGCTCAGTTGTTTTCTCCTGTGAGACATATCTCAGCTCTTCCACCCATTGTAGAGAAGCAAGCATTTCCTTTTTTGAGCTCCTAGAGATTGTAATGGTTAACCAACCTCTCAGTCTCACTCAGGTGCACTACGTTTTATGAGGATAAGCATTTTTTGGAAACATTTTTATTTTATTTTATTTTATTTCACATTTAAAATAGGCACAAAATCATGTATGACACTCATCAAATGTTGGTTCAATAAAAGAATGAATACATCATATGCGAATATTTCAAAATTCACCTGCACTAACAATAATATCCCAAAAGTAAGATAATAATATTAGAATATGGGAGATGTATCTTTAGGAGTACTACAATAAAAAACTGGAATCTTTATTATTATTATTTTTGTCTGTTTTTGAGAGGGAGTTTTGCTCTGTCAACCAGGCTGGAGTGCAGTGGTGCGTTCTTGGCTCACTGCAACCTTTGCCTCCCAGGTTCAAGTGATTCTCCTGCCTCAGAAAAAGTGGAATCAATTTTAATGAAAGACTGGAAAAGCGCTAATCAGAAGGATTCTGCTGAAAGTTACGAGAGGCAGCAATCCACTCTTACTATGCCTTACCACTAATATATTATTCCTAAAAGCCGTTTGAGAGCTGTCATTAAAAATGACTTTTCCTTAAGCTCCCTCCTTTAGTAATGAGCTCATAAAGTCAAAGAGCAAAAGCTTTTAAGGGCCATATTCTTTAACAAGAGGGATAGATTACTTCATAAAGATATTAGGAATTACCAAGGGGCTAAATCAAATCACTCTTACCGCACTTTCTTTCTTTGGAAAATCAGTAGATTTCAAAATATAACACAGAAAGCTAATGACTCAATAGTATTCATAGTTAATATATTCTTGGATAATCTTGAAGGCCTCCTGATCATGTATCTATTCATGTACAGCTAATTTTCACATTTTAAAATTACTTATTACCCAAAATTTAATTTAAAAAGTATGAAAGCAATCGTGAATACTATTCTTTAAACATAAATGTCCAGAACTTTATCAGAATAAAACCAATAAGGACTTTGCACTGAGAAAGAAAATGATTTTCATGTGAGAGACATTTTTTTTCTTGACACAGGATAATTTCAAAGAAATTATGAATTAATGTGATTCCAGCCAGTTCAGGTTGACGCAACTTGTTCAAACACTTTATAAAAGTCAATCATTATCTCCCTACCTCCTGCAAGATACTCTCTACTCCTTTGGACACTTGATACTGTATTAGAAATGACAGATAGTAGTTACTTAGAGCAGAAAGATAAATACCCAGATACACTTGTCATTAGTCACATTAAGAATAAACCATACATATTTATGCATTAGCTTTAAGTATTTCTTAATAAAACTCTTCTATTAAAATGATAACATATACTTTAAGCACTGTTTTCCTATATTTACTATATAACATTAAGGGAGGTTTAAATTTAAGACAAGCCATTAAGAAACAGAAAATTGGGCAGAATAGTACAAGCAATTAAAATTGCTTTATTTTCCTTCTGGGATTATTTTTCTTCTTCCCGTAAAGTGTCCTTCAGAAGTTCCTTTTCTAAAATCTGTTGCTGTAGTATCTTTGCCTTTATTCTAACAAAGTATGGGCACATAATTCTAGATTATCAATCACTTTTAGCACTTTCAAGATATCATTATCCTGTCTTCTAGTTTCCATTCCCATTATTGCTACTGTGAAGTCTGCTCTCAGTCTAAAGTTTATTCTTTTGTAGGTAATCTGTCCTTTTCCACTGGATTTGCTCTTTGAAACCTGGAATTAAGATTTTCTCCTTCTTTTTTTTCAGTTCCACAATAATGTATCTTTGTGAATATTCCTCTGTTCTTAACTTTTTAATTGATATATAA
>NW_012103454.1:455246-458281 GCF_000951045.1 Mandrillus leucophaeus
CCCTCCCCCCTCCCCATGATAGGCCCCGGTGTGTGATGTTCCCCTTCCCGAGTCCAAGTGCTACAGCTGTTATAAAACTATAGAAGAACTATACCATCTCCTTGTTAACTCAGAAGAAGTCTAAGAAATGGTCATACCCATTTTTAATATCTGCAGACATATCCCTTTCCTTATTGATGATTTGGAAGATTCTGTTTCAAGTCAAGTGTTACAGGGAGTTACTCATTACATTACATATTGGCTTCTAACACCTTAGTTTAACTCTCTCAGTGAGATGAACATATTTTATGTATAATTCTACAGGGCAAATATTTTTCTTCCAAACACTGTGTTAATTTTCTTTGGTAGCTTCCTTTCTTATTGTCAATGCTACTTTTATTTAAAAATCAACATACATTTAAAAGAACTGGTCTAACTTTTTTGTAATGTAAATAAATACTTAATTTGTTGGTCAGATTTATATATTTTTCAGTTATAAATAAATAAATAATTTATATATCTAAGCAAAGTAATGAAAAATGGCACCTTTTGTACTGAAACACAGCATGGTTTCTCAACTTAAAAAAGTCTTGGAAAGCATAGAACAATATGTTGCTTGAACTTTATAACATTTAGTATATGCAGAAATGTAAGCCTAAAGGGGTAGAGATTTCTGTTTCATACCTTGATACATTGCAAGCCCCTAGAAAAATGATCTGTGCAGAGAAGCTGCTGAACAGTATTTTTAAATGAATATATTTTGACTTTGGTTTTCTTTTCTATAAAGCAAAGTTGTTGTACTACTGCTTTCAATGCAATATTTTCTTCTCCTTCTCTCCATATACTTCTTCCAAAAGAATAAATTTTTAAACATGAATAGCAAAATAGATTAAGGGGAAAAAGAGCGGAAAGCAAGAAAGTATTTCCTGATTGGCATCACTGAACATAGGAAGTCATCTCCACTCTTGAAGGCTGTTGGGCTTCAGTGGTGGCAATATACACATATATGTATATATAATATATGTGGGCAGTGAAATACATGTATTTCACTTTCTCCCTCTACCTGAAATGTCATCTATTAGAGATATATTTGGATTCATGAATATTATTGTTGTAAATGCAAGTAGCTCTGAATGTTAAGAAATAATAAGTTTGCTTAATTAGATTATTTTATTCCTAAAATTGAGACAGTTAGAAGGGATAGAGTTTTATAAAAATAAATTATGTGGAATGAGTAGATACAAAGAAAGAAAGGTTAGGGAGATAAATGAATATTTTTTGAAAAAAAAAGAGAAGCTTAATCCATTGCAAAACAATAAATAGATGATAAAGACTCTGCCTCCAACCTATTCCCTCATAAATACATTGATAGATAAATTATATTCAACAGGAGCATCACTGATAAGTGTTGACGATAGAATCATTCCAAAGCACTGAAAAATCAAAGCTTGGAAATATCTGAAAGACAAGCCAGGCCTGTCATGCATAATGTAATATGCTTTCATTTGCTTCTCCTTCAAACAAGTCACATCCTAAATTGAAGGTTGCCTCTACCACGAGTCACAGAAACCCTCTTTTCAGAGCTCAACGTGCTGAACAAATTAAGATAAAGTTATAAGGAACCAACAGCTAAGAAGTAGGAATGAAATTTATAAATTAAAAAGAAATACGTTATAAGTCAGTACGAATGAAGACAGACCAATACTTGTACAATTCTTAAAAATATATTTTGCATCTGGTAGTATTTTACATATAAGGTCTATCAAGGATAACTTGAAATAAGAATAAAAATAACTTTTAAGTAGTATTATCTAGCATACCTATCAATATTCTGTCACTTATTGTGATGGCTAATGTTATTTCTCCACTTGGCTAGGCTATTTTGCCCAGTTGTTTAGTCAAGCACCCATCTAGATGTTGCTATAAAGGCATTTTTTTAGATGAGGTTAACATTTAAACCTACACTTACAGTAAAGCAGATTACCCTGCATAATGTGAATAGAGTATCTGCAATCATTTGAAGGCCTTAGGGGCAGACACTGAGGTTTCCCAAGAAAGAAGGAATTCTGTCTCAAGGCTGAAACCTAGAAATCCTGCAGACCTTCCAGCCAGCTGCCCTGTAGAATTCAGACTACACACTGCAACATCAATTCTTACCCGAGTTTCCAGTCGGCAAGCCTGCCCCATAGATTTTAGACTTCCCAGGCTTTACAGTTGTGCCAAGCAATTTTTAAAAAATTGATCTTTCTCTCTCTTTAACTCTCCTTCAAAGTCCATTAATGGTTTTGCATCTCTGGAGATCCCGATTCAAAAATCAATGAGTTTTGGGTCAAGGTGTTTGTGGCTCTTGAACTCTTTTATTTGGGGGGATATGGTCTTTTTCTGTCACTGCCTCTATTACGGCATGCTTGAAAATATTAGGAGACAAGCCAAAAATTAATGAAAATTGGCAAAAGTATCAGAATAATCTAGAAATGCAAATGTACTTCTTAGGTAGCTAACAAATCTAGTTCTACTTGTTGAATGAGATTACCAACTAATTCTAAGAATTAGTTGATTTAAGTTAAGGGGAAATTAGTCAGATATTTTGATGAACAAGACCTGATCTCTTTCTCACTGATTCAGATGCCAATCTCTTGCAGAAATATAAATACAAAGCTTTTGTGTAGTTGCATAAGTTAAAAAAAAATTATCCAACATTACTTGTTTGACTGTGGCCTACAGTCTATCTGCAGGTGGTCCCAGGTCTCATCTGAGCCTTAATAAATCAAATATTTGAGAAAGGGCTTAGGAATTTTTATATTTGGCAAGCATCCCAGGGCATAAAAGTTTGAAAACCATTGATCTATCATTTAGTTCCTAAAAATGTACCTGAAACTTCAATTTAAACTATAAAATGAGGAATGGATCTCTGAATAATTTTTAAACTACTCTACAAAATTTTGGGCTATAAAAGGGTTCACAATGACAAACTGTTCAATTTTTTGACAAAATATTTCTTTCTTATTGTGAATTATACCTTATGTTCTAGAAATGATCATGCATTTTTTTTTTTT
>NW_012103454.1:458941-460693 GCF_000951045.1 Mandrillus leucophaeus
TATCATTATCCTGTCTTCTAGTTTCCATTCCCATTATTGCTACTGTGAAGTCTGCTCTCAGTCTAAAGTTTATTCTTTTGTAGGTAATCTGTCCTTTTCCACTGGATTTGCTCTTTGAAACCTGGAATTAAGATTTTCTCCTTCTTTTTTTTCAGTTCCACAATAATGTATCTTTGTGAATATTCCTCTGTTCTTAACTTTTTAATTGATATATAACATTCAAAAAGTTGATAAGCCAAAACATCAAACATACACACACACACACATAAATACACATATATATATGTGTGTGTGTGTGTGAGTGTGTGTATATATATATATTTGCTTTGTACTTGAGTTTTAACTTTTACTTGAAGAATTTCCTAAAGTTAAAAGATAGCCTGCATCTTCCAGTCTATTAAGCCCTCAGATAGCTCATCCTCTGTCCAGAGACAGTCAAAGCACATCTCATCTTTTCGGATACCTGGAGCCCCCGCAAGTTCTGAATACTCTGGGTATGAGAGACTAAACAGCTTCACCCACCTGAGGCATACATCTTATTTAGAATATCTGGAAACTTGGTTATGAATAACTGCAAGTTGCTCTTCTCCCTGAAGGCTATAAAGTTAATATTGGTAGGAAATCTTCCTCTATCAATTCAGAAAGACAGTATGAATTTGAGAATTCCATTAGCAAATTATAAACAGGAAGGCGTACTCTGTTCCCATCTTGTCCAGTGGTTCAAATCAAACTAACACTTCCAAAAAGATTAGAGGGGATAGGGATACAAAGATCCCTCCAAAGACTCTTTCCCCAACTCATATCAGAATTGCTTCTATTGCTGTAACACTAGTCTGTCATTATGTTTTGGTTCCAGGCTTAGTCATTTACAGCTTTGCTTCAAATCAGCAAAAGCAACAAAACACACACACACATATATATACACACATATAATATGCATACATACAAATTCCTGATAAAGTTTCAAGATGGATTCATTATTCAAGCTGCTTCTCATACAGTTTATGTTTTAAAGTATTTTAATAAATTTTTGTAGAAAAAAATCAAAACATTTGAAATAGCAGAATGTAGCAAATACTTTGAAATAAGTCACAATTATTTCCTCAAAAACAGTTCTAGGACTCTACAAGTCTCCTAATGTCAATCCCCTGTTTAAAGCATGTTTAGAGTTTCCAAGTCAGGAGTCTTTTGCTCCACTTTGTTCAGAGGCACAGAGAAAAACAACATATTATATTTAAAGTAATAGCCAAATATTACTCAAGTATTATTTATTCAGTCTCCAAAACACAATCTTTCTCATTTAAAAATACATGATTTTCTGTTGTTCCCTGAAGGACATAGAGTTTATTGTTACAATAATCTGTTCTATGAGATTCAGATGACATAAATTATAAACCCACTTTCTAGCCTATGGGCTAGCAAAACACTGGAGTTGCTTTCCCATTCTTATAATCCTTGCAACTATGGGAATAAAAAATACAAGTGAGTCAGCTTTAATGTAATTCTATTATTTTCAATGGTAGGTAACGAAAATAAGAAAAATAGCATAGAGTGACTAAGATGATACTGACAGTATTACTTTGAAACAAAGCAGGTAAAATAACTGTAATGATATCACTGTTATTTCTATTAGTTGTGTTTCTTTTTTTATTATTATTATAATACTTTAAGTTCCAGGGTACATGTGCATAACGTGCAGGTTTGTTACATATGTATACTTGTGCCATGTTGGTGTGCTGCACCCATCAACTC
>NW_012103454.1:463534-493130 GCF_000951045.1 Mandrillus leucophaeus
ATGTACCTGAAACTTCAATTTAAACTATAAAATGAGGAATGGATCTCTGAATAATTTTTAAACTACTCTACAAAATTTTGGGCTATAAAAGGGTTCACAATGACAAACTGTTCAATTTTTTGACAAAATATTTCTTTCTTATTGTGAATTATACCTTATGTTCTAGAAATGATCATGCATTTTTTTTTTTTTTACCATTATTATAAACTTGAAGGGAAAGTTTTCCTTTATCTTTGTAACACATGCTGGCATCCTCTAAAACTTTTTACATAGGCAATTAAAATATTTGCAGGTTTCTGTATGACCACTTAGAAAAGTATCATTGAATATATATATATATATATGCAATAATTATATTTATTTTTAAAATGCTGTATATTATGAACAAATAGAAAAAATAAATTCCTGGTATCCTCAAAGCTTAGATAAATAGCATCAGATTGAAAATGATCTCTTCCTATCTTGGAACACTTACAACACCCAGCACACACCTTTTCATATATCCCAATGGCCTTTCTTATAGTCCATCTACACATACATACACACACATTGTTTTTAATTTTAATATTGTAAACTTTTATGTACTAGGTTACCAAATAATATCTGTTGATTGATACACTCGTTAAAAATGTAAGCAAATGCAGACATTCACAACAAATTTCATTTTCTCTGCATTATGAAATCATTGTCTTACTCAATTAAATTAAATTGAGGTGTTCCATAATGTACCTCAATATTTTAATTATCTTACTGTCTTCAAACTGTTCTCTTACTACGCACAATTTTATTCTATAAAAATGAGAAAAACTGGAAATTCAGAATCTCAGAATCTTGAACAAATTAAAGTAGCTTGTAGAGACAGTTTCCTTTTTCTTTTTCTTTTTGAATTTTAACTTTTATTTTAGATACAGGGAATACATATACAGGCCAGTCACATGGTTATATTGTATGATGCTGAGGTTCAGGGTACAACTGAATCCAAATACTGAGCATAGTACCCACAAGTGGTTTTTCACCTTACTGCTCCTGACTCCCCTTTCTCTAGCAGTTGCCAGTATTTACTGTTGCCATCTTTATGTCCATGAGCACACAATGTTTAGTTCCTACTTATAGAACATGTGGTATTTGGTTTTCTGTTCCTGCATTAATTCACTTAGGATAATGGACTGCAGCTGCATCCATGTTGCTGCAATGGGTGTCATTTTGTTCTTTTTCATGGCTGCATAGTATTCCATGGCGTATATGTACTACATTTTCATTATCTAACCCACTGTTGATGGGCACTTAGGCACTTAGGTTGAGTCCATGTTTTCACTCTCATGAATAGTGCTATGATGAACATACAAGCACATGTGTCCTTTCGTAGGACAATTTATTTTCTTTTGGATATACATCAGTAATTGTTTTGCTAGATTGGATGGTAGTTCTGTTTCAAGCTCTGTGAGAAATTTCTGAACTTTTTTCCACAGATAGTTTCCTAATAGCATAAAACACAAGTATTTTTTCTAAAAGTTGGTCTTTGGAAAATACTAGAGGAAATATTTAAAAATTAGTTATTAAAATATTTTGTTCAATCGTCCATTTTTCTGTCCATATATTCATTCAAAACATATATTTTTGGCACCAACAATACACCAGGAACTGGGAAGCTCAGGCAAGTAAGGCATAGACCCTTGTCTAAGGATTTTTCATTTGTTATGAGAATATTTTGTAAATAAAGAAGACTATTTATTCTTCTTTAAGACTCTAGTTCCAGCTGTCTCTGGGCTCACATTTCAGAAACCAAGCCTGGAAAATTCAGGTCTTAGAGCTTCCTCACAGTGCATTACTTTATTTAGGTGGTCTTGTGGAGTATGGAAATGAGGAGACCAAAAGAAAGGGGAAACTCATTTTGTGTTAGGACTTGTACTGCTGCATACTCCAAATCCCCCAACATCTCCCTTGCACAGAAACATCTAGACTATTTTTTAAGAGCAAATGTTTTGGCAGAGACACAACTAATGATAAACTATATAGCTCTCTGGACTAATACACAGAGAAATGACAACACACTCCTTCAGCATTTACCTTCTCTTGTAGGACATGCATAACTATTCACTAGCATTAACTAAGACATCATTGCTTTGCTGATATATCAAAATATTGAGAAGAAAATAGGCTTTATTGTACAATATAAAAGCACATACATTAATAAAAGTTATAAATAGGAAGACTAACAGTTTATTTCATTAATCTATTTAGAGACCTAGATTAATTGCATTCATACCTAGATTAATTGCATTCATATTTCTAGCTTTCTAACAAATCTCTGTGTATATATAAAATAAAATGTATCTATATAAAGTCACCTTCTTTCTTTCTGTCTCTCTCTCCACAATGGTATGAGCCTTCTTCATGTGTTTCAGACATGTTTGTGGCATAAAGATTTTTAAGACATGTAAATTATTAAATTAATGTTAAAACATAGAATAAATTAGTTTGTTCATTCTAAATGTGTCATTCAAATATAAATAGTCTACATTTTAAATACATATGTAGGTATACTAAATATGTATGTTAATATGTTTAAAGCGGGGTGAGAAACCTGAACACTTTCTGTGAGGGCAATGACATCAAGATGATGCTGGAGAAACCACTTAACTGTTCTCTTCAGTGTTCTCATCTGTAAGTTGAAGTTACTGTCAGCCTTACAGTTATATGAGACTTATGACAATATTTCAGTATTTAATTCTTGTTTGGATGTTCTTCCACTATCTGGGGAGATAGTTCTATTTAACCAAACACCCAGGCACCAGAAGCATACCTGGAGTGGATTCTGCAAAGAGGAGCCCTCATTTCCCGGGGGGAGATACCCTGGACTTGACTTTGACAATAGCATGGCAGAAGGATGTGACAGGGAGTGACCTAAGCAGGCAAACACTCCAGTTCCACAGAGCACCACCTCCTTAAAAGTTAAAAGTGTAATGGATGCTGAGGCTAACCATTTCAGGTACATATTTTTTAAATAATAACAATTAAAAATAATAAAAAAATATTACAAACTTTAAAACAGATGGGGTTAGTACTATCGGTATCCAATGTATGTCTGTCTTGCTAGATGATGGATATATTTATTTTTTCCTCAAATAGTTCATTCTGTAGCTTTGTATAAGAAACATGCTTCCCTCAAAATAAGAAAATTCCTACTCACAAAGGAAGTGGCAAGAAGTGTTTGATGTATTTGAGTTATTTCTCTTTATTTAGATCAAACAAACCAAATACAATGGAGCAATATTTCACTGAAGAGTACTTTTAGTATATTGTGACATGTTAAGATGAATATATAGTTAAAACTACAAGATGAAAAGTTCCAAAATGGAATACAGCAAAACATGAGTTCCTCAGGAAACACTGGGAAATGTTTGTCAAAGAAAAGATTTTTTGTTCTTCATTTTCCATTATATTTAATTTCTTTAAATTTCTCTGATAATTTATTATTTTTTTATTTTTCCATAAGTGAAGGAAATTACCAACATGTGCAAGAGACTGATATTCTAGACTGCAGAGTGTCTAGGCTGTTTACATCATAGTTCAGACTATATAAAAACCATTAATATCTGAATCTCAATATTTTGAGTGATTATATTTCTGTCTTGTAGTGACACTTTCATCAGAGTCAAGTTTGGTGTTTTACTGCTGGCATATATTCTCACAATAAGCCATTTGAAAGAATAAATTGCATCTTATCTGGAATTATTGGAGTTTGTAGAAAAATCTTCTCTCTCCTCCCTTATTTCGAAACGTTTATACTTTTTTCCCCAACAGCCATACCAAGTATAGTCTAGCTGCTGTTTGATCATTTAAAATTATGTGTTACATAAATCCTTTTAGCAACTGACTGCATCTTTTCAAAAGCGTCTTCTCTAAGTCTCAAGGAATATCGCTGGATATTTCCAAAGAGGATATTAGAAAATTGCTTTTCAAGAACTGGGAAGGAAAAGTATCATGTCAGATAGTGCTAGGTACTTATCAAATAGTAATTGCCTCTTCTTCCTTTCTAGTATTTCCTAGATTTTATTTGTGAGGTAGAAATATGCTATGTGCAGAATCTTGAGCAACTAAGCATATCCATGACATGCACACTTTGCCAATGAGAAATAAACTGGGTGTTTCCCAGGTAACACTGCTTCCCTAATATGAAGGGAAAACCCACCTGGCTTTTAGTTCCCTAATTCTTCCTGTTTGAAATAGAGACTTAATGTGTGGCACTGCAGCAGCTACCCTGTGATCCTGAAATTAAAAGAGACAGATGGCAAAGATGGAAGAACAGGTCAATGGAAGGAGCCTGTATCTGAGATACTGTCCTTGAGCAACAGCATCAAATTTGGACTATCTACCTTCCGACTTACTGGATATGAGAAACATAAACCTCCTAATTGTTGAAAATGCAGCTCATTAAGTTTTCAATTACTGGAAAATAAACACAAGCCTAGTTGCTAAACATGTAGATTTCCAATTCTAACTCTAATGACAATCAGGAACCTGCCCACTACCTGAAACAAACGCCTGCGAGGCTGGCTAGTGCTTCCTTTCCAGAGCAAGGAAAGATGAGCAGCATAGGAACAAATTGTACTTCCACCCAGGGCAGGGCAAAGGCACACGCCTACAGCTGGATGGGTCTGAGTTCTCATGGAACCAGCCAGCCTTAGAAATAGCTTGATGAGAAGGTTGTGAGTTTACCACAAGAGGAAGTTTGTATGGTTTAGGGCTATTGGAAGCAGCGGGTGAAGGGTGATTTGTCAGAGATCAGAAGGAGTGACATCCTTGCCGGGAAACTACAGTTGGAAATTTCTGGAAGAGGAAAAGTTTCTCTAAGAAACCTCCAAAAGGTGTAATACTTCTCAGGGCTGTGACTGAGCACCCAGACATAGATGCAATTTAAAACCAAACCAGCCATGTGACTGTTTGTGTGTGTTTTGATGAAATCCCTCAAAACCACTGGACTTAACACTGGATAACAGACACTACAGCTAGGAAATGGGTCAGGAGTTGGAGAAAGGAAGTAGGAAGCATCTGACTCCCCACTCTTCATCTTTGCAGGCTGCTCATCCTAAGCTAGGCTGGAGGTAGGACTGAAGTGTAGCTGTAAAGTGGATGAGATTTTCCAAAACCCTTATATTTTAGCTTTAGGGTTACATGTGCAGGTTTGTTATGTAGGTCAAATTGTGTCATGGGGGTTTCTTGTACAGACTGTTTCATCACCCAGGTACTAAGCCTAGTGCCCAACAGTTATTTTTGTTCTGATCTTCTCCCTCCTGCCACCTCTTAACCTCCATTAGGCCCCAGTGTCTGCTGTTTCCCTCCTTGTGTCCATGCGTCCTCCTCATTTAGTTCCCACTTACACGTGAGAGGTTCAATTTAATATTAAGCTGGACTGAAGTATTTATGACATGAAAAGGAAGATTCAGTTCTTAGCTGAGACTGATTAGTAAAACTAGGGGATCTGCCTGAAATATTGCCAGGTGAAAGAAATTTGTTATGACAAGGAAGAAAGCAATGCAAAGAAAGTCGCTTGTTGTTTGGCCCCTACCTACTCTGGCTCATTCATTATCACAGTTATATTACATTACAACAAATGTTTATGTTGTAAAATAGAAAGAGGGGAGTGATATATTATGCATATATGAATGATTAAATTTTACTATATTACAGGCATGCTTAAGATGAAAAATATTTATAAGGCAGACAATCTAGAAGAAATGACTAAATGCAGAATGTCTTATACCTTTTCTTAAAATATAAACTATAAAGCCAAGTCTATTTGATAAATGCAGATTTATCTACTGGTTGTAATCTTTATCCCTAGACAGTTTCATGAAGCTGAATAATTAGCAGCTATTTATCAGTTCTTCCTAGCCAATAGTAACCACATATACAATTAAGAATGTTACTACAGTAAATGACGAGTTGATGGGTGCAGCACACCAACATGGCACATGTATACATATGTAACAAACCTGCACGTTGTGCACGTGTAGCCTAGAACTTAAAGTATGATAAACAACAACAACAACAACAAAAGAATGTTAGTATAATTGATATCATCTTGCCAATGTTTACATTTAAATATACACTATGAGATAAAATATCAATAAGATATGAAAAAGTAGATTGCTTCTGAAAATTTAAGCCTCCTTCTGCAAGAACAGACTGAATTTATGAAACATTAAGAGGACATTTTAGGAAAATATTTTTAACATATTTCCTTATTATTTAGAAGCATTTCGAATCATATTTTACTGCTGGCAGAGTAGGAATTGAATATGAACATGTCTGAAATGATAGAAGATTGAAGGGAATTTTAACTCATGCTGTTCTTAAAATGTTTTCTGATCAAAACTTCCCCAAACAATAGACAGTGGTACTATTATATCACCATTATAGGATGGTAAAACCTTTTAAGCTTGGATGGATTGGCCAATCACCTCTCGTTTGTGTTTTCTAAATCTTTTTTCTTCACTACACACACACTCAGAATCTAGCTCATTTTCAATAAATTAATAGAACTTTTTGAACTGCACATGGACAACTTTTATGCACAAATTTTGGATTAATTTTCTCATTCTTTTCTTGAGCCTTAAAGTTACATGAACGTCTTTAGCCTCTCATCTTGCCCATCCTTGCTGTAGAACTTCAAATACTGTGTTTCTACCCCATAAAAGATGCCTACTTTTCTACTCTGTAACAGATGTCTAGCCATTGTTCCTCAAAATATTTCAAGGACAGTATCTTTGAATGTTTCTGAAATATATTTTCAGAAAATTGAGAGTCAGCATATTGTTCTGGGGGAAAAAATGTATACCTTTGTGCTAAGAATGGGAAAGTTTACCTCAAAAACAAAACAAAAAAAACGGGTCTCATACTACCAGCTGTGTTTCCTGTGACCTTAGGGAAGTTAGTGAAATTCTCTGTGGCTCAGTTTCTCCATCTTTTTCATGCAAACAGTAACAAAACATGCTTTTCTGATCTCTCAATGAGAGGGATAGATGAGTTAATGCACGATAAATTATGGTAGTGAGAAATACATGAGTTAAAGGTGGAGAAAACTCTGTCTCTACTAAACATACAAAATGAGCTGGGCGTGGTGGCACATGCCTGTAATCCCAGCTACTCAGGAGGCTGAGGCAGGAGAATTGCTTGAACCCAGGAGGCGGAGGTTGCGGTGAGCCAGGATCATGTCACTGCACTCCAGCCTGAGCGACGAAGCCAGACTCCATCTCAAAAAAAAAAAAAAAAAAAAAAAAAAAAAGGGAGAAAACACTGAAATAATGCATATATATTCATAATAATAATATTTGAACAATTCATGTGAAGACAATGATGCCTATAAGCAATTAAGTATTTCCCAGTTAAGTAGGTATATATTTTTTCTAATATTTAGAGCTGTGGGAGTAATGAGTAAATTCTATGTATGCAGAGCTGTAATTTGTTCAATGAATTCTGACAGCAAAAATTTAACCCAATAAGGAAATGAAGGCTCTGCTAAAATATGTTTACCACATAGGAAATCAGCTATTAAAAGTTCAAAATTGTGTGCCATTTTGTCTTTGTGGCAAATTAATTAGGTGTACTATTAATTAACACTAAAATTGAATAGGAAAGGAAAATTTGTTGAGATTTGTATATTTATTATCTTCAAAATATCAACAAATTCACAGTGACTAGATGCATAGAAGTTCCCTGCTTAAATATAGACAAGGTGTCTACAATAGAAATAGACAAATCTACAATGAATTTAGGTGGCCATTGGGTATCATTAACTTGATCCCCTACTAAGCTATGCCTAATTTCCCATTATTTTAAATTGGAAAATATCTTAATTATCTATCATCCCAAAATTTTGTGAATATGGATCATGCACATGAAGACACTTTCAAATGACTTCAGATACATGCAATTGTTAATATCATCAATTATGAAAGTTTATTGCCAGCAAAAAAGCATTAGAAAAATAAAATCCTCTATGTCTCTTATCTGGAATAAGAATTTTAAAATATTATTCTCTCAACTCATGAGGTACAGACAGTCAGTAACTGGTATCTCAGATCTGTTTTTTTAATTTCCTTTGCAATATGTTTGGGTCCACATGACTGTTTCCGACCAAAGCAATGTGACATGACACGGCATGTGTCAATTCTGGTTTGAGGCAGTTACAAGCCAATCTGTTTCATCAGCAACCTGTCTTCCTACCAAGGAGAAACACAGAGGTCTTGTGTTCCAGATATTCCAGTTACCAAACGAATGAAAGAGACATTTGAACTGCATAGAGTTTCAATGAGTATAAATTAATCCTATATCGTGCTTAGCCCATATATTTTGTAGTTTATCTCTTACTGCAAGATAGCTTAGCCTATCTTTATAAATACACAGAAAGTCTCACTATTATTCAGTAGCTCTGTGTTACAATTGTTTAAGAAACAAACAACAAAAAATCTTTTAATACCTGCATACCAAATGTTTCAACCAATGTTTACCTTTCTCTGGCACCATTCTTCGACATAAACTCTACTGAAATCCATGTCTATAAGCAACCATGCTATTTTGATTCTTAGCAGCTTCACTTTCTTGTTCCTGTCCCTGAAGTGATTTCCCTCCCATCTTCACAGACATAATCCAAACAGCTTTCAGATACAATACAATTTGCAATGCATGCTAGAAAATCTCTACCTAAAGTTAGCAAAATGAAAATGCATTCATATTTTAAAAACCCTCAGTTATCTCAAAAATGTTAGATTTTTAGAGAATCAAACTTCTCATAGAATCATAATCCTTTTTTTGAAAGCTCTATTACTCTGTAATAATTGAACAAGCTTTTCACCCATTAAAAGATCTGTTTTTGTCCAAAATGCAGATGACTATAAGCTTTCATTTGTTTGCTCAATTGAATTTCTTCAATGGAGCCATTTAGGACAATGCATGATGGAGCATATTATATTTGCAAAAGTTCCTGCCAAAATAACAAGAGTCATAGAAGTTGACATTCAATAACTTTTGCATACACACACGCGCACACACACACACATACACACACACAGAGTAGTAGAATAGACACCTACTAAAATCCATAGCATTTATTCTAAAATAAATAATTCAATAAAATAATGGGTACCATATGACAAATTATACAGAAAAAAAAAAGGAATCCACTGCATGGAATGTTTAGGAGCCAGCCCACCTCGAGAGGAATCCCAGTGCTGTCACTTATTTCTGATGCTACCTTGAGCAACTTCATCCAGGCTGCTCACTGTGCCTCATTTTACCTATCTGTAGAGTAGGGGAGATGATGGTCATGAAAATAATAACAAAAATAATAATAATGCCTATTTATAGTAGTTGCTATGAGAATTATAGCAAAAATGTTTAAATCTCTTAGAAAATTGCCAATATGTAGCAAGCACTCAATAAATATGAGCTTTACTACTACTACTACCACTGCTTCTGCTACCATCATTACTTTATTTTTTTTCAAGACAGAGTCGCACTCTCTTGCCCAGGCTGGAGTGCAATGATGCGATCTTGGCTCACTGCAACCATTGCCTCCTGGGTTCAAGCGATTCTCCTGCCTCAGCCTCCCAAGTAGCTGGGATTACAGGCGCGCACCACCACGCCTGGCTAATTTTTGTATTTTTAGTAGAGATGGGGTTTCACTGTTGGCCAGGCTGGTTTCAAACTCCTGTGATCCGCCCGCCTCGGCCTCCCAAAGTGCTGGGACTACAGGTGTGATCCACCGCACTCGCCCCATCATTACTTTTAATGCTACAACCATGTTACATATTAGGTGTATATTTTAGGAAATATTACATAATACCTTCCATTTTCTTCCCCAGAGCAATTCTGGGTTCTTTCAAAAATGTGTAAATATTGTACAATGTGAGTAAATAATCAAAGCTATTTTATGAGCAAATGAAAACTTACTATATATTCCAGAGAAAGAAAATTACATGATTTACATGGGTTATGAACTGTAAGTTATTCTTGCTGTTAGCCAGTAATTTCTTAGCTTTTCCACTGTCATCTTTACAAAATTTTGAATGCTAATCTGCTTTAAAGACTTTAATATGTAACTACTTGTAGAAGGTGTTTGTATGTTCAATATAAACTATGAAAATATTTAATTGAAATACAAATGCAGCCATTGATTTCTGTTCCTGTAATCATTTATTTGTCTGAGAATTCTTATAATATCCTGCATGCACAACTTGAGGGACAAACAACTAATTGTTTTATGGGAATGACATTTCCAATGTAGTTTATTTTAAAAGATGTCATGAAAAATTCAACTTTGGTTAGAAAGTTAATTTTGAGTGTGTAGATGAAGGGTTTTTTAACTTTTTATTTTGAGATAATTGGAAATTCACCAGTAGTTGTAAGAAATAATGTAGAGAGACACCTTTAATTCTTTACCCAATTTCACCCAATGGGAGCATCTTGTAAAACTATTATACAATAAAACAACCAAGATACTGACAGTAATAGAGTCAAGATAAGGAATATTTCCATCACAATAAGAATCTCTCGAATTACCCTTTTATAGCCTCATCCAATCCCTTCCTATCCTTAACACTAAGCAACCAATAATCTGTCCTCCCTTTCTAGAATGTTGTCATTTAGGAGTCTTACATTATTGGAATCATACACTATGCAACCTTTTGTGATTGCCTTTTTACTCAGCATAATTTCATGGAGAGTCATCAAAAGTATTTTAAGTATTGTTCCTTTTTATTGTGAATACCAACCCATCATCTGGATGTAGCATAGGTTGTTGAACTACTCACCCCTTGAAGCATGCCAGCGATGCTTCCAGTTTGGGCTTCTACAGATAAAGCTGCTCTAGGCATTTGTGTACAGGTTTTGTATGAATGCTGTTTCTATTTCTCTGGGAAAATTCCCAGGAGTGCAATTTATTTTTTAGGGAACTACCAAACTGTTTATCCAAAGTGACTATGCCATTTTACAAACTAACCAGCAAAGCCTGAGAGATAAAGTGTCTCCACATCCTCACCAGAATAATATGTGCTTATCGTTTTAGCCATTCTGATAAATGTGAAACAGCAAGATTAGAGCCTTCCAGCCAGCCAGCCTGCCTGCCTCCCTGTCTTCCTTCCTTCCTCTCTCCCTCCCCGCTCCCTCCCTTTCTTCTTTACTCCCTTCTTTTCTTTTCACTTTTTCTTCTCTCTTTTTCTCTTTCGTTCTCTTTCCTCCTCTCCTTCCTTTCTCTTTTCTTTTCCCTCCTTCCTTCCTTCCTTCCTTTCTTTCTCTTTCCTCCTCTTCTTCCTTTCTCTTTTCTTTTCTTTCCTCCTTCCTTCCTTCCTTCCTTCCTTCCTTCCTTTCTTTCTTTTCTTTCTTTTTCTTTCTTTTCTGTCTTTCTATCTTTCTGTCTTTCCTTTTCTTTTTTCTTTCTTTCTTTTCCTTCCCTTCCTTTCTCTTCTCCTCTCTTCTCTTCTCCTCTCTTCTCTTCTCTTCTCTTCTCTTCTCTTCTCTTCTCTTCTCTTCTCTTCTCTTTTCTCCTCTCTCCCTTTCCCCTCCTCTCCTCTTCTTTCCTTTCTTTTTCTCCCTTCTTTTCTCCCTTTCTCTCTTTCTCTCTTTCTTTCTCCACCGGAATTTCTTGTTTGCTAACATCTTCAATTAAAAGTTTGGGGTTTATGAGGAATATAGAAAACCACATTTTTTCTAAAATGGAAATTCTGTATACTAAGCCTATAAATGGTCCCAAAACCAGCACCAAAAAAAAAAAAAAAATGACTTACATGTATGTTTTGATAAAGTGACTCTCCAAATAAGTATTAAATACTAAATACACACTTTAAAAATTAAAATACTAGAAACAAAGTAAAAATGAACTAAATCAATTGAAGAAAACATATGAACTCTATTATATGTCTATATATAAAATTTATTTTAGATGTTCAAAACTTAAAAAAAATATTTATGTAGTGGGGCTGTTATTCAGGAAACTATTGTGTGTCACTCATTTATTTTCAATAATTTTTAAACTAATGAGGTTTGTAAATGTTTACATATCTTTAAAATTTAAAGGGGTTTTGATCTTCCTTTTGTGTTCAGTCTTCCTCCACAGTCCAATTTTCTTACTTGAGTGAAGAGATAGATAGATTTTTCCCTGTACCTCCAGAAGTCTGTACTCTCCTGGCTTCCCTCATGAACAGGAAGGCAAGATGGGGGCCTGCACCGTGGGCACTGACAGTGAGAAAAGGGGGAGCTCATGATTAAGTTTTCCGGAGAAAACATTAAATATTACAAATTTAGCATAACTATATATGCATCAATATGCATATTTGACAGCTAATATTAAAAGGGGGATATATTTTGATTTTGTTTTACTATTTTGTAAAATAAAGTTGATATTATACTGATACTTAATAATCATTGACCATGAAGTTATAATTTTAATAGCAAAGAAAAATCATTTAATTATTGAAATATGATCAGGAAAAGTGTACATTTATTCTTCTTCTTGGGAATTTTCTGAATTTAGATTCTGAACAGTTGCCAATTAATATTAGCATTACTTCTAACTCTTTGATCAGATAGTGAAAACAAAACCAGAAAGGTAAAGACTGGTTCCAAAACGTGTCTTTCTGTTGTCAACACATACTGCGTTCATGAATATTATAATTTATCAATGTATCTTACAAACGCAAATATTCAGACTATAGTTTGCTTTAGGTATACTTGTATGTTACTGAAATAATGAAAACCTAAGTCAAAATTAATTTTAAAAACTTAGCCATAAAATCCTAACATAATACGTAAAATATTCTTATCCTAATAAGAATCAGGCTTTGGATTTCAACTGTAGAATTATTTACTCCTTACTTTCTAATGAATTTGAATCATAGGTGAAAACACAAAGCCAATGTCCCTGAATAATTTATAATCTAATTTTTAAAAAATTAAACTACTGATGATACATTTGGCAATTGAAAAATGCAGTTATAAATGATGGACACGACGTTATGCCATGTCCACTTTCATGTGTCCAAAAGGAACCACTCAGAGGTGCTCTTGCCGCACGCTCCTCAGATGATGACAACTTCATTCTTTCAATTCTTCAAGCCTTAAACCTGGAATCATCCTTGCTCCTCTTTGTTACACCTCACACAAAATTCACTAATGTATTTTCAGCTCTATCATTCAAATATTCAGAAAGTGTCTATTTCTTACCTTACTAGGTTATTCCTTCACCTGGATAATAGCAGTGTTTTCCTAACTAGTCTGCTGCAATCGACCTCATGCCCTTTCATCGTTTTTTCAGCAGAGTAAACAGAGTGGTCCTGTACATTCAGATCTGATCACTCCACTCTGTGCTTTCCTATTTTTCTCATCATTCTAAGCTTCCAGCACTTGCTATTCCTACAACAGGATAAGATGCCCAGCCTCCAAGTCTTTGCAGTCACTAATCCTTCGACCTGTAATGCTTTTCCCTACACATCCTCACACTTCGGTTCACCCACTCCTTAATTCTTACTTAGATTATACCAGATCTCTTGAGTCCTGCTCTCTGTCCTATTTAATTTGCTATCCTTTTGCCTGAAGTTTTCCTATACCACTCTCCTGCTTTACTTTTCTTCCCAGCAGGTATTATTAATGTACTAATCGTTTTACCTGTTTGTGTATTTGTTATTTGTTTAGCTCACTAGAAGGCAGTTTCCACAAGAGCAAGGATTTCTGTCCTCAGAATCTAGAAGAGTATCTAGCAGATAGTAGATGCTTAATAAATATGAATTGAAGGGGGGAAGGAAGAAAAAGAGAAAAGAATAAAGAAAGAAAAAAATGAGGAAAGGAAGGAGGGAAGGGAGACAGGAGGAAAAAGAGACAAAAAATGTCTCTGCAGGTCTCTTGCGATGTCAGAGAAGATTTACTAACTGAAAGTTACTCACTGTAAAGTCCCCAATGGGAAAAAAATTACGAGCTCAATCTTTATTTTATTATGATAAAATTGTATATTTTCTTAAATACTCACAGAGTTACTTTTCTGTTAGAATTTAAATCAAGTTGAAAGTTTAGTTACATTTATTTTCCAAACCTCTGTAAATACTAGTATTGCTATTCTATTACACATCAGGGTGACTATAGCATGTAACAATGTAGTGTATACTTCAAGATAGAAGATTTTGAATGTTATCACCGCCAGAGATGATAAATGCTTAAAGTGCTGAATATAATAATTAACCTGATTTGATCATCAGACAATGAACATACACATTGCAACATCACACTATACCCCATAAGCAAGTACAATTATTTTGTATCAATTAGAACTATAAAAATTGATAAAAAATACTGATTTCTTTTATAATTCTATCCCTTTCTTAAAATTTTTACAGGGTATGATACAACAGCACCATCTTTAAAGTATTTGTAAATAATAAAACAAGGAACAGAACAATTACATATCATATAATTCATAATAATTTTGGTAGCCGAATATGCATAATGGCAAAACCTACCTTGAGAACCCATTCCAAAATGTTCTATTTTCACTTAAAATAGCTCAACATTTTAAACAGTTGTCTTGGAAAAACCCCTTTTATCTATGGCTTTTGGTTAAATCAACCAATTGCTCTCTGCTCCTGCTATAGGTCACAGGAAATTCATGAAGCATTTGTGGTGATACGGATTAAATTGTCTCCCAACAATGTTACGTGTTGGAAATAGGATACCTGCATGTGTACTCTTTCAAGTTAGGATGAGATCATACAGGAGGACCTATTAGAGGTCACACTTTAGCCCTAATCTAGCAGGACTGACGTATTTCTAAAAAGGGGAAATTTGCACACAGCAAGAATGGCATGTGAACTTCAAGGCAGAGATTAGGGGGAATGCCATGTACAAGGCGAGGAACACCTGAAACAGCTCTTCCTTGCAGTCTTCAACAGGAACCAACCTTGCTGGTGCCTTGAAATCAGACCTCTAACCTCCAGAACCACGAGACAACAAGGAAAACAATAATACGCACTGTATTGCTAGAATACAATATTGCATGTACTTATATTCTGGCAGCCGAGATCTAACGTTTTTGAAGGCCATTTTAGACACTGTTTAGTGTTTGAAGAAAAGAAAAGAGTTGAAGGGTTACTGTCATAGAAAAATAGCTGCAGTAAGGCTGGGCACAGTGGCTCATGCTCATAATCTTAGCACTTTGGGAGGCCGAGGTGGGTGGAACGCCTGAGGTCAAGAGTTTGAGACCAGCCTGGGCAATATGGTGAAACCTCATCTCTATTAAAAATACTCAAATTAACCAGGCGTGGTGGCAGGCGCCTATAATCTCAACTACTTGAGAAGGTGAGGCAGGAGAATTGCTTGAACCCAGGAGGCAGAGGTTGCATTAAGCCAACATTCAGCCATTGCACTTCAGCCTGGGCAACAGAGCAAAAACTCCATCTCAAAAAAAAAAAAAAAAAAAAAAAAGAGAGAGAGAAAAGAAAAATAGCTGCAGTAAAGTCATTTAATAGAGGCTTCAGGAAGGGCCTCTGAGGAAACAACCACTTGAGTTTAGCTCTCAGAGAAGAGAGACCAGTGAAATAATATTCCAGGCAGAAGAAAGAATAAGTTGAAAGGCCTTACGGGGAAAGCTTGGCCTTCTCAAAGTAAAGAAGAAACAGGAGAGGCCATATAGTAAACATGAAGAAGCGAGAAGTCTATATTTAAGAGAGATGAGTTTTGTTTATTTTGCTTTGTTCTAACTGGAAACTAAACTTTTATATGGGGTTCTTACCTGATTTACTTTTCAAAATTTTGTTTAGGATCAAATCTGAAGAATGTACTCGGGATAGCAAGTACGCTCATGAAAACAATGTAGAAAATTCCTGATTATTAATAAACACTATTGTGACAGTAGCTACATTTAGAGGGTACTTCCCAGAATCCCTCTGCCCAAAATTAATTTTTCTAGATTGCCTGTTCCTTTACCTAAAATTCTCTCTCTAGAAATGCATTTATGGAAACATCATACATATGTTAAAAAAATAGAAGGTGCATTTTACCATTTAGGTAGTTTGTGTCCCCCGATGGACAATAATATACTCATTAAAATGCTGTATAAAATTGCTATGTGAAAACAACTAGATTAACTTAAAATAGAATATTAAGAGATGAATAAGAATGCATGCTTCCATCTGTCATAATTTCAACTATAAATATATGAATGCATTTGGGCAACAATTGAATGGCCTAGCAAATATGAAAAAAAATGCTGTTAAGGTTAAAGAGTTGTGTGTTTTTATCATGACTTTCCTCTTACAATTAAAATGTACCTTAAAGTAAATATATTTCTTTGGATTGAATCAATAATTATCTACAATTTAGAAATCTTCTCTTCAAATACAACACCAATCAAACATTGAGGCATGAACATATATTTTAGGTTAGGGTGTCAACAATTGATCATCCCTGACTTCTTAGGAGGTTAACAAACCATGACTCAACAGAAATCAGTAGCACTTGGGGATTTCTGGCTAAGGACGGTTGGTATTCAGAACTCAGAAATGACAACCCAGCCATTTCACATCTTGGGATCTCTCCTGGGCCCTTGGATCAAAAGGGAGGGTAGAGTGACACGTGAACAATGAATGGGAGAAGAAAATTTAAAATACCTAATTCACAAAATGTTTAACCCATCATGGTGACTATTACTAAGTCTATGAAATGTGATCTCCAAATGTTAAAAGAAAAGAAAAAAAAAGATACCAGGAAAAATAATTTATGTTTGGCTTGTCTCCAGAGACAATAGGATATCTTGATAATTGCTTAAAAAATTAAATATATTAAAGGTATTAAATTTTAAATGCACAAGCATTTTCAAATGATGAGCTTATTATTCATTGACTGAAATCACTGGACATATTATTATACCAAAATACTTACTAAAATTAACCAGCTAAGTAAATAAGTAGGATAAAATTCCTTTCATATATCTTAGAAACCGGCTTAAGTAGCCTCAAAGTTGTACTCAAGAAATTCAAAATCCAGTCACTGTCATACTACTCCATCCCCTTCTCACTTTTTCTATTACCATTTTCTCCATGACTTATTATTGATCTATTACAGTCTCTTTGCTTATCTATATTCTACCTATACTTCAAGACCCAGTTTAAATTCTGAGGTTGACAGACTTTGGATTCAGACAGATGTTATTTCCAATTTTTGATTTGTCTGTTTCTGTGATTTCAAGAAAGTTAAATTACCTGAATTTGTTTCCTCATGTGAAATGGGCAATATTATGTTTTCCACATTAACGCTATCAGGAAAAAGGGAGATAAAGCACCCTTATGAGGCACCTAATAAATATTAATCTCTTCCCCATTTGTGTTACTCAGTGCAATCTTATCCAGTTAGAAATAATGTAATGGAAAGAATATGAGCTCTGGAGTAGAGTTTCAACAGAGTTTTATCATTCATACATGTCATACCCTCACTAGGTTGTTTAACCTGACTGGGTCCCTGTGTTAGGCATAATAATGGTCCTCCAAAGAAGTCTATGTACTGATCCCTGGAAGCCTTGAATTTATATTAGAGGACAAAAGAAAATTAAGGTCGATAGTGAAATCATGGTTTCTAATTAGATGAATTTGAGATGGGGAGATTATCCTGCATTATTCACATGCATGGGCCCAAGGTAATCACAAGTGTCCTTGAAAGCGGAAGACAAGGTAGAAGAGTGAGTCTGAGAGATGCAACAGGAGAAGAATTTGACTTGCTTTTTCAGAATTTGAAGATGGAGGAAAGAGTCATGAGCCAAGGGATGTGACAGTCTCTAGAAGATAGAAATGGGTTTCAGCTGACAGCCAGCAAGAAAACAGGAATCTCAGTCTTATAATCTCAAGGAAGTAGATTCTGCCAAAAACACAAATGAACAAGGAAACAGATCCTCCCCTAGGATGTCCAGGAAGAAATGTAGTTCTGCCAACAGCTTGATTTTAGCCTCGGAATTCTGACATATAGAACTATAAGATTGGTGTCTTTTAAACCCAAAATTTAAAACAAATTCTTGAAGGAACAATAGAAAAAACTAATGGAGTTTCCTTCGTAAGAATTCTTAAATAGGGACAGTTATACTTACCCCATGGTATCATTTTGAAAATGTATTAGTTTCACACAAAAACCTGGCACATTATTAGCATCCCATAATACGTGCCCTTTTTGCATATTTTTCTTCTTTTCTTATTCCACCCTGGATTTCTACAAATGTATGCCATCTGTAGATGTTATCTGGAAACTACATACTGGTGTATTTTGTCTGTAGCTGTATGCAACTAATTAGGTACACGTGGTATCTCTTCCAGTATCAATTTCTATTATAATTTAAGCACCACAATTTACTGGCTGTGATCTTTAGGTGAGTTGTCTAACCTCTCTGTGCATGTCTCCTATCTGTAAATGGAAATAATAAGGGTAATAACTCTTTTATCTAGTTGTGGTAATAATTCAATGGAATGCTACTTATATAGCATTTAGACCAGCACCTGGAACATTGTGTTTGCTCATTAAAACGGGCTACTTTTATTTTTTCGCAGGCTTATATCCTTCAACTGATTAAACGATATGTTCCTTGATGTTCAAGTAGTATCTTTGGTAATTCTTATCCCACTTAGAATCTGGAAAAAATGTCTAAATGAAAGTAGATACTTGGTAAATATTCATGGACTCAATTTTACGTTCTCCTTTAATCTAGTCACACATCATCAGCAGCACTTAGACCCATTCTATCCCCATCCCTAACTTGAAGGATAAAAGGAACTTTCAGTGAGAGGAGAGGAAGGAAAAAGTTAGAGAACCAGTGGCTTAGACACTTAGTTGCAGAAATACTGTCTTCCCTATTCTACTGTGTTGGACACAGCAAGAAAATTTTAACATAATCAAAATTCACTCCAACTATGTTAAAGCTATCTGAAGAGCTAAGTGCTATATTTTCATACTTAGATGTACAATGGGAAATGGGGACTAAATGGTTCCACGTTAGCTTCCCAAATTCTGAAAGTCTAAAGTCATTATTCTTTATAGCATAAAACACTCGTCTTTTAAATACTATTTGAACTTAGAATTAAAACATTTTTCCACTGCATTGAGCACACAAAAGGCTGAGTCAATGACTGAAGATGCAAATGTACAAAACAAGCCTGCTGAATTGAGCCAATCACAAACGCAGTTTGCTGAAGCAGGTGGAAGGGGAATCTCTATAATTATGTTAGATTACTTGAAATGAGGTACCATATTTTACTCATCTTGTGCTTAGAAGTGTGTGTTAAAAAATGAAAGAAATACCAATATTTGTTTAATTCAATTGCATGAATTTAACTGCTGTTTAGCAGAGTATATAGGAGTAGAAAAAGATATGTGATATTTTAACTAGGGAATCAAGATTTCAGCAGAGAAAAAAACACAACATCCACAGTTTAAAGAGGACAAGCGCTCAAGCACAGCTCAGCAACACAGATTCTTCTTATTAAAAGCAGGATGTGACCAACTAGTGGGACTAATAACTTAAAATGATTTATTTCAGTACATTTTCTTCTTTTATGTGTTTCAGTTAGTGTATGTTATATGATTACCTGACTTTAAAAATCTAATATCAGTTGTTGACATTACTTTCCTAATTTGAATTCTATGAACATTACTATAGTGAATGGTTTTTCTCTGAGAAACATGTTCAAAGAAAATAGCATCTGCTTCCAAATATCTCATGTTGTTCCAAAGCTCTATGACATATGGATTGTGGTTAGGAGAGCTGGCTTTGACACCAGGTCACCTCATTTTAGTTCCTAACGCCAGCACTAAGTGATTCTAGTCAAGCTATTTGTGAAATATCATTTACATTTTTAGGAGGGGGAATAAATGGCATTAAAGCTCTTATCACTACATCTGCCACAAAACAAATGTTCAATAGACATTAGGTATTTGCATTACTATATTTTAAAAAGTAATACTTTCCTTGTGGCTTTGCTAAAAGCATCTTGGAGCTTTTCATACCCTATTCATCATCTTTATAGAATTTAATACAACCAACCCAAAAAGAGAAGATGCATATATATTTTCTTCTTCTATTGTTCTAATGTCTGTGTAGAAATCTTTACTAACTGTAAATTAAGGGTGACAAAAGTCATATGGTCATTCTGAAATTAAATAGAAGAAATTCAAAAATGACTATTAAGTGTTGATCATTTGCATTGCAAAGGTTATGTTTTCACTTTCATTTTTAGTGAATTTAAACTTCAAAAACACAAGTAATCCTAATGAAGGGCTTTGAGGAAGAAATGAACATCATCCGACATCCTGGGCAGCATGTAAGCGTTGCAGAATTAGGCTCTGGTACCTAAGCTTGAACAAGAAACTGATTCTGGCAACTGAGCAAACATATGCCCTTCTCAGATTTTAAGTCTTATCTCTGAATATCTTATAACCACGCAGCTTCTGATGTTTTTGCCAAGCATCCACCTGCCTTTCAAATGTCCTAACAAATACTATGGTTGCATCCAAATCTCATGAAGCATCCTATTACTGAAATGTCTGTAGGGCATAAAAGGAATGCTGGCAGTGGGTACAGTAATAAATGCCTTTTCTGTTGTTGGTAATTTTCACATTGCTGTTTTCATCAATTACTCACAATCAGAGGCTTGCAGGATGACGAAACTCACATGCAAGGTCTTTAAAAATCTGTCCTGCAAGTGAATTAATATTCTTTATTTTATGATGGCAATTGGTGACCAGATGCAGTGAATCACAAAAACATTAGTGTCCTTTCAACCTAAGAATCTTTTGTCTGCTTAACAAACAGCAGGTTGAAGTCTATGAAAGCAAATCAGAAATAATATGTCAATTATATCTTATCAGCACAACTATTTGCCTGACTTTTTTCTGTAGATAAACCAAAACATATTTATCAGTCTTTGGAATTGAGAAGGAGAGCATAAGTTATTTTCTCAATACCCTGAGAGAGAGACAAGGACAAATCTTCCTGGTAGAATTAAAAAAAAAAAAAAAAAGAATTGAATTACAGTGTAAGTTTCTGAGAAACACAACAACAAAACTAGGGCACATTTAATTATTATTTTATGCTGCTTGAGAGAAATAAATTCTGGAATCACGGTTAATATCTACATGTTTGGGGGAGTGAGGTAGTAACTCTTCAACCTTATTTCATAAAAAGAACTATTTTAGCATTCATTAGGTACTAAAATATTCTATAAGAATAAACCCTAGAAATATGTTTGTATATATGTGTGTTTATATACAAACACATACATATATATGCACACAAATATATATATTTATATAGTAGTAAGAATCCCTAATGAGAGCAGCAATGATCAGTTTATATATAGCAACGATCCTAGAGACATACAGAGAGACATACATATATGTCAATGTTATAGTATTATCTTCAATATTCAAAGTGCTTGAAGCAGGTATGATATAAATACAAATTTGAAAGTTTCCAATAAATATTCTGAAGCCATTCTTTGAAAAGGAGGAAGAGCTGAGAGTAATGTAAAACATTTGGAGAGGGTATCAATTCCTAAACTAAGTTCTCAGGATTATCTGGCATGTATAACTGATGAAGAAACCCGTTACACTAACTTAGGAAAGTTATTTAGTTCCTAGAGAAGCGGATGAATAAATTGAACTCATACAGAGCTTTTCATGACACACTTTTTTTAAATTTTTATTTTTATTTTTATGATTATACTTTAAGTTCTAGGGTACATGTGCACGACGTGCAGGTTTGTTACATATGTATACTTGTGCCATGTTGGTGTGCTGCACCCATCAACTCGTCAGCACCCATCAATTCGTCATTTACATCAGGTATAACTCCCAATGCAATTCCTCCCCCCTCCCCCTCCCCATAATAGGACCCGGTGCATGACACACTTTTCAAAGCTTCATCTCGTGGTGCAGGACTGGAAAAATCCAGTGCACGACATGTGGGAGATCACAGCAATCACTGAATCCTGGACTCCTGTTGTCATGAAAGCTCGTTGCACCGCAACAAATGAACCTCCAGAGAAATGCATTTAAACTGTTGGCCTTTAAAAATATAGTGATAAAATACTCTTATTCTACTTTATGAAGCACCAAACTCTAACAAAAATATAACACTCTTTTTCTGAAGCCAAATGCTGTGGATTCATGTGCTGTTTATACCACAAAGATACTTAAAAATCTAATGATTCCAGAATAGTAAAATCGCGATATTTTGAATTACGGTCATGATTCAATTTTTGTTAATTTTCACAATGCTTAGGGCATTGTGTTGCCATTTTAGAATGAATAAAACTTGGTCTCTGAAATCAAAGGGATAGTGGTTGAGACAGGTTATAAACATAAAAAAGAGATGATAATGAAAAATAATTAGAAGATTATTGTTAAAATAAATACTATCCCTCTATATGCGGATCTTAGCTCTCTTAAAGATACCTAGAGTTTATAAATACTTCAAGAAAAATTTCAACCGTGACCCACTGAGCAACCTGGATTATTTATTTATTTATTTGAGATGGAGTTTCACTCTGTCGCCCAGGCTGGAGTGCAGTGGCACGATCTCAGCTCACTACAACCTCCGCCTCCCAGGTTCAAGCGATTCTTCTGCCTCAGGCTCCCAAGTAGCTGGGACTACAGGCACCCCCGCCACCACACCCAGCTAATTGTTGTATTTTTAGTAGAGACGGGGGATTCACCATGTTGGCCAAGCTAGTCTCCAACTCCTGATCTCAGGTGATCCGCCCACCTCGGCCTCCCAAAGTGCTGGGACTACAGGCGTGAGCCACCGCCCCCAGTCCGGATTGATTTTTAAATAAACTCAGTCCATGCTCATAGGCAGAAATTTCTGTGGTGGTTATATCCCACACTTGAATACATGGTTTTCTCAGTCTAATCCTACCCCTGACTTTATATTCTACTTCGTTTGATTGCTTAAAAAAATAAGACCTAAGGTCGTTTCTAACCTCTGAGGTTAGCCAAAGAAACAACAGCACGATAAATTGGGCTGATGCCTTTCTAAATGAAATTTAAAACCTGAAATTCCACCAAGATTTATAATCAGGAAATCGCTCTTTGCTCTGTTTTGAACTTCATAACTTACTTTAAAATGTAAGTTTTAACTGCACTTTCCTTTATCGGTCTTATAAATAATTACCTTTGTCCAAAAGCAATAAATTTTGATGTGACCCTAGGCTGAAGTTATGGGGAAATATGAAGGTACTATACTGTCACAGAACAGCAGAAAGGTTAACCTAGAAGAATTTTTGTGAGGGGATGAGCGAAAATGCCAACATCATGCAGGATTATTACTATTGCATTATGTCTTTATTTTATTTAAAGAAAAATATTTGACAATTAAACATATAGATTTAAGGTATACAGGTTGAGGATTTGATATCCTCATATGTGGTGAAATAAATCACTATGATAAAGCTAATTAACACATCTATCACCTCAGTGATTTTCGTGTGTGTGTGTGTGTGTGTGTGTGTGTTTGTGGTGAGAACATGTAAGTTCTACTTTCGTAGAAAATTTCAAGTATACAATAAAGTATTGTTAACTAGAGTTACAATGTTGTACACTAGAGGTTCACAATTGGCCAGGTGCAGTGGCTCATGCCTGTAATCCCAGCATTTTGGGAGGCTTAAGCAAGTGAATTGCTTGAGCTCAGGAGTTCAACACCAGCCTGAGTAACATGGTAAAACCTCATCTCTACAAACACACACACACACACACATATACACACACACAATAAATATACATATAGCTGGGCATAGTAGCTTGCACCTGTAATCCCAGCTACTCAGGAGGTGAGAGGCAGGAGGATTGCTTGAGTCCAGGAGGCCTGGGTCGCAGTGAGCCAAGACATGCCACTGCACCCCAGTCTGGACAACAGAGCAAGACCCTGTCTCTAAATAAGTAAACAAACAGATATCTAGAGCTCCATTACTTACCAATCTTGAATAACTAAAATTTTGTATCCTTGGACCAGTATCTACCCACTTTCCCTGCCTCTCCATCCACAGGTAACCACCCTTCTACTCTCTATTTCTATGACTATAACGATACAGATTCCATATATAAGTAAGATCACGCAGTATTTGTCTTCTTGGTTCTGAATTATTTCACTTAGCAGAATGACCTCCAGATTCATACATGTTATCACAAATGGCAGCACTTGCTTCTGTCTTATGGCTGAATAATATTCCATTTTGTGTACACACACACAATTTTTTTGTCCATTCATTCAACAGACTTTTAGTATGTTTCCATATCTTGTCTATTGTAAACAATGTTGAAATGGGAGTGCAGATATCTCATCTGTATCCTGACTTCACTTCCTTTAGATATATACCCAGAAATGGGATTGCTGGATTCCATTTCCATAGTTCCATTTTGGTCCACATAGAAACTAAACTAACACTAAATACAAAGTCCATGTCTTGTTACAGATTCTTCCTCTAGTTACTTATTAAACAGCATATGCACGTATAGTATGATATTTTGGAAGCAATAACTAAGTTTTCATCTTTTTTAGCTATAATGATTTGTCAAAAAATCAAATATATCCTTAAATTCACCTCAAGCAGGAATTTTAAAAATTGTTTGTTTTTGACAGTTTTATTAATTACAATGTGTTAATTCCTGTATCTTTAAGATTTGTTCCAGCCTGCATTCCGGGTTTTAAAATTAGGGAAATAAAAGATCATGTTTCCAAATATGATGATGATATGAAGTTTTATATTGTAGCGATAGTGGATCCACTATTGTTGGTGACATGAACACATTAATTTGTAGCATAAACATCTACTTACCATTCCCCCCAAATCAGAGCAAAATTATCTGTCTGTACTTCAATTTATAACTAATAATGTCTTTTCTGAATTACATATTATTGCTATCAGTTTATCATTAATCTCTCAAATTGGTACCATTCAAGGTGCCTGGAAAAGTTAATAATTATGTTTGTAAGGACAAAGTTAAAGTATTTTCGTCTGTTGTTTAGTCTGTTATTATACTAAGACTTCCTAATGATAATAGCAATGATTAGATTAATTTGAAGCTAATGGGATATCGGCAGATCTAATCTACAAAATGTTCTTCCACCCGAGGAAAATCATACAATTAGTACATTTAAATTGGGACACAATGCATAATATTAAGAACACCAACAACAGAAATACCACTCTGAATGGTCCAAGTCCTAAGCTATTTGCATATTTTGACTCATTTATTTTCAAGACAACCCATGACATAGGTGTGATCCTTGTTCCTCATTTTAAAGATGATGAAACTGAGACCTCAAGGTGTTCAATTACTTGTCCGAGTTTGCATTGATAGTAAATGTCAAAGCTCACATTCATTTCAAACCCAAGCAATCTGGCTGCACCGCTATGGTCTTAGTCTCCTGCCCTACAGAACTAGTGAGTACACGGGTTGAAGCCAAGAACAATCATCACTGTTAGAAAGACTAGGTCAGCCTGGATGTGTCTACGTAGCCAAGTTTCTAGCTCTCAAGCTTCCTTGGTGTGCTGAGGCTTGGGCTGAGAAAAGAGGTCCACTGTGCATTCATTTCCCTCTTCTTCAGCGTCTCTGGATTTACATATGTAATAGTTCCTCTGCGCTTCAGCTTCAGAATCATGTAGGACTGAGTCATCCATTTACAGAACTCATTTCTTTTGTAACTTCTCACAATATTTAAAATTGTGCAGATGAGGGAGTCTGATGGTTCTCACAATGGTGTAATGTGACAGGCATATCTTTTATGACCTCTACTGGCTATCTCTGCTCTGGCATTTCATAATTAGGCTTCAACTTCAGAGACCTAAGTTATTTAAAGGAGTTTCTTATCAGGTGTTAAAACCTTTTTATTAATAGATGGAATGGCATCACCTGATTTTAATTTTTATCCAAGAAAAGAAAAACCCAAGTTTGAAAAGTATTACATATTCAATGCTGCCTATTTTTAAAAACCACCATATAATTATTTGAAAAGTTCTGACTGTAGGCTAGTACAAACACAATTAAATTTCAAGAAGGACTTATTTTGCAACTGTGTACTGCAAACTTTACTTCAGGGTGCCCAGCTGAGATAAGGACAAGAATTAGAAAGAATATGATTAAGCAAGTAGAAAAGAAAACCCAGAAACTAAGCATGAATCATTTATATTCTTAACATTCAAACCTTCAAACTGTGCATTTTCACTTTTAAGCCAAATTACTTATAATAAATATTTGGACATAACATTAGGAATGATAACACAAATAATTTCAGAAGCAAATAACCAACAAAATATTTTTTCCAAAAATATATTTTAACTCTGCATTGAATATATATGGGCATTGGAGTCTTCTCTCTCTTCCATAAATCCTAATTCTGGAACATGTCTTCCCAACATAAACATACTAATGTAATGAATTATTAATTACTCTAACATATTTTGCCAGTTTGCCTTATTAATATCATAACACATCATTTTTAAAACTGAAGAGACAGCTACATCGAAAACAGACAATTTTCCAATTTTGGAATAAAAATCACAAATCTTACCCACCGGCCCAGAAGTCATTAAGACTTCTTTCCTTTACGAAGTGGGGGGCAGAGCACTGAAAATAAATAACGCAGGAGTTTAGAAAGACCTATGAGGTTCTCTTTGCCTTCTAAATCCCATGAATAACTTATGTACAAACTATACCACTTAGCTGGCGGTTAACTATGACCGCATTTTGAAAGCTATTTTATTATTTAAAATATATAATTACTAAAATGTTCGATACAATAGTAATCTGCCATTTGCTAAGCTGTTAATGCCCGATGTCTCATGCTCTATAGCTGAAAAGCCAGCTGAAAAGATTTGTTGATTGGCCAGATGTGCAATTTTAAGAACATTCTTGCAAGAAACATGATTGGGCTTTTAAATTACAGGAATCAAGCTGGTGGTTACTTTTTAAATGCATGTATGTGTGTATTTAATGTTCAGCCCTGAAGTGCTATTACTAGAATATATTTTTCGAAGATGATTCAAAGATGAAAAAGAATGGTCCTTGCTCTTAAATCATGTAGCCACCTGCAGTAGGCACTGTAATAACATAAATATAATGACTGGAGCAGGAAGTAACTAACTCTGGCTGGGAAAATCCAAGAAAAGGTTTTTGGAGGAAATGGTGTTTGAATGAAGACATTGGTTGTGCTCAGGAGAACTCTCCATTACAGAACATTCTAAATCTTTCAGTCACCTCAGGCCTCCAGAACTTCTTTAACACTACCTTTACTTCATTCTGCTGTCTTTCCCAGTACTACTAAGACCTCTTTGCTTTTACTGATAAAGTATGAATAAATGGTCTACATAAAGGATCAGTAAACTATTTTTCATAAAGGGGCCAGAAAAATATTTTAGCCTTTCTGGGTCACATGGTCTATGCTGCTACTACTCAACTCTGCTTTGTACAGAGAGAGCAACCAGACAAAATGGAAAGAAAGCAGTGTTGCTGCGTTTCAAGCAAAAGTAATTTATAAAAACATGTGGCAGGCAAGATTTGGCATGAGACTGTTGTTTGCCAGCTTTTTGCCTAGACTACCCACCTCAAATGTCCTAGTGTACCTCTTTTATGTTTCCATTGTATCACATTCCATTATCTCATATATACGACACAGTCAGTGATATGATGTTTACCCTGTAGTGTAACCACTATACTGTCATGTAAACATTACTTTACGACCTATTCACCTTAATAGATGGTTGATATGGTCTGTCTCTCAATCCTCACCCAAATCTCATCTCAAACTGTAATTCCCACATGTCAAGGGCTGGACCTGGTGGGAGGTGACTGGATCTTGGGGGTGGTTTCCCCCACGCTGTTGTCATGATAATGAGGGAGTTCTCAGGAGATCTGATGGGTCTACAAGTGGCAGTTTCCCCTGTGCTCGCTCACTCGCTCTCTGTAGCTCCCTCTCTCTCTCCCCCAGCTGCCACCTTGTGAAAAAGGTGCCTGCTTCCCGTTTGCCTTCACCATAATTGTAAGTTTCCTGAGGCCTCCCCATCCATGTGGAACTGTGAGTCAATTAAATGTCTTTTATTTATAAATTACCCAGTCTCTGGCAGTATTTTTATAGCAGTGTGAAAATGGACTAATACAATGGCAAATATATGGAGGTCAGGAATCACATTAATAAATGCTTAATATGTCTTGAATAAATTAACAAATAAATGTCAGATGAACAAATTAAAAATGGAAGAAAATAGAACCAAGGACAATCTGATGCCCCATGCAGATGCCACTCAATTATTCTAGGCCCTAAAATTAATGCAAAATAAAACTAAAGGTAAACACAATATTTATAAAAATGTATGATCTGTGATATATAAAATATATTAATTTTTATTTTAGTCTCATTGATAAGTTAAAAACAAGAAAGGTAATTGGCAGTAAATATATTTGTTTTTGAATTTGTCACATATTTTCAAATGCTTTAAAGTTATCCACAAGATAAATACTAAATTGGAGATGAAGTTTGATGAGTAAATTTATATATTTTTATTGTTGTTAGAAATAAGTATAAACGGTTAACCTTCAATCAATGTGTACCTTAGAATAAAATATAAATAAGTAGTTATCGGTTTTCATGTTAGCTTCACAAATTTTTTTGAAGAAAACTAATAATCCCTTTTTCTTGTTTATTTTCTAAAAGTGAAATCATCGTGATTTCAGTGTTTTCTACATCAAAAACACCAACATAAAACCTTAATTCAAGTTTGTTTAAGGAAACTATTTCTTTTCTTTTAGTTAAAAAATAAAAGAGTAAAAATATGTGGAAAATTACTAATGTTCAAAGGAATTAAAACAGCTCATTTTAAAGGTTAAATTTACAAGAAAAAAGACAAATTGTACAGAAGTAGCTAAATGAAGCATATTATGTTGAACTGATCTTGAGTTCCTGATAGTATAGCTATAAATATGCAAAACTGGTTTGAAAATAAAATGCGTAGTTTACAATAAACCTATATTGTGCTGTTCTATTCATTCCACAAATTTTAGTATTTGATATGGTTTGTGTTACATTCCCACCCAAATTTCATGTTTAATCGTAATACACAATGTTTGAGGTGGGACCTGGTGGGAGGTGACTGGATCATGGGGTTGAATTTCTCATAAATGGTTTAGTGCCATCCCCTTTGTACTGTCCATGAAAAAGCCAGGGAGTTCTCATGAGACCTGATCATTGAAAAGTGTGTAGCGCCTCCCCTACTCTCTCCTGCTTCTGCGTTTTGTGAACCGCCTGCTCCCACTTTACCTTCCACCATGAATAAAAGCTCCCTGAGGCCTCCCCAGAAGCAGATGCAATCATGCTTCCTGTACAGCCTACAGAACAGTAAGCCAATTAAACCTCTTTTCTTTTCTTCTTTGTTTTCCGTCTTTTCCTTTTTCTGTCGCCCAGGCTGGAGTGCAGTGGAGTGATCTCGGCTCACTGCAAGCTCCACCTCCCGGATTCACGCCATTCTCCTGCCTCAGCCTCCCGAGTAGCTGGGACTACAGGCGCCCGCCACCAAGCCTGGCTAAT
>NW_012103454.1:493181-496983 GCF_000951045.1 Mandrillus leucophaeus
GGGTTTCACCGTGTTAGCCAGGATGGTCTCGGTCTCCTGACCTTATGATCCACCTGCCTCAGCCTCCCAAAGTGCTGGGATTACAGGCATGAGCCACCGCGCTCAGCCAAACCTCTTTTCTTATAAATTACCCAGTCTCAGGTATCTCTTTTTAGCAATGAAAGAACAGAACAATACAGTACTCCATAAATAATGAGTAATACTGAAACAAAATTTTGTCTCTTTAGAATATACAACATGCATTTATTGTTTCAGAAAGGTCCATTTTAGAGGTATGTAATTCACATATTAAATATAGAGAAAATATTATGTAATAGAAGCTCCAGACATTAAAATTACATTTAAAATGGCTTATTTATTGACCTCTGTTCACTTTATCATTGTATACACAGACTCCTCAATTTATATGAGAAAACACATTAAATCATCAAAAAAATATAAACTGGGCTGCTACTATTTGGCAGCTGCTTGCCCCGGTGCTGAAAAAAAAGGGATGAACAAAAACGATGGAAAGAAAGAGAGGGACAGAAACACAGATCGGATTTGCTTTCATGCCTTAAACACCTGGAACTCCCAACAAAATATGGAAAATATCATTTTTTCAGGGAAAATGGCAACAAAGAACAGTGACATCAGAGATAAAAACAAGTAAGGTGAGCTCACTGCATGGAGTGAACTTCCAAACTGCTGCACAGATTTGGGTGAGCCAAACAAAGCTCATTATTCTTGCTGAGTTTGGAGACAGGTTTCAGAGGTCAGGGAGGCTAAGGTGGCAAGAATGTTGAGCAGAATAGCAGATAGATGGAAGGTAAACAGAAACACCTGCAGAGCAGTTCCTTAAATATTTTCCGTACTGTTACGTGCACATGCTTGAGAAAACTACTGAGCCCAGGGAAGAAAACTAGCAGAAGAATGAAGTGGGAGGAATAACTCTCAGGGATCAACCCAACTCAGGAACAGTTTGTGTTCCTATCAGAAAGAATAAAGACCCCCTAACACATGAGAGAGTGTTGAACCTAGACAGGCTTTTCTGTCTCTACTCAAAATATCATGCCTGCAATGCCAGTACTTTCGAAAGCCAATGCAGAAGGATCTCTTAAGGCCTGAAGTTTGACACCAGCCTGAACAGCATAGCGAGATCACACCTCTAGAAAAATGAAATAGGGATGTGTGTGTGTGTGTGTGTGTGTGTGTGTATTTCCACCCCTGATGGCATATGCCTGTATTTCTAGCTACTTGGGAGACTGAGACAGGAGGACCACTGGAGCCCAGGACTTCGAGGGTGTAATGACATATGATTGTGCTACTGCACTTCAGCCTGGAGACAGAGTGAGACTCCATCTCTATCAGAGTAAACCTCGGAATTAATCACAATGATTTAACTGCCTCGCCGGAAAATAGTACAACATTATTTAAAGAAACTCCCCAAAACCTATTGCGCAATAATATATATCAGGATGTGTGGCATTAGAAGAATACGAGATATGCAAAGAAATAGAAATGCATGAACCTTAACAAGGATAAAAACCAGCTAATAAAAACACATGATCATAACAACAGGTGCAGAAAAGTATCTGATAAAATCCAGCACATGTCAATGAAATCAAAAAGCTCTTAGAAAACAAGAAACAAGGGTATTTCCTGAGCTTAATAATATCTGTAAAAAACCTATAGCTAACACCATACTTAATGGTTAGACATCACCAGGTTTACTGCTAAGATAAGGAATAAAGCAAGGATGCTTCTTCTCATCACTCTTTTTCAACATCATACTGGAAATCCCAGTTAATGCAATAAGACAGAAAAAAATAAAGACATGCAGATTAGGAAGGAAGAAATAAAACATTATTCATTAACGGATGACATAATTGTCTACATAGAAAATAAAAAAGAATTGACCAAAAAAACTTCTCCTGGGGCAAATAAGTGATAACAGCAAGGTGATGCAACATTAATATACAAAAGTCAAAAACTTTCTTATATGCCAGCAATAAGAAAGTGGAAATTGAAATTAAAACACGGGTTCCAATATGACCAAAAGGAACAGCTCCATGCTACGGCTCCCAGCGTGAGTGATGCAGAAGACAGGTGATTTCTGCCTTTCCAACTGAGGTACCGGGTTCATCTCACTGGGGCTTGCCAGACAGTGGGTGCAAGACAGTGGGTGTAGCCCACCGAGTGTGAGCTGAAGCAGGGCAAGGAATTGCCTCACCCAGGAAGCACAAGGGATCAGGGAATTCCCTTTCCTAGTCAAGGGAAGCTGCGTCAAATGACACCTGGAAAATCAGGTCACTTCCACCCTAACACTGTCCTTTTCCAAATGTCTTAACAAACGGCACACTAGGAGTTACATCCTGTGCCTGGCTTGGTGGGTCCCATGCCCACGGAGCCTCCCTCACTGCTAGCACAGCAGTCTGAGATTGAACTGCAAAGCGGCAGCAAGGCTGGGGTAGGGGCTCCCGCCATTGCTGAGGCTTGAGTAGGTAAACAAAGCAGCCAGGAAGCTCCAACTGGGTGGAGTCCACTACAGCTCAAGGAGGCCTGCCTGCTTCTGTAGACTCCACCTGTGGGGCCAGGGCATAGCCAAACAAAGGAAGCAGAAACCTCTGCAGACTTAAATATCCCTGTCTGACAGCTTTGAAGAGAGTAGTGGTTCTCCCAGCACAGAGTTTGAGATCTGAGAATGGTCAGACTGCCTCCTCAACTGGGTCCCTGATCCCCAAGTAGCCTAACTGGGAGGCACCCCCAAGTAGGGGCAGACTGACACCTCAAACAGCTGGCTACCCCTCTGAGATGAAGCTTCTAGAGGAACGATTGGGCAGCAACCTTTGCTGTTCAGCAATATTCACTGTTCCGCAGCCCCTGCTGCTGATACCCAGGCAAACAGCATCTGGAGTGGAACTCCAGCAAACTCCAGCAGATCTGCTGCACCTGAGGGTCCTGACTGCTAGAAGGAAAACTAAAAAACAGAAAGGACATCCACACCAAAACTCCATCTGTACATCACCATCATCAAAAACCAAAGAGAGATAAAACCACAAAGATGGGAAAAAACCAGAGCAGAAAAACTACAAATTCTAAAAATCAGAGCACCTCACCCCTTCCAAAGGAATGCAGCTCCTCGATAGCAACAGAACAAAGCTGGATGGAGAATGACTTTGACGAGCTGAGAGAAGAAGGCTTCAGACGATCAAACTTCTCCGAGCTAAAGGAGGAATTTCGAACTTTTCTTTTTACCAAAGAAGCTAAAAACCTTGAAAAAACATTACATGAATGGTTAGCTAGAATAACCAGTGTAGAGAATCCTTAAATGACTTGATGGAGCTGAAAACCATGGCACGAGAACTACATGACGAGTGTACAAGCTTCAGTAGCCAATTCAATCAACTGGAAGAAAGGGTATCAGTGATTGAAGATCAAATGAATAAAATGAAGCTAGAAGTTTAGAGAAAAAAGAGTAAAAAGAAACGAACACAGCCTCCAAGAAATATGGGACTAAAAGACCAAATCTATATCTGATTGGTGTACCTCAAAGTCATGGGGAGAATGGAACCAAGTTGGAAAACACTCTGCAGGATATTACCCAGGAGAAATTCCCCAACCTAGCAAGGCAGGCCAACATTCAAATTCAGGAAATACAGAGAAGGCCACAAAGATACACCTGGAGAAGAGCAACTCCAAGACACATAATTTTCAGATTCACCAAAGTTGAAATGAAGGAAAAAATGTTAAGGGCAGCCAGAGAGAAAGGTCGGGTTACCCACAAAGGGAAGCCCATCAGACTAACAGCGGATCTCTCGGC
>NW_012103454.1:497461-499653 GCF_000951045.1 Mandrillus leucophaeus
TGCTGTATTCAGGAGACCCATCTCACATGCAGAGACCCATATAGGCTCAAAATAAAGGGATGGAGGAAGATTTACCAAGAAAATGGAAAACAAAAAAAAAAGTAGGGGTTGCAATCCTAGTCTCTGATAAAACAGACTTTAAACCATCAAAGATCAAAAGAGACAAAGAAGGCCATTACAGAATGATAAAGGGATCAATTCATCAGGAATGGCTAATTATGCTAAATATATATGCACGCAATACAGGAGCACCCAGATTCATAAAGCGAGTCCTTAGAGACTTACAAAGAGACTTACACTCCCACAAAATAATAATGGGAGACTTTAACACCCCACTGTCAACATTAGACAGATCAACGAGACAGAAAGTTAAAAAGGATATCCAGGAATTGAACTCAGCTCTGCACCAAGGGGACCTAATAGACATCTACAGAACTCTGCACACCAAATAAACAGAGTATACTTTCTTCTCAGCACTACATCACACTTATTCCAAAATTGACCACATAGATGGAAGTAAAGCACTCCTCAGCAAATGTAAAGGAACAGAAATGATAACAAACTGTCTCTCAGACCAAACAAGAACTCAGGATTAAGAAACTCACTCAAACCCACTCAACTACATGGAAAATGAACAACCCGCTCCTGAATGACTACTAGGCATATAACAAAATGAAGGCAGAAATAAAGATGTTCTTTGAAACCAATGAGAACAAAGACACAACATGACAGAATCTCTGGGACATATTTATAGCAGTTTGTAGAGGGAAATTTAGAGCACTAAATGCCCACAAGAGAAATCTGGAAAGATCTAAAACTGACACGCTAACATCACAATTAAAAGAACTAGAGAAGCAAGAGCAAACATTCAAAAGCTAGCAGAAGGCAAGAAATAACTAAGATCAGAGCAGAACTGAAGGAGATAGAGACACAAAAACCCTTCAAAAAATCAGTGAATCCAGGAGCTGGTTTTTTGAAAAGATCAACAAAATCGATGAACTGCTAGTAAGACTAATAAAGAAGAAAAGGGACAGGAATCAAATGGACCCAGTAAAAAATGATAAAGGGGATATCACCACTGACCCCACAGAAATACAAACTACCTTCAGAGGATACTATAAACACCTCTACACAAATAAACTAGAAAATCTAGAAAAAATTGATAAATTCCTGGACACATACACCCTCCCAAGACTAAACCAGGAAGAAGTTGAATCCCTGAATAGACCAACAACAGGTTCTGAAGTTGAGGCAATAATTAATAGCCTACCAACCAAAATAGATTCAGGGCCAGATGGATTCACAGCCGAATTCTACCAGAGGTACAAGGAGGAGATGGTACAATTCCTTCTGAAACTATTCCAAAAAATAAGAAAAGAGGGAATCCTCCCTAACTCATTTTATGAGGCCAGCATCATCCTGATACCAAAGCCTGGCAGAGACACAACAAAAAAAGAGAATTTTAGACCAATATCCCTGATGAACATTGATGCAAATATCCTCAATAAAATACTGGCAAACCGAATCCAGCAGCACATCAAAAAGTTTACCCACCATGATCAAGTGGGCTTCATTCCTGGGATGCAAGGCTGGTTCAACATACACAAATCAATAAACGTAATCCAGCATATAAACAGAACCAAAGACAAAATCCACATGATTATTTCAATAGATGCAGAAAAGGCCTTTGCCAAAATTCAACAGCCCTTCATGCTAAAAACTTTCAATAAATTCGGTATTGATGGGATGTATCTCAAAATAATAAGAGCTATTGATGACAAACCCACAGCCAGTATTATATAGAATGGGCAAAGACTTGATGCATCCCCTTTGAAAACTAGCACAAGACAAGGATGCCCACTCTCACGACTCCTATTCAACCTAGTTTGGGAAGTTCTGACCAGGGCAATCAGGCAGGAGAAAGAAATAAAGTGTATTCAATTTGGAAAAGATGAAGACAAATTGTCCCTGTTTGCAGATGACATGATTGTATATTTAGAAAATCCCATCATGTCAGCCCAAAATCTCCTTAAGCTGATAAGCAACTTCAGCAAAGTCTCAGGATACAAAATTAATGTGCAAAAATCACAAGCTTTCTTACACACCAGTAGCACACAAACAGAGAGCCAAATCATGACTGAACTCCCATTCACAATTGCTTGAAAGAGAATAAAACACCTAGGAATCCAACT
>NW_012103454.1:499773-505125 GCF_000951045.1 Mandrillus leucophaeus
CCTAAGCCAAAAGAACAAAGCTGGAGGCATCACACTACCTGACTTCAAACTATACTACAAGTCTACAGTAACCAAAACAGCATGGTACTGGTACCAAAACAGCAATACAGACCAATGGAACAGAACAGAGTCCTCAGAAATAATACTACACATCTACAGCCATCTGATCTTTGATGAACCAGAGAGAAACAAGAAATGGGGAAAGGATTCCCTATTTAATAAATGGTGCTGGGAAAATTGGCTAGCCATAAGTAGAAAGCTGAAACTGGATCACTTCCTTACACCTTATACAAAAATTAATTCAAGATGTATTAAAGACTTAAATGATAGACCTAAAACCATAAAAACTCTAGAAGAAAACCTAGGTAATACCACTCAGGACATAGGCATGGGCAAGGACTTAATGTTTAAAACACCAAAAGTAACAGCAACAAAAGCCAAAATTGACAAATGGGACCTAATTAAACTAAAGACCTTCTGCACAGCAAAAGAAACTACCATCAGAGTGAACAGGCAACCCACAGAATGGGAGAAGATTTTTGCAATCTACTCATCTGACAAAGGACTAACATCCAGAGTCTACAAGGAACTCACAAAAATTTACAAGAAAAAAACAAACAACCCCATCAAAAAGTGGGGAAGGATATGAACAGACACTTCTCAAAAGAAGACATCTGTGCAGCCAACAGACACATGAAAAAATGTTCATCATCACTGGCCATCAGAGAAATGCAAATCAAAATCACAATGAGATAACATCTCACACCAATTAGAATGGCGATCATTAAAAAGTCAGGAAACAACAGGTGCTGAAGAGGATGTGGAGAAATAGGAACACTTTTACAGTGTTGGTGGGACAGTAAACTAGTTCAACCATTGTGGGAGAGAGTGTGGCAATGTCTCAAGGATCTAGAACTAGAAATACCATCCCATTTGACCCAGCCATCCCATAACTAGGTATATATCCAAAGGATTATAAATCATGCTGGGATAAGGACACATGCACACATATGTTCACTACAGCACTATTCACAATAGCAAAGACTTGGAACCAACCCAAATGTCCATTAATGATAGACTGGATTAAGAAAATATCACACATATACACCATGGAATACTATGCAACCATAAAAAAGGATGAGTTCATGTCCTTTGTAGGGACATGGATGCAGTTGGAAACCATCATTCTCAGCAAACTATCGCAAGGACAAAAAACTAAACACTGCATGTTTTCACTCATAGGTGGAAATTGAACAATGAGAACACTTGGACACAGGAAGGGGAACATCACACACCGGGGCCTGTCGTGGGGTTGGGGAAGGGGGGAGGGATGGCATTAGGAGAGATACCTAATGTAAATGACAAGTTAATGGGTGCAGCACACCAACATGGCACATGTATACATATGTAACAAACCTGCATGTTTTTCATATGTACCCTAGAACTTAAAGTATAATAAAAAAAGAAAAAAAAAAGAAATTAAAATACAATATCATTTATATTAGCATCCAAAAACAAAATACTTAGAAGTAAATCCAGAAAAATACACAAGATATATATAAAGAAAATTATAAGACTCTGATGAAAGCAATCAAATAACTAGAAAATGAAGAAATAGTTCATGTTCATGGATAGGAACACTCAATACTGTCATTATATTAGTTCTTTCCAAGTTGATTCATAGATTTAATGCAACCCAATCAAAATATCAGCTTATTTCATGAATAACAACAAACTGATTCTACATGTTGTTATCGATAACAACAAACTGATTCTATATAGGCCGGGCAGGGTGGCTCACGCCTGTAATCCCAGCAGTTTGTGAGGCCGAGGTGAGCAGATCACTTGAAGCCAGGAGTTTGAGGCCAGGCTGACAAATACAGTGAAACCAGGTCTCTACTGAAAATACAAAAATAAGCCAAGACTGGTGGTGGGCGCCTGTGATACAAGCTACTCAGGAGGCTGAGGCAAGAGAATCGCTTGAACCTGGGAGGCAGAGGCTGCAGTGAGCCAAGATCGCACCACTGAACTCCAGTATGAGCAACAGAATGAGACTCTGTCTCAATAAACAAACAAACAAACAAACTTTTTATGGAGAGGCAAAAGTCCTCGAATAGCTAAAATAACATTGAAAAAGGAGAACAAAGTTGGAGGACTAATATTTATCTGACCTTAGTGTTTACTATAAAGCTATGGAAATCAAGATAATGTGGCATTGGTGAAATAATAGACAAACAGAGCAACATAACAGCATAGGGCCCAGAAACAGGCAAAACAATTAATTTTGATACAGACCTTGAATCACAGACAAAACAATTAATTTAGACACAGACTTTGCGTCCTTCACAAAAATTAATGCAAAATGGATCACAATCTTAAACATAAAACACAAAACTGTAAAACTTCAAGTAACATAGGAGAAAATCTAGATGAGCTTTTGTTTGGCAATGACTACTTACATACAACACCAAAGACATAATCCATGGAACAAAGAATTAATAAAGTGGACTTCATTAAAATAAAATGAAAACTTCTGCTTATTGAAAGACACTGTCAAAAGTATGAAAAGATAAGCTACAGGCTAGGAGAAAATATTCTAGAAAATATATTTGAAAAAGGACAATAACCAAAAATACACAAAGAACTCTTAAAAACCCAAATAAGAAATCAAACCAATCTACTAAAAAATGGTCCAGAAACCTTAATAGACACTTCACCAAAGAAGATGTACCAGTGGTAAATAACCGTATGGAAAGATGCTCCACATTATAGATCGTCAGGGAAATGCAAAGTAAAACAACAATGATATACCACTAAGGACTTATTAGAATTGCCAAAACCATAATATTGACAACACCAAATGCTAGTAAGGATGTGGCACAAAAGCAGCTCTCATCCATTGCTGGTAAGAATGCAAAATGGTACAGCCACTCTGGAAGAGGCTTTGATAGTTTCCTACAAAACTAAATATATGCTCATCCTATGATCCAGCAATCGTTCTCCATGGTCTTCATCAAATGGAATTGAAAACGTATGTTCATAGAGAAGCCTGCACTTGAAAGTTGACAGAGATTTATTCATAATTGCAAAAACTTGGAAGCAACCAAATTGTTCTTCAGTAGATGAATAGACAAATATACTGGTACACCCAGACGATGGAATATTATTCAGCGTTAAATATAAATAAAATATCAAGCTATAATAAGATATAGAGAAAACCTAAGTGCGTATTACTAAATGACAGAAGCTAATCTGAAAAGCCTACATACTATAGGATTACAACTATAGCATACCAACATTTCAGTCAAGGACAGACAGTTGTCCCGTAAGATTATAATGAAGCTCAAAAATTTCTATTGCCTAGTGATGTCATACTGTCGTAAACTCACAGCGCATGGCATATGTGTTTGAGGTAGTGCTAGTGTAAACAAACCTACTGCACTGCCAGTCATATAATAATATATCACATACAATTATGTACAGTACATAATACTTGACAATGATAAAATGACTTACTAGTTCACACATTTACTATATCATAAATTGTATTATTGTTTTAGAGTTTGCTTCTTTTGCTTCCATATGTTTTTAAAGTTAACTGTAAAATAGCCTCAGTAAGATCTTTCAGGAGGTATTTCCTCGGTTATCATAAGAGATGACAGCTCCATGCCTGTCATTGGCCCTGAAGACCTTTTAGTGGTACAAGATGTAGAGGGCGAAGGCAGTGACATTGATGATCCTGACCCCATATATGCCCAAACTAATGTGTGTGTTTGTGTATTAGTTTTTAACAAAAAAGTAATTCTTTGTGTATTAGTTTTTAACAAAAAACTTTAATGCTTATAAAAGCATTAAAGAAAATTCTTTGTGCAGCTATACAATGGTTTTGTGCTTTAAGCTAAGTGTTATTACAAAAAAGTAAAAAACTGAAGAAATATAAAGGTTTATAAATAAAAGTTACAGTAAGCTAAAGTTAATGTATTATTGAAGAAAAATATTCTCATAAATTTAGTGTAGCCTAAAGTACAGTATTTATAAAGTCCCCAGTAGTGCATGGTAATATCTTATTCCTTTATATTCACTAGCCACCTACTCACCCAGAATAACTTCCAGACCTGCAAGCTCCTTTCATGATACATTTCCTATACAGATGCTTTCTTTGATACCCATTTTTTTCTCCTTTGATACTACATTTTTATTATTGATTTATCTTCAAATTTTTTATCTTTAAATATTTCTTGCTGAGTTTGGAGACAGGTTTCAGAGGTCAGGGAGTGAAAGGTGATAGAGATTTATTCATAATTGCAAAAACTTGGAAGCAACCAAGATGTTCTTCACTAGATGAATGGATAAATATACTGGTATATTGAGACAATGAAATATTATTCAGCATTAAAGATAATTAAAACATCAAGCTATGAAAAGATATAGAGAAAACTTAAGTGCGTATTATTAAATGACAGAAACTAATCTGAAAAGCCTACATACTATACGATTCCAACTACAGCATACCAACATTTCAGTCAAGGACAGACAGCATGTATGACAGTTGTCCCATAAGATTATAATGAAGCTCAAAAATTCCTATTGCCTAATGATGTCATACATACTGTCGTAAACTCACAGTGTATGGCACATATGTTTGAGGTACTGCTGGTGTAAACAAACCTACTGCACTGCCAGTCATATAATAGTATATCACATACAGTTATGTACAGTACATAATTGATAATGATAAAACGACTTACTGGTTCATATATTTACTATATCATAAATTGTATTACTATTTTAGAGTGTGCTCCTTTTGCTTTTATATATATATATATTTTAAGTTAACTGTAAAATAGCCTCAGGAAGATCTTTCAGGAGGTATTTCCTTGGTTTTCATAGGAGATGACAGCTCCATGCCTGTTATTGGCCCTGAAGACCTGTTAGTGGTACAAGACGTAGAGGGGGAAGACAGTGACACTGATGATCTTGAACCTGTATAGGCCCAAACTAATGCGTGTGTTTGTGTATTAGTTTTTAACAAAAAAGTTTTTTTTATATATATATATACACACACACACACGTATTACATATATAACACAAACATATGCTTATAAAATCATTATATAAAGAACATACTTTGTACAGCTATACAATAGTTTTGTGCTTTAAGCCAAGTGTTATTACAAAAAAGTAAAAAATTGAAGAAATATAAATACTCATCTGACAAAGGGCTAATATCCAGAACCTACAAAGAACTCAAACAAATTTACAAGGAAAAAACAAACAACCCCATCAAAAAGTGGGCAAAGGATATGAACAGACATTTCTCAAAAGAAGACATTCATACAGCCAACAGACACA
>NW_012103454.1:505803-506495 GCF_000951045.1 Mandrillus leucophaeus
TCCATCAATACCAAATTTATTGAGAGTTTTTAGCATGAAGGGCTATTGAATTTTGTCAAAAGTCTTTTCTACATCTATTGAGATAATCAAGTGCTTTTTGTCTTTGGTTCTGTTTATATGCTGGATTATGTTTATTGATTTGCATATGTTGAACCAGCCTCACATCCCAGGGATGAAGCCCACTTGATCATGGTGGGTAAACTTTTTGATGTGTTGCTGGATTCGGTTTGCCAGTGTTTTATTGAGGATATTTGCATCAATGTTAATCAGGGATATTGGTCTAAAATTCTCTCTTTTTGTTGTGTCTCTGCCAGGCTTTGTTATCAGGATTATGTTGGCCTCATAAAATGAGTTAGGGAGGATTCCCTCTTTTCGTATTGATTGGAATAGTTTCAAAAGGAATGGTAGCAGCTCCTCCTTGTACCTCTGGTAGAATTCGGCTATGAATTTGTCTGGTCCTGGACATTTTTTGATTGGTATGCTATTAATTATTGCCTCAGCTTCATAGCCTGTTATTGGTCTATTCAGGGATTCAACTTCTTCCTGGTTTAGTCTTGGGAGGGCGTACGGGTCCAGGAATTTATCCACTTTTTCTAGATTTTCTAGTTTATTTGTGTAGAGGTGTTTATAGTATTCTCTGATATTAGTTTGTATTTCTGTGGGGTCAGTGGTGATATCCCCTTTATCATTTT
>NW_012103454.1:506545-514695 GCF_000951045.1 Mandrillus leucophaeus
TAATAATAATAAATAATAATAATAATATAAAAATAAAACAGTTACAGTAAGCTAAAGTTAATGTATTATTGAAGAAAAATATTCTCATAAATTTAGTGTAGCCTAATGTATAGTGTATATAAAGTATCCAGTAGTGCATGGTAATTTCATTCCTTTATATTCACTAGCCACCTACTCACCCAGAATAACTTCCAGACCTACAAGCTCCTTTCATGGTAAGTTCCCTATACAGATGTTTTCTCTGATACCCATTTTTTCTCCTTTGATACTATATTTTTATTTTTTTAAATTTTTTTATCTTTAAATATTTTTGATACACACTTACCATTGTGTTACAAATGCCTACAGTACTCAGTACAGTAAATGGTTTACAGGTTTGTAACTCAGGCTACTCCATGCAGTCGACATGCGTAGTAGGCTAGGCCAGCTAGATTTAAGTACATTCCATAATATTTGCACAGCGATGAAATTGTCTAAGTATGTATATCTCAGAAAGTATCTCCATTGTGAAGTCATGCATGACTATATGTGATATTCTGGAAAGTGCAACATTATGGACACAGTAAAAAGTTCAGTGGTTGCTAGAGGTGAAGTGAAGGGGGTAGGGATAAATAGGGAAAACATGGTGGAATTTTAGGGCAGTGAAACTGCTCTGTATGATGCTATAATGGGGTATACATGTCATTATAAACTGAGCAAAACCCATAGAACATACAACACCACTAGGGAACCCTAATGTAAACTTTCCATATTGGTGATAATGATGTGCCAATATAGGTTAATCAGTTGTAAAAAATGTGGCACTTTGAGAGATGTTTACAATGGGGAAACTATGTATGTATGGTGGCGATATGTAATATTTCTGTTCCTTTTGTTCAATTTTGCTATGAACTAAATACTGCTCTAAAAATTAAGTCTATTAAAAATGAAACAAAAATCACTCATGTAAACGGAGTGAGAAATTTCACAGATATAATTAGTGAAAAAGACATTAAAAAGCTCTTATAAATATACTGCATATATTCCAAGGTAGAAGAAGGCATGAGCCTGGTGAGGAGAGACAGATTGTATTTAAAAAGACACAAATTAAACTCCCAAAGATGAAAATACAATATCTTAGAAGAAATATACATGGGACAGGATTAACAGCAGATTTGACACTCAGAAGGAAACATTGGTGAACTCAAAAATATGGCAACTTGAACAATTCAAATGAAACATATAGAGGAAAAAGAGTGGAAAAAAACCCAGAACATCGGTGAACCCCAGCACAATACCAGGAGTTCTAACACACTTTTAGTTGAAATCCATAGTTGAAATTGTCCTAGTTCAGAGTAATGAGCTAGACAAAAATATTTAATGAAATAATGGCCAAAACCAACCCATAACAACTGTAAATTACATAAACAATAGTCCAAAGAAATACGCAGCACACTACACTAAAATATATCATAATTTCTGAAAGTCCATGATTAAGAGTATTGAAATCAGCCCAAGGGAGGAAAAAGGACATTATGTACAGATGAACACAATTAGGAATTACTGTAGATTTACAATCAGGAACAATGTAAGCTAGAAGACAATGAAGTGCCATATCTAATGTATTAAAAGGGGAAAAATGACAGACTAGGCCTCTATACCCAATGAAAACTATTTTACTCAACAATAGAAATATGACTTTTAGAAATATAATATAAACCATTACATTGTCATTTACAGGTTAATTTCCCCTGAGCTTTTAGTCGTTTCATGGATATAGAAAGATGGATACCACCTACATATATGATACCTTGTCTGGATCACGGTTGCTCTGACTTCGAATGATATAAAGAGAAGCTGAAGTTACGATGGTCTTCAAAATGCCTCATTCATACACGTAACAGAAATTACATACACGTAATCCTAAAATGAGATTAGATGTAAAATTGAGCAATGATCAAATATTACTCAGATCTAAAATAATTTTGTCCCTGATTATTAATTCTATAATTTAGCAGCTATTTCATTAACCCTTCTTCTTGGTGAATGAGTATCTTAGAGAGCGGTTCCTGTATGTTTACTAATGTTCTCCTCTTGCATTGCAGGAAGCCCATGGGCTTTTAGATGACACAAGCGAATTCAACAAGCATATCGGGGGAAGTAGTTTAAATGCTAAATGGCACATTTATAGCTAATGTTTGGTAAGTATTTTAATGCTCTATATATTTTAATATTAGTAATAAATAATTCATAATAATAATGACTTTAATATTTTTAGTAACAGAGAAGGAGTTTGAAGCACAGAGAAAAATAAGATATCTGCCCAGAGGTAGCAAAGGGTTCAATCCAACCTTTAGTCCAGGTAGTCAGAATTCACGGCCCTGGGGCATAATCTATTATGTAGTGAAGCTTCAAGCATGGATAGTAAAGGTAGGAAAGGTTCAGGGAATAGCCGATCAATTTGTTTGACTAAAGAAATGATGGAAAATACAATGGGAAATACAGGAAAATTTAACAGGAATATAAAAGAGGCTAGGGTTGTACTATATTAAATATTTCATTTTTGAATATAAGATTATGCTTTGAGTATGAAAAGCAATAAGATTATACTTTGAGTATGAAAAGCAATGAAAGGCCTCCCATCTACCAGATGGTGATAATAGGAACAATACATATTTACAGATTAAGTACCAGTTTGTGTAAGTCAAACTTATGCATGTGTAAGTAAAAATACACATACATATCTAATGCACCCTGCAATTCAAATTTTTTGTTTTTGTTTTTGTTTTTGTTTGAGACCGAATCTCGCTCTGTCGCCCAGGCTGGAGTGCAAGTGGCATGATCTCCACTCACTGCCATCTCCGCCTCCCAGGTTCGCACTGTTCTCCTGCCTCAGCTTCCCCAGTAGATGGGAACTACAGGAGTCCACCACCACGCCCAGCTAATTTTTTGTATTTTTAGTAGAGACGGGGTTTCAACGTGTTAGCCAGGATGGTCTCGATCTCCTGACCTTGTGATCCACCCACCTCGGCCCTCCAAAGCGCTGGGATTATAGGCATGAGCCACAGTAAAGCATGTACATAACTTAAAAAATAGAGATGTCTTTTACCATGCAGAATACTTCACCTTAAACACTCAGTTTTGAAATCTAAATAGTCATTTGAATTTCTGTGATCAACTCCTCACTGATTGATTTAAAGGTAAAATGGGCTAGATTCAGTATTGTTTAACATTGTATAAATAACTGCATAGATGACATTTGCCGGCAGATGGTGAAGGTCAACACCTCTGAATCTGTGTTCAGAATTTATAATTACTGTGGTAGCCTTAGAAGATGACAAAATAAGGCCATTTAATTTAATAGAACCTGGGGTCAAACATTTCTATAAGGTACAAAATAAGTAACTTGTGAAAACCCATGACGACAAATGACTGTATATTTGGGATTCTGACAAGAACACATCAAGAGTGTCACAAAATCAGAAGTCTGAATGATTCAACAAGGTACTTGGGCGTAAAATATGCCTAAATACTAATAGGGAAATCTTCAGGCAATAGACTAATTTATAATAATAATAAATGCTTATGATTACGATCTATTTTATACCCAACATTTACCAGGAGTTAACACCAAGAAAGTATGACAGATGTTTAAGGGGGCATCAACTGCTGAAATAACACTTACATAAATTTAGAAATTTCAGAACTACAAAAATATTCAGAAGCAAGATATACAAAAAGAATTTAAGAATTGGAAAAAACTAAAAATTAGAATATTTACCCTTTAATGGCAGATATTTACCCTAGGAAATAGAAAAAATACATATGAACTCTTTGTTACCATTAACTTCAAACACACAATGTAAATAACTTCTTCCCAAATTCATCAAGTAAATTATATTACATTAGAAAACAGTTTAAATTAGATCTAATCAAGATTTTTATTTTCCAAGAGGAACTTTCATTTCTTCAACTTGGAGATTAATTTTTTTTTTTTTTTTTTTTTTTTTTTTTTTGAGACGGAGTCTCACTTTGTCACCCAGGCTGCAGTGCAGTGGCCGGATCTCAGCTCACTGCAAAGCTCCGCCTCCCGGGTTTATGCCATTCTCCTGCCTCAGCCTCCCAAGTAGTTGGGACTACAGGCGCCCGCCAGAGACTAATTTTACATCAAATATACCATAACAAAATAACATAGTACAAGTGTATAATTCTTCATTTAATTTTTGGTTTGTTTTATTCTTCCTTCAGCGAGTTTTTTCAAAAAATATTGTCATCATTCTTGTACAGAACCATGGCAATTTAGAGCTCAAGAAAATTAAGTGGTTTTCTCATATGGAGATTAATTAGCTTATCTGGAACTAGAAATTATATCCTCTAATACATACTTAAATATACCATCAACTATAGAATTTCATCAATTTTAAGACACATGATTTTTCACATTTTAAAATATCTAAAATCTGAATGTGTTTCATCTCACAATCCATGGGATGCCACAGGTTTATCACTTGTGCTTTTCCTTTTTCAGTGATATATAAAAGTGGTTTACAGTATACAGTCCTAGAGATTATGAAATGCAACATGCCATTTTTAAATATATAAATTATGTAGTTTTCCAGTGATTACATCATCAATTAAATGGTTTCAAAGGCTTTTCTAAAATGATTGTTCTTTTCTAACTAAATGAAAGTCTACATGTACTCACTCCCTTCATAATACAATTTTTACTTGACATCTGATGGCTTCTTAAATGATGTTTTGACCCAGTTTAATAATTTTCTCTAAACAACAGTTTGTTTTTTGAGTATTATATAAGACAATCAAGTTCTTTAGGAAAAGTGAAACCAAATAATGTATTGAAAAGTAATGGCAACCTATTTACATACAGAAACATTTTGGTTCGTTACATCACATTTCATACAACTTACAGGAATTTCACTAATATTTTTGGCCTCTCTGTTATTAACTCTGGCTAAAAGAGCTTCGGGAACTTGTAATGAAGTGGCTGGTGCTCTTAAAGCTGCTGGAGTTTTGCTAAGTAATTTTCTCAGAGTAGTCATACTGTGAACATGTTGTAGCAGATTAAAAATACCTATAAAACATACAAGCAAATAAGTGTAAAAATTAAAATAGCTTTTACAATTTCATGTAAACGATGCATCTCATTCTGAGGCTGAAATAGTTTTGACATCTCTCTTTTTTTTTTTTTTTTTGGTTTTTGGTAAAACAGTTTAACAGGAATCACATCATATATAAAATTGCTGCAAAGAAGTCTTTCCTTTAAAAAAAAAAATCTACAATGCTTCATAAGCCTGTTGGCAGCAGACCCTTGTCATTTCAAGAAACAACGCAGCCTTCACTGAAACACATGCGTGGAGGAGGGACGTCTGTTATCTGTGCAGGTCGTAATTCCTGGTCATCTGTTTAAACATGCAGTGGCAATTCCAATGTAATTAAATTTCTAACTGTACAACCAAACTTTGCCTATATATTGGCATGTATAATAAATTATGAATTAGAATTGTTAAAAACCATTGATTTGAAATATGTAGAGTAAGCCTTCAGCCTCTTGACTGTACCATGAGATTCATTCTTTTAGAAATTATTTAAACCACATTAAATAAAGTTAAGTTAAAACATTTTAAAACGGATACTGATAAAGAAGGAAAACTGAATCTGCAAGTTTTATTTTCCTTGTATTTCATGATGGAGCAATTATTTGCACCTAGAACAATTTAAATAATAAAGGTACATGAATAAAACAAACTTTATAATGATTATGTGGTATTTTGGGTGGACATTTCCAATTGCAGAGTAAGAAAGATTAAATAAATTCCTTCATTACTATTTAGAATTAGACAAAGATAGAACTTTAGCTTGAGCTATTAGGGCATATTTAAAATGTATCTAAAAAATGAAAAGACACTTAATTTTTCTCAATTAACAACATTCAAACTTTTCAGTCCCATAGTTTATGAAATTGGAGGAGCCCTTTTATATGACAATCTGAATTTAAAACATACTTTGGTTAATTCATGTATGTCACTAATATTGCTATTTATTGAATTGGTCCAGTAAGGCCATATCCACTTTTAAGGGCTAACTCTGTAGGGCTGTGGTATTATTCTAATTAACCACTTCATATGAGTTATTAAATATTTTGAGTATTATTCATTTCCATATCTACATTAACAGCAATATTGATGTCTACTACATATAAAGCTAGCTTTTTATGCAAATTAAAATGAATGATTCAATTTACAGGACAATCTACTTAAATATTACAGATGATCAGACAGCCATCAGAAAAAAACCTAGCCAAGTTAATAATGATGTCAATAAATGTTCATTAAACAATGAGTAAAGCTTTCATTGAAGTAAAGAGCATTCATCTAGTTTACCACCCAAAACCAGTGTACTAGAATTCGTGACAGCAAGACTTGGGTCTAACTGTTACACTAATAAACCTATAGATGTACAACCACAATATGGTGGTCTAAAAGGAAAATTAAGGAAGCCCATATTTCTACTAATGAATAAGTAACTAATTACTTCTAATGAATTGTATGTTTCTTCTCAGGCAGACTTAACTCTCAAGACTTAACTTACCTCCTAACCAGGTAGTGCATATAAAACGTCATCTGAGGAATTTATATAGAAAATTATTCTTGCCTTCCAATCACTTTATGGAGTATCATTTACAGTATATGTTTAGAAGTAATTTGGAATCTTGGCTCCACCCCGATCAAGCTATAGAAAGGATATCCAAAGGAATAATTGCCGTAATATGTGTAAGCACTAAATTTGAATAATTTGAAATATATGATATAGCAACAAATAAAATTTAAAAAAATCTGGTGCACTAAATAAAATGTTTCCAAGGGATAAACAGGAGTGATGGGACTCTAAACATAGCAAGAACAATTAGGAGATTGTTTCAATAATTTAAGTGAGATATATGACATCTGAAAATAAATTAGGAGTAACGGAGTTGGAGGGAAGGTAGCTGGAATTGATAAATTGGTCACTAGGGCATAGAGCTTTAAAAGCATATTATGTGAGGAGGAAAGAGATGGGCAATAGGAAGACAGCCAGGTTTTCAGGTTCTGGAGATCATGGCTATTATTAACTAGAAGCAGTGGCACTGGGGTACAATAGATTTTTCAGGTTTAGACATGTTGCAGTGGCTGAAATTGTGGACACAATGCTCTAGACTACATCACGGAAGAAGTTTGGAATAGTGACCTATTTTTTTTTTTTTTTTTTTTTGAGACAGAGTCTCACTGTGTCTCCCAAGCTGGAGTGCAGTGGCGCGATCTCGGCTCACTGCAAGCTCCGCCTCCCGGGTTCACGCCATTCTCCCGCCTCAGCCTCCGAGTAGCTGGGACTACAGGCGCCCGCCACCACGCCCGGCTAGTTTTTTGTATTTTTAGTAGAGACGGGGTTTCACCATGTTAGCCAGGATGGTCTCGATCTCCTGACCTCGTGATCCGCCCGCCTTGGCCTCCCAAAGTGCTGGGATTACAGGCTTGAGCCACCGCGCCCGGCCGTGACCTATGTTTTAATGCATAGTTTTGAATAAGATAAATATGAAATGATTGGAAAGAAAATACCAAATTCTGATTGTCCAGGAAGGGAGAAAGATCAGCTAAAGGCAGGAAAATGATACTGCCATGTGCCTTCATCAGCAGCACAAGGGATAAACTAACAAATCATTATTAACATTTTCAAACCGGGTACCTGAATTATACTTGACCCTTTGCAATTCACCTTACAAAACATTCAGTGATAATATTTAATATAGGACCACTAACATGATCACACCAAAACCAAGCCAAGCCAAATGAACAAAAACATTCTCTACTTTGGGCCAAAAAAATGGTCTATTTTGAAGATTTGTACATTTTACATTATTTCAGTGGCTATAAATGTAATTATAAAACCTTAACAAAAGTTCATTTCCCAAGGCTTTTTCTCACTTTAAAGAAAAATATATTTAAAAAAAATTTTAAAGGAAGCACAGTCAATTTTCTTATTTCAATTGTTAAAGTTATTATAATAGTCCTTTTTATTATTATACTTTAAGTTCTAGGGTACATGTGCACAACATGCAGGTTTGTTACATATGTATATTTGTGCCATGTTGCTGTGCTGCACCCATCAACTCGTCA
>NW_012103454.1:514745-553409 GCF_000951045.1 Mandrillus leucophaeus
TAGTTTTCCTTCTAACAGTCAGGACCCTCAGCTGTAGGTCTGTTGGAGATTGCTTGAGGTCCACTCCAGACCCTGTTTGCCTGGGTCTCAGCAGCAGAGGCTGCAGAAGATAGAATATTACTGAACAGCGAGTGCTGCTGTCTGAATCTTGCTCTGGAAGCTTCGTCTCAGGGGTGTACTCCACCGTGTGAGGTGTGAGGTGTTGGTCTGCACCTCAGTTGAAAATGCAGAAATCACCTGTCTCTGTGTCATTTGTGCTGGGAGCTGGAGGCTGGAGCTGTTCCTATTTGGCCATCTTGCTCGCAATCCCATAATAGTCCTTTTCTACGTTAGCATTATGAAATTGTATTTGACTACTCTTGAGTAGCTCTTTAATACAAATTTTCTGAAGAGTAATTTTGAGATGAATATCAAAAGAAAAAAGGGCTTATGCTTTTATACGCTAATTTTACTTGTTTATTTAAAAAACCTACATAGCTTTTTTGAAAATTGAAAAAGTTTGAATAACTTAAATAAGCAGTGACAAAACTGTAAAATCACAGGCATTTGAAAATTTTTAATTAATGAAATAATTTCATGATTATGTGGTAAGTAAAAAACAAATACATGGTTTAATGCTAATTTCAAAGATTTATATGTCAATAAACACAACTATAGGTAAATACAATAAAGTGTTGATGATCATCACTTTTATTATGTATATATTTTAAATTCCCTGAAGTAAGCATCTAATGATTTTATAACCAGAGTTTTGATTAGCAGAAACACACAATTAAACAATTCAGAAAAACATTGCAAATAAAACTAAGTGAATTCAAGAATAAAACATTCACAGACACATCAAAATATTTCAATATAGTTTGTTATTTGTTAGGCAAACAAGAAAAATGTAAAGAAAGAATGTTGGACTTTAAGTAAACTTCATGCTGTAACATTTTATATTCTAAATAGGAAAATCCATTGAGATTCTGAATCTTGCTTTTGTGAAACTACTTGTATTTTGTTGAAAATGGAATTCTACTAGGGAACATCCTTCAATGAGTGTTTTAACATGCCTCTAAGCTTTGAAATATAATGGTAATCTCCAAATGCCATTACACACAAACAATTCCAAGAGATAAAAGCAAAATTGAACCTTATATTCTATAGTTTGAAGCTCTAAAAGATTATGAATCCACAGTTAATAACCACATCCTGTATTTTAATAAGTAAAAGTATTTCTATGTAGCCAAAACCCCATTTTCAAGCCATAAGCAAATTAAAAATACGAAACACAATTTTTTAAAACTTTAATATACTCTACTTCTAATAGATATTGAAAGATCTTAAGTAGGACATTTCTTGGAAATCTCCAAATATTTACTTTACTTAAAAGCTTTTATATGTACAATTAAGGGCGCTATTGAAAAAAATACAAATTACATGCTAAGATTAAAGCAAATTATGATTTCTTTTCTCATTAACACCACCCAACACACATGACCCACAGAGGTAGGACTGTGAGAGATTATTTAAATACTTGCTCCATAAGGAACATTTCTAATAACAATTCATTTTTTTACAGTAGTTATTTTGATAGAAGGGGCCAATATATTTGGGAATTTTTAGCACACTAAGGGCTTTTGTTATTGCTAACATAATTAAATTCTAGATTTAGTGAATTATATTATATACAAAAGTACACCTCCTTACCAGTGGGAGTAATTTGCCCTACAGAAATCTGTTACAACATTTAAATGAAATTGTTAATCAGGGACTATTTACAACTGCACCTGCTCTTATTTGTAGGATGAAACTGTGTAATCACTGTCAATTCTTCCAGATAGAAGCAGTGGATATCCATTAATACAACAGAAGCATAATTAAAGATAATCCCCATCGGCTATAGTATCCTGGCTTTGTTAGACTGAGCAAAGTGAGGACAGAGAATACCAAGGAGAAAAATGGGCGGAGACTGGTTGTTTATGACAATGTCACTGACTGCCTACACAGGATACTGAAGGAATTAGTCAAAAAAGTTCTTGATAAAGTCATAAAGAATAAAGTTAGAAAAATAAAGTTTAAAGAATTAAGCAATGGTGAATTCTTACTTTCAAAGGAAGAATTCAGAATGCAAAAGCAGTTGAGAATGAGACAAATTCGCGCCACAAACATTTCTAAGTAAATTGTGAGTGTTGCATCTGTTTTTGTTTTTTTTTTTTGTTTTTTTTTTAAGCTCATGGACTTCTAAAAGGTTATTTTGGGCCCCTGTTGTGTGTATAAGATACTACAGGAAGTAATTTTAGAGAAAGGGTTATGTCTATTATGGTCTGAAATAATCCATATATCTAATATATGTAATTCATCCTCCTTGTTTGAATATTTCCACAATTTCAAAAGTCACTCTTGAGTCTTACTGATGGCTTCCCGCTCCTTGTCTCCTGTGTGGGCTCCCTGGAGTCCCTGCAACCCAGCCAGGAGGTCTCAGGCTGAGTTTGAAAAAGCTGCTGAGGGTATTAGTCACCTCAAGATCAAGCTAAAGGATGATGAGATGCTGTTGATCTAAGAACACTGCAACCAAGTGGCTGTGGGCAACAGAAATACAGAAGTACAGCAAGGACACAAGGGGTGTCTGGAATAAACTGAAAGGAACTACCAAGAATGACGCCATGAAAGCTTAGTCCACAAAGTAGAAGAGTTCAAGAAAAACTAGAGATGCGATTTGGTTTCCAGTCATACATTGAACCTAAACTGATGCAATGCCTAGTTTTTTCTAATACTGAGCATGGTATAAAATAATGAAAATAACCAGTTAACTTAGTTCCTTCATTCTGTTCAGAATATGGCTCTAGGTAAAACAATTATTGACCATCTCCAAGTAGTTTTTAATCTGAAATCAATTAAAAGTGTATTTTTTACATTAGAAAAAAGTCACTATTAATGAATTTATATGGAATAGAGATTTAGCCATTGTTGACAGAGGACATATGTGTTAGTGGTATGAAATAAAGTCATGTATGTGCTCTAAACACTGCACTTAAAGTATTTCAGATTATAAAGTCATTATAATCAGTATGTCCAGGTGAACTTAAGCTTAGAATTCAACCTACATTCTGTGGAAGAAATACATGAAAGAATCAAGATGTTAATAAGTCCTCCTACATGTATCACTTTTTAGCATACTATAAATGCACTTATTTATTATGCTTATTGTCTGTCTCTCCACTTAAACAAACTCCTACAGGACAGGCTGTCTTTTTCTTCAGTGATGAATGAAATATATCTAAATGAATAAACAATACTTGGATGAGGCACTCAGTGTTTGGTGAATGAAAGAATGCTCTTGATCTGAAAAATACAAATTACATACTCATGTTGTTCTTTGAAATTTTAAATAAAATGTGGGAATATTTATTTTAGATAGTTTAAAGAAGCTAAAAATCTCTAAAAATTTAGGTGACAGAGAATCTATAAAACGTGTCAATCAATATACGAACAAACAAGCTGTAAATGAGGAAAAAAGAAAGAAAATACAAAAGGATGACCTAGCATGGGTATTTGGAAGGGCTGCTTAATTATGATGTCTAAGTAACCTAATTTATATAATTGTAAAAGATCAGAAATTCCAAAAATTTCAAAATATTTATTCAATCATAGGCATATATGCCTCTTGGAGAGGTTCAGCTAATCCTAAATATTACTGATATGAATAATCACCTAAAAAAAGGAATATTTGACTCATATGATAGAAAGAGTTATAGAAATAAAGACCAGCATAGATGTAAGAATACGATTTATGTTGGTCAGATTTAAACAACATTCTTCATAATCATGTGTCCAAATACAGAAGAATAAAATAGCAATAATAAACCAATCAAAAAGTGCAATTAAAATTTTTTTGCTGTAATAAAAAATCGAACTTAATATAAGAAAACAACACAAAAACATCTTCCTAATACATACTTTTATAACTGTTTTGTGAAAAAATAAATTACAAATGTTGTATCTATATATTGTGTGCTTCTTTTTTCAAAATGAATATTTTTGTTTAGTAAATTTCCATAATTGATACACAAAATAGTAGTAAGATAGTTCACTTATAAATTTATCAATTGATTGAAATAATAATTTTTAATTTTATTTTAAATCTCTCAAGAATGTCAACAACATATTCTACTATTTTTAGTCAAGAATTTCTTGTGAAAAACTATAATTAAGAAAAATAAAATCCCAGTTTCATCTGACCATTAATTTTTTAAAACCTAAATTACATAGTTAAATTGATATACAAGAATGATTAATTTTTATGAATTTCAAAAACTTACATCATCAAGATTAATGAAATATCTTAAAATAAAACCAACTACAGGAAATTGTCAAATGAGCCAAGAGAGAAGTATAATTATACATATTGTATAGGAAGCAGACATGAAAAGGGTGATTTACTATTATCATAGGGGATAAGATGGTCCCATTAAGATGACCAGGACTATTATCAGAGAAATTTATTTTATATACACATATCCACCGATAATACCTACATACACACCAGTAATACTATATAGGAAAGTAATCTTTGTTTATATTTCCTAGCATTAAAATATTCTTGTTGCACACATTCGGTGTATTGTCCAGGCACATTTTCTTCTGATCCTAGGTGTTTGTAAAGCGTACATAAAAAAGTAACTGCTTTGTGGAGAAATATGCTTTGCTATCTAATACAGAAATTTTGAAATATTTGTATTGCTGTTTGGAACAAACTGAATATACTCTGCTTAAAAGTTCTGCCTAAATTATTGGAATCCTTTTATACCTATCTTAGACAAAATCATCTAAATTCTATCTTTTGGAGTTTAGAGTTAGTAATCATGGCAAATATTTCATCTCCTAAAAGAAAAACGATTCAGGAAAAGAAAGCTTGAGTATGAAACTTCAATTTTCTGATTTCACTGAACGCGATATCTAAGATGCAGAAACAAATAACAATTCTGAACCTTGATGGAATATTTACTTCGATTGGCTTTCCCCCAGAAGTGGCCATGGATTACCGAAAATATTTTAGGAGCTCACTGTATAACTTTAAAGGATAGTGGTCGAGTTGCAACCGTGGCTATAACTAGTTTATCTGTTTATACATTTCAGGCACAGTGAAATGTGTTATAAAAAATTAAATAGACACAGGTTTGTGGTGAGGATTATCTAGATTAAGTAAATTGTTAGATCTATATTACATTTGTGCATAAATATTCTAATGCTAACTTGAAGAATATATGAAATAGTCATTCATTGAATATTCTAATCTGTTAAAATGACCTTAATAATTTCTATTCCTTTATAATTTTACTTTCATTTGAAAAAAGATTAATTCAATACCTTCTTTTTCTTCCCCCCCTAGATGAAATCTTGCTCTGTCACCCAGACTGGACTGCAATGGCACAATCTTAGCTCACTGCAACCTCTGTCTCCTAGGTTCAAGCGATTCTCCTGCCTTAGCCTCCTGAGTAGCTGCGATTATAGGCATGCACTACCACATCCAGCTAATTTTTGTAATTTTAGTAGAGACAGGGTTTCACCATGCTGGTCAGACTGACCTCAAACTCAGGTAATCCACTCCCCTTGGCCTCCCAAAGTACTGGGATTACAGACGTGAGCTACCATGACTGGCATCTTTTTTTTTTTTTTTTTTTTTTGAGACGGAGTTTTGTTCTTGTTACCCAGGCCCAGGCTGGAGTGCAATGGCGTGGTCTTGGCTCACTGCAACGTCTGTCTCCTCGGTATAAGTGATTATTCTGCCTCAGCCTCCTGAGTAGCTGGGACTACAGGCGCCCACCATCATGCCCAGTTAATTTTTGTATTTTTAGTAGGTATGGGGTTTCACCATGTTGGCCAGGCTGATCTCGAACTCTTGACCTCAGGTGATCCACCCACCTCAGCCTCCCAAAGTGCTGGGATTATAGGCCTGAGCCACCATGTCCAGCCTTGAGGGCATTTTAAACAGCATTTAATTTTCAGTCACATTAATATACCGGATGCAGTTGAGCAGTTATGACCAAGTTTCCATATTTGGAGGCAGTTACCATTCTATTTTGACTGTTGCCTGGCTGATAGCCGTTGTAATTTGTCATTTCTTGCAAAACAGAGCAAAAATCTACATATATTAATATTTGGGGAAGTCTTGCCTTAAAATTGATTGAATGTAATATGTATGAAAAACAGAGGGTAAATATAACCCTGAGCACACATAAAGCTCTCTCAGGGCAAAGGGAACCTTCCTTGATATCAAGTACTTTGGTCCCACTGCCAAGACTATCTCAATAGATCTATTTAACTGAAACTTACTGTAAAACAGTATAAATTAATTTTTCTGTTGTTGTATTCTTACAAAACTGCTCTTTGAAGTGTTGACTGTCCTTTAATACACGCAGATAATCTATTTTCCTGGGATATTTTGCATATTCAGATTCTTGTTGCAATCAATTCTAATTGGAAAATTAATTAGTATTCTAGAGTTGACTTTAGTCTATGTTTATTATAGTTGTCATGAATCAGTTCTTCAGGGCTTGCTCACCTCTTAGTCCTAATAAATATGGGTCTTTGGTCTTTTGAGTAAAAGTATGATCCTAGAACTCAATAAACTAGTTGATGATTTGCCTAAATAGAGCCTGCTCTGATAGAATTTGATTTCTGTGGGAAAAAAGAACTGTGCCTTCCTCATTCACAATGAACACTCCTGCATCTAACACAGTGCCAGGCTCAATACATTTTAGGCAAGTAAAGAAATAACCTTACTGCCATTTCAATATACAGAATTATGGTTACTTAAAAGAAAGAACTCATACTTATTCATCAAAAATGTTCTTTTCACATTTCTAAAAGTCTCACTTAAAAAGGTTGCTGGATTAGCAATGTATTTGTTCAGAAATATTGTCTATAGAACGCTCAGTAGTTTGTGTCTTCAAAAATCATCCCAAATGATTCAAAAGCAATATTTAAATTCAAAATGCAATATTTAATATAAAATGAAAAGAAAAAAATGATTTCAAAAATTTACCTTTCAGGTGTCTTATTACTCACATTTGCATGGAATAAGACAAGGGATATAAGAGCAGAGACTTGCAATGCCTTGGAAAACAAATTCCTCCTCTTTCCAGAAAAGCAAAGCGACTAAAGTCCAAAGAAATTTGATGCTGACAGACAGTTTCAAGACAAGGAAGAGTCAATCTTAGCTGCAATGGGAGTTAAAATAAAATTAAAAAAAAGCAAATAACTAGAAATATTTTTAAGATGATAATGATGACACAATGATGTTTTGCCATCACAACTTATGGATAACTCTCTTATGAAAAGCTCCTTTTTTGTAGAGCAACAACATAGAACCATAAAAAAAAGTAGAAAATAAACTCTTAAAGAACGCACAATTATTTTATATTTATTGCCGCTAATTAAAGCAGTAAAAGAAGTAATATTAAATGCATGTAAAATAAGTATCATTAGCAATATTCTGGAAACTTTATCTCACGTATCCAAAACTGCCATGTAAAAGGGTATTTATCATAACATTTATTATGGCAGGATGGAGTAGGCTACAACTGAGGTGTCACTACCAGGAAATTAAATAAGTAAAATGTGTTGCCTCGTTGGATGGCATTGCATATAGAGGTCAGATTTAATGATCTTAGAGCAACATGGCTAGAGAGTTTGATTATAGTTAAAAGCTAAAGGTGTGAAACCATAAAACCTACATTAAACACTATTTACACAAATTAAACACACACACACACACACACCCCCCAATGCTGTATCATTTTCCAAGATGCATGCATATCTAAGGGCACAAATTAAATTAAATTCACTGGCAAATTTACTAACAAAATTGATGAGAATAGGAGTCGTCCAAGAAATGATGATTAACAAATAATAAAACTAGACAAAGGCATTGCTAGATCCATAAAGAACGTAGTTAATGAGCTGACGGTCATAAGTACTTCAAATCTGTGCAACCAAGATAAAAAAAAAATAAAAATAAGAGCTAAAACCTTCCAAATTGCTTCTAAAATTACCGTATTCATTAAATTTTACAAGATATTGGTCACCTGAATTGTTTCACCCTACATATCCAGAGAGCTCCTGTGACAAATAGGGGTTTTGTAGAAATAGTTCATTCATACAGTTGTATTTTGGTTGCTTTTCTTCAGGTTGTAGAAAATTGCATTTTTCTAAAAGCTTAATGCTTTCATTATACATAGGTTGACATTATATCACGTTCTCAAAAGTGAATCAGACATTTAAGATGTCTTTAATCTAAAACTCTTCTACACTGTGCGATTTAATTAACCGATAATTAAATACCAAATATGAGAACTTTAGGGACTAATGCATTGAAGCTGTATCAGGATGAAAGATGTTTACACTGTATGCAAAGATTCTCCCCTGACTGAATGAGACTGGGAATTCCAAGCATGGCAGAGCGAAAGCCCGCTGATAACAAGCTATTTATTAAAGCATTAGCCTCCCTGAGCTTAAAGAATGTCAAACGCTCTTCTTACACATCCATGGAAAAACAATTGCAGAGCAAAAAGAATGCTGCTTTGCATTTGCAATAAGAGGCAAAATGTTACTGAACATTAGATTTAAATTTATCTCTAAGAATATTTATTTCTAACAGTTCTTTTTGAAGGCTTTTTATTGTCAACATTTATCATTAAGACCTTCCATTTATTCAGCCTCTCTTCGGCTTATCCACATTTTCTCTTTTGCATTGTGAATTTGGTTTTTGGAGTAGCCCTGTTGTCTCATTTTGTCTTGCCTATCGTATGTTGCCTTTAACATCAGTAACACGTGGAATTCATAAGTGTGTGTTTGCCAAAAGGGGTATGTACCTGGAATATACTTTTAAAGTCCAGAAGGCAAGAAGAAGGCAAAATATGTTTTCCTAAGTGATCATAGTGAAAGATAATTTGGAAATCTATGTTGATAAAGTTAAAAAAAAACCCAGATATTAGTTAATATAAGCTTAGCACAGTCTTATATTAAATATAGGGAAACAGAGAGCTACAGGATTTAGGAGAATTATCCAATATTCTATAGCCCACATCAGAGATTAAAATCCAGAAAAACGCCCCCATCCCATCACCCTGGTATAACAAAACATTGTATTCTAAAAATAAGTTAATAATGGTGGTCTCATTACACTCAGTTTTTAGTGTGGCCAGGACACTATATAATTTGGAGAAAGTGGGTTAGAGTGACAATGCTTGAATTCAAATTCTGGCTTTACTACACACCGCAAATGACTCTTGGCAAATCTCTCTGAGCCTGTTTCTGTATTTGCACAAAGGTGAAAGTAATCAAACCTATCTCATTGGATTGTTGAGGGGATTAAATGAGACAATTCACATCAAAACAGTCCCAGGAACATGGAAATACATTTAATATATTGCTTATCTTTAAAATATATTCTTTCATTTACAATATATTTGAATACCAATCCCCTTGCTAATCATTAACACGCACAAAAGGTGCAATCCACGTAGTTAAAAAGCGTATAGACGCGTCTTGCTGATTGCATGATTCTTTTGTGAATTCAGTAATTAGCTCATGTCTTTCCTTTCATTTTGTCCCATGTATAGTATTAAATTCCATAAACACACCAATAAACCTATCTAGAAATGCTTGAGAATTTCCTAACCATCTCATTGCCAATTATCTTCCTCTTCTCAAAAAAAAATCACTGAAAATCCAAAACTCTAGATAACAGAATATCTTAAATAACTTTATCCTCAAACCCTCAATTCCCAAAATCGTATTTTATATTAAACACAACAGTCCAGCAAACCTATTCCCTTAATTCTCAAAATTTGTTCTTTTCATCAGTAACTTTGAAATTCTTGGTTGCTTTCCGTTTCCCTCTATTGTCAGCCCTCCCTCTCTATATGTTAGAATTCCACAGCTAGGCATTTCAAACATCTGTTTCAACCACTTCGGCACTTGTTGAAGGTTTAGTCTGCTTCTGGGAATTATCTTCATTTCAAAAGGCCAACATTTCACATTTTGCCATTTAACTTTTAAAATAAATAGCTATGAGGTATAAAAAGATCCCTTCATATTTAATAACTACTCACTATTTAAACAATTGACTTTCTAGAAGTTAAACAAAATATAGACGTGTTCCTTTTCCTATAAGAATGAAAGATTATACTGTTTAGTTATTTTTAGCACCTAATAACCTAATAAAATTTGCTTTTATGTAAAGGCATTATTGGAAACTCTCAAAAAAGTACACCATATTTCTTAATATACTGATCCATTAGCTGACCTTAGGAAACTTAAATATATATTGCAGATTGCTGGACAATGATTTTTCTGGTTTCTAAAGTTGCTATAGTTTAGCTCCAAGTTAAACTTTTCTATTTAACCAGTCACAATATTACATAAAGAGTAAATGGGTAATGAAAAAATACAATTTATAAATTTTATTAAATATCACTTTTAAAAAGCTACAAAACACACCTAATTTCTAATTGTAATCTAAATTCTAAAATTATAGAAATTTAGCACGAGACAAAATGTTTTTTCCAGAAAAATTGTTAATTTCTAAGCAAACTTGTTAACACACATTGCATGTTTTCTGCATTTAGCATATGTGTATGTGGGTATAATCATGACATATTACATCCTAATCTCTAAATATAGCCAGATAATCTTCAGATTCAGATGCCTGCAGCTTTAAATCGGCACAAGTGTGTTGTGCACAAAGACTAAGCCAGAAGACGCTAATTCACCCAGAAAGCTGATCTTGTATTTGAAGAAAATGAGACACAGTCAGGGGACAGATTGAATTACACCTCTAGAAATGGAAGTAGTGTGAACACGTGTCTCTTCATCCAGTATGGGATAGAAAGGTAGATTAAATATCTGGGGAATCACGAAAACTTTGAAAGAGTGGATTCTCACCCCAACAGAGCCTGCTGCCATAAATATACAAGACATGAAATAAAATATGGTAATAAACTATGATAAAAGTCAGAAAATTAAATAGGGATAAATAATCCAATGCTGTGAGAATCATCTAACTGATTTGAGCTTTAATTTACACAAACAAAAATAGAGCTAAGAAGATCCTCCCAGGTTTAAATTAAAGGTCACTAAAATAGTGTTGAATAGTAACAACGAAGGCTATATAAATATGTATACACACACATATATATACACACACATATAGTTTGAATTTATATATAATATATAAACCTCATATATATATACATATATAGATATATGCATAAACATATACCAATCTTTACAGATACATAGACCAATGGAATAGGTCAGACAACCCAGAAATGAAGTCACATACTTACCACTGTATGATATTCAACAAAGTCAACAATAACAAGCAATGAGGAAAGGACTCTATATTCAAATAGGTGGTGCTAGGAATAAGTGGCTAGTCATATGCAATAGATGGAAATTGAATCTCTACCTTTCACCATAAACAAAAATTAACTGAAAATAGGTCAAAAAGCTAAATGTAAGACCTAAAACTATAAAAACTATACAAGAAAATCTAGGAAATACCACTCTGGACATCGACCTTGGCAAAAAATTCATGGCTACATTTCCAAAAGCAATTGCAACAAAACAAAACTAGATGAGTGGGACCTAATTAGTCTAAAGAGCTTCTGCACAGCAAAAGCAACTACGAATAGAGCAAAGATACAACCTACATAATGGGAATAAATCTTCACAAACTGTGCATCCAACAAGAGTCTAATATCCAGAACTCATAAGGAACCTAAAACTTTCAACAAGCAAAAAACAAAACTACCCCCAAAGATATGAACCGGCACTTCTTTAAAGAAGACATACATGCAGCCAACGAATATATAAAAATATGCTCAACATCACTAATCATTAAAGAAATGCAAATCAAAACTGCAACGAGATACCACCTTACACCACTCAAAATGGTTATTATTAAAAAGCCAAAAACCAACAGATGTTGGCGAGGTTGCAGAGAAAAGGGAACTTTTATAACATTGTTCGTAGAAATGTACATCTGTTCAGCCACTGCAGAAAACAGATTAGAGATTTCTCAAAGAACTTAAAAGAGAACTACCATTCTATCCAACAATTCCATTAAGGGCATATACCCTAAAAGAAAATCAATCATTCTACCAAAAAGATACATGCACTAGTATGTTCACTGCAGCAAAATTCACAACAATAAAGACGTGGAATCAACCTGGATGTCCATCAACAGTGGAATGGATTAAGAAAATGTGGTGTAATTACATCATAGGATACTACACATAGCCACAGAAAAACATGAAATCATGTCCTTCGCAGCAACATGAATGCAACTAGAGGCCATTATCTTAAGCAAATTAACTGACGCAGGAACAGAAAATCAAATATCACATCTTATCAATTATAAATGGGAACTAAACATTGAGTACACATGGACAAAAGATCGGAATAATGGACACCGAGGACTACTAGAGGAGGGATGGAAGGAGATGGGGGAGGGTTGAAAAACTACCTGTTGGGCACATGCTCACTACCTGGGTGATGGAATCATTCATACACCAGACCTCAGTGACACACAATTTACTCATGTAACATACCAGCACATGTACTCCCTGAAACTAAAATAAAAGTTGATTAAAAAATCCACCTTTTAATTTAATAATATATTCATATATTTAAGAAAATGATTAATGTTTAGGAAATATGTTCATGTTCAAGGAACTACCAAATACATAACATTTTGGATGTTAACATTTTAGTGAATATGATAAAGCACACAAAAATTAGTTAATACTTAAGAAACTATCACTTCTCTGTAATCAAAGGCCAACTGCCACCACAAACGGAGGTGGTAGAAGACAAAGCTTACTAAAGCAACATTAAAAGAGGACTGAAAAATTTCAAAAATAAATTAGCAAGAAGCAGGAAAGGGGGAAGGTTAGTAGGTAGGTGAAAGAAAGAAGAAATATAAAGAGGCCCACATAATTATGAAGTTAATTCCTTAATTTGCTAAATTAAAATATTTAAAATAAAATATTTTAAAATAAGTGGGTTATAAAGTTTTAGTGAAAGAAAGTAGGAACTGGAAAGTTGTAGAAGGATAAGATGGAGGCATAAGCTATCCAGAACAAAATTCCTTACATGGGTCTTGTTGCAAAATAAAAGGGCACTCTGAGAAACTAAATGGCAATTAAACATTACAATAAATATGTATTACTAAAAGTAGTTGCAGCATGGGATTGTTCAATCATCAATTCTTTACAGCAGTTCAAGCTTTGAACTCTTTTATCATTATAAACCACTTGGGAATTATTTATCCCAAACTTATAAAAATAAACCATACGTGTATTGACAGAAGTACCTATCTCTCCCCTGAGTGGTGAGAATATTAGGCCCATTAAAATCAACACTCTTCTCTCACAACTTTTTCTTTTCTTTCTCTATTCATCCACAATAAAGCCTCAGCCCTGCTTCAATTACTTCTCTTCTCACCATCTACTTCGAAACAGATGGATGTACAGGAATGAAAACATCCAGCCATCACTTCAAATTTAATAACATAAATTCCACAGGCCGTCCATGCCACCTGGTAACTCTACTGCCCTGTCTTTGTCAACAAACTGTCCTGCAACTAAATCAAATCTTCTCCTCATTCCTGCAGCTTTCTCTTCCTTTCTTATGGCCCACTGTCTTGTTCCGTGTTCCACTGACAAAGCAGAAACAATCATGAGAACTTCTTTATCTCACCACCACCAGATCTGCCACCTCCTGACCCCCTTTATCAAACCCCCTGCCTCCTTCCTACTAACGTGTGACGTCTATTGCCCCACCCAGGCAAGATTTCTTCCATGGTGCACAGGATCCCATCCATTCTCATCCACTCAGCACCTCAATAAATTCCTGCCTCTCTTTCATTATCAGCTTTTTTTCTCTCTTTTCTTAATCACTCATCAACCCAAAAATACAAGGAAATAATATCCCATGTTTAAAATGGACAAACTAATAAGCCTCCCTTCATCCACATTTACCACCAGCTGTTTCCTAATTATGTCCTCCTCTTAAAGGTCACACTCAAACATTCTAACACGCACTGGCATTGTCTCCACCTTCTCCAGTCTCACTCAAGATTCTCCCATTAGGTTGCTGCCTTCCCCACTCCACCAAAATGTTCCTGACAATCACCCGCCATTTTCAAATTCAGAGATAAATTCTCAGTGCTCACTTTACCCACCCCACTGGAAACAACAACACAGCTGCTGGTTTTCTTTCAACTTTCTGTATGTTGAAATGCCCTCTTAACTTGATTTCCACTGAGAAATCTCTCCTGCTTTTCATCCCACATTAATGCCTGCTTCTTCTCTCTGTGTTTTTCCTTTGCTGACATTTTTCTCGTGCTGACATTTATTGTTAGAAAGCTCAAGGGCTCAGCTTTCTATCTACACACTCTTCTTAAGTGATCCAATCCAGCCCTTCTAAGTAATCCTCTTTAGTAGAGTGTGCAGATTATATCTACAGTTAGCTGGGAAACATATCTCTCCAGCCCAAGCTCTGTACCACTCTTGATCTTCAAACTGGTACATTCTGATTTCTACATGATACTTCCACATGAATAACTAAAAGGCAAGTCAAATTTATGCCTGGAAACAAAATTATTGACCCAATTCCCCACAACCAACCCTCCCTTCAGTGTTCTGCATCTTAATAAAGGACACCACTATTTACTCAGTTGCTCAAGTCAGACACCTTGGGGTCACTCATGACTTTCTTTCAAATGGCAGTTCATCTATCAGCAAATTCTGCTGGCTTCAGTGACAGGTAGCTAGCTAGCTAGATAGATAGATAGACAGACAGACAGACAGACAGGCAGACAGACAGATAGGCAGACAGGCAAGCAGACAGGTAGGTAGATAGATAGATAGATAGATAGATAGATAGATAGATAGATAGATAGATAGATAGATAGATAGATACATTTGAATAATTCTTACCTCCTCCATTACTACCATCCGGAAGCAAGCTTCCAACATTTTCCCTGTGGACTGTTAACTTGTTTCCAATAGCACATTTTAAGAGCAATTAATATATTCTTTTAAAGGTACATCCCATGATGTTATCACCCTATTCACAACATTCCATGGCTTCCTATCACAATCAAAGCACAATTCACAATATTTGCTTTGCTGCATGCAGTGATCTGGTGGCTCTGGCTACTTTTTTGATTTCATCTCTTACCATGAGCCCCTTTGCTGACACTCCTTGTCTACAATGACTTCCTGTTGCTTCCTGTAAACCCCAAGCACAATTTTGCCTTAGGGTGTGTGTTCCCCTCTTTGCCTGGGCGGTCTGTATTCCAGATATTTGCATGACTTAGTGTTTTTATTAGAATTCCTGCTCAAGTATCAGGCCATATGAGAGATTTCCCTATCTAGAGAATCTAGGGAGTCACTGTCAACACTCTCCAACTCCTCACATTGCTTTATCTTTTCCTCATATTGCTGAATATTGCCTTATATATTTCATGCCAGTTACATGAGAGCAGAAACTATATTCTAGTCTGGTATTTGGTAGACACTCAATATATGTTGAAAAAGCAAATTTATGGTATAGCATTCATTGCAGCTATAAATTCTTGTATATTTCTAAAAGCTTTATGGACAGCAGAAAAACAATGTTTTCTTAAATACTGTGCTTCACTTGATTGTGTAAAATGGCTTTAGTGGCTGTGGTCTCTTAATAACACTAAGTTTGATTGAAGAGCCATGTCAAGCAATTTGGGCTTTTAGTTATTAATCTGAAAACTAAGAATGAAAGAGAAGTTGATGAATCATGCCAGTTACAGAAAATTGCTAATTTAATAAGCAACTCATTAGAATTTGCTATGGTGGCTCTGAAGTTTAATGAACAGAAATTTTCCCTCTAATTTTTCTGAAGCAGTGAGATGTCAGTGAACTGAATTGATGCTTTAATAATTGTGATTCTTCTTCTACTTTCTTCTTCATGAGAAATTAGCCCACATATCCTCTCAGTTATACTTACTCAATGCTGGATGTACCAGTGTAAGAAATTAGGAATCAAGTCCGTTATGACACTAAAATATTATCCAGCACATATTTTGACATCTAGATTTTAGTCTGGGGGTAACTAGTTCATGGTTGTATAGCTATGCATATTCATAGATGTTTAAAAGGTGTTAGTAAGCTAATAATAATAGCAGTAACTGTTGCCAAGACCTATGTTGAGTGTTCCAAATGCTCTCTTTAACTCAGTTTCTTTAACATACTTCTTTTTTATTACCATCTGGAAAGACCAAATCAATTTAATCATTTTTTTGAAATTATAACTAATTCATATAGGTATGTTCACTTAATGATGCTCTTTTAAAATCATTCTACTTTTATACCCCAAATTAAATTTTGATAGGCTTTTTCAAAAGGCAATATTTTTCTTTCTTGTCAAATTTCAAAGATACCTTATTAATTCACCTTAATTATTATGACTGAAAAAGGTGTGTTTTTCAGAATCATGTACTCTGAAGTCAGATAGAACTGAATTTAACATCAGGTCATTCGGTAGCTGTGACCTTGAACAGTTAACTTAATCTCTCAAAGGCTCACTTTCTCCATCTTTAAAAGGAAAATGAGTCTCCTACAGAGAACTGTGGTGTAACCCAGATGCATATACTTGTATAAAGTGCTTGACTCACTTTATTAAGTGTTTTTTCCAATGCCATCACCCTTTTTAAGATGCTACTCCCTTCATTATACTCCTCTTTAAACAACACAAAAAACAAACAACAACAATAACAAATACTTCTTAGGGATAAATTAAATACCAGACATCACAAATATATTGGTAAGCAAGCCAAACTCCCTTCTTCAAAGGCACTATAGGAATCGATGCAATTATCAGTCAATGTTTTGTTCACTAGTACTAGCTAAAACAAATAAAAAGTCTGATTACTTTCATAAGTTTGAAATTTACATTTATTAGAAAATGTTGATATTAGTGGCCACCAAACCACAGATTTTTATTGTTAATTTCAAAGCTGATCTTTTTTCCAGTTCCAAAGTTTAAAACTGTCCAAATGAAGATTACCAGTGCCTAGTAAGGGTGCATTCAACATCACTTTTTAGACCTTATGCACCTCATAACAAGAGCAAATTCTAATGATTTAGTCGAATATTTTTGGCGGTCAATATGTAACCTTGGTGGGGAACATGGACTACATGGTGTTTAAGAACAATTAGTATAGGCTTAAAGGGTTTTTTGTCTGTTTGTTAACAGGATTATGAACATGCACTTTGAAGTTTGACAGTCATTTCTGATTCTGTCTGTATGATACATAGACTATCTATGTGACTATGTGACTATCATCAAATTACTGAATCTTTATGAGTTTCCATTTCCTTATCTATAAAATGTGTCTTGAGCAGTGATAAAAGGTAAAATGCCTGCCACATAATAAAAACAGAGTATTCATGCTTTTCAAACCTTGTCTCTGATGACTCTCTCAATTAATCTCATCATAGTTTTGAAGCAATTTAATAGATTGAAATGTTTCTATTTTCCTAGTGAATTATTATGCATTTGTTTTCCAAATGAATGCTGTGTTTTTAGAGCTCTAATTGCCTAAGCATGCATGCAAGAGTCATTGATGTCTTCAGATTACTTGCACTGATTACGTGAAATTCTAGGAAGCAGAGGTTCTGAAATAGAACACAGTAAAAACTTCTTTGGAAAACATTTTTTTTTAAATAATTAATTTGGCATAAGGCCAGTATTTTTACCCTTTTTATTCAGTACATAGAACTTTGAGTAAATTGCAATCCATTGTAACTTTCTGAACATGAATCACTATTTTTTTAGAGAAAGTCTCTCTTCCTCACGACAGTAAGAGTTCTATAAGGGTAGGGATTCATTTACAACTCCTGTTATCCCACAATTATTTGTTGAATGAATAGCTTAGAATCATAATAGAAATAAATAATAGTCTAGAAATACAAAATATAAAAGAAATTTATTTTTCTTTTATTGGGCACCATGTAATTAGCAATATATCATGTATTATCATTTATCCTATAGCAATGTAAATTAGCAATATATCATGTATTATCATTTATCCTAAATGAGTTTTGAATTAAAAATAATTAGATGAATCCACATCACATTGCCCTTTTTAAAACCAGAATAAAACAAAATCTAGTTCACTCTCTTTAATCAAAATTCAAACTCACTATGAGGATTCTATTTGACAATTATTTTTTATGTGAAATCTCTATGATGTTTAGAAAAGTCAACATTTTACCATATGTTATATTCAATTTCACTTAAGGATGCTCTTAAGCTCTATAGGAATTAAATAATTTACAGTGACTCTATTCTATGCCTTTTTGATTTTAGACACGTGTGTAAACCTTTGCCAAGTATTTCAAGAGTTCATCCATTTCATACTCTTAATAGCCAAGTTGAATAGGACATCAGAGTTTATCAAGTCCAGTAATTCTAAGTTGGAATTTAAAGCTCTAACTGTTAAATTATATCCCATAGCCTGAGCCAAGCTGTGGGACTCCCATATCAGAAACCAGGTTGTAGCTAGCAATGGTAGAAGCAAATATACTGATAAATGAAAATGATTTATTTTTATAATACTAACACTAAAGTAGTAAGCATTTTTAAGTTACTTTAAATATAATGTTTAGCAATGGTAATATGAAAATATTATGTTTTTACCAGCACGTAGCACTCATGTGCTTATTAGAAACAGCTGACGCTTGGTTTGATTCAAATCTCCCCTAAGTATATGAACAGTTTTATTTATAAACGTAAAATAGAGCCAGAAAATTCTTATTATTTAGAAGAAAACTTTTCAGACTAATTACAAAACTTTATGTTGTCATTTAGTCAATTTTTTTTAAAAAGTGAGCTTTTGATTTGTGTATACATGTATTCAGTCATTAGAAAATTTGATGAACAATGTTAGTAATGGAAAATGTTTTAGAAATAGTTGGAGAACATGTGAACAAAATTAAGATTTCCCAAAACAAGAAGAAAGAATAGCAAAACCAGTCTTCAAAATTCCAATTTCAGCTCCAATTACTACTCAGGAATCGATCAGCACAAAAAACAAAAGAACCTAAAATCTACTTCTATAAAAGACTGAACGGTGAGCTAATTCACAAATACATTTTTGGTGATTTGTTTTTTATCTTAGGAATGAGTGCAACAAAGTTGCTTCTTTGTTACCGTTTCCTTACTTTAAACCATGATAACACTTCTAAAACTCTAGCCATTACACAGCATTTGTTTAAGAGCAAATAAAAATGAACAAGTGTTAGAAGGAACACTGAAGGAACTAGTCTATCTGCTTAGCCTTGGACTATGTCTCATTCCTATCGTCATTTTACCTGTGGCAAAATAAATCACAATTAATTTTTGGCATAATTGGGTTCAATGTCAGTTTTATTGACTCTAATTTAAAACATATTAACAATAACATGCAATCATTAAAATAATATAAATGGAAACTGGGTATGATATACGGTTCAGGGAATTAAGCACAAATATATTTACTATAATTACCACAGATGTAGAACAAAAAAGAGATCAGGAAAGCAATGAAAGGAAATGCACAAAATAATATTTGTTATATTATCAAAACGCAAATATCCAAATTTCTACAGTGTTTTTTCCTACCATAATTTCAAGTTTATTCTTCTATAATTTCAAAATTAATTTAAATTTTAATTAAATTATATTTTAGATTTTCAATTTTCATTTGACTTTGTCTACAATTTTTAAATTATAAAATATAAACCCCAAAGTAGAATATTTTGCAAAGTATTAACACATTCAAATTCCTCACATTAGATAAGCAATTGTGCCTTTTTCATAGAATATTAATTTGTGCACAGAAACCTCAAGATAGTAAATATCTATTATTTGTAAAAATATTTTACATAAAGAGATTTAATCATTAAAACCAATCCTAGGTGAATATATTTTAAAAATGGGAAGTCACTCACAAATTTCTTTCTTTTTTATCATTTGGATATTTTTGACCTACTTTTTAACCCTCAGCAAAAAGCATTCAGATACAGACATTTGCCATTTATTGCTGATTATTCTGTGTATACAATATCTGAGATTTCTGACATGCCTGAGCCTGTGCCTGACCAACTTGGAAACGGCTCTCAAGAATGAAACAGAAAACTCATTTTGTCAATGAATTTGAAAAAAATACACACACCATACAACATCATAAATCCAAGTATTTACAAATATAATACTTTTTAAAAAGTATGTTAGCTTTTTATCATAATAGAATAATATAGGGTTTTTTTAATGGAACAAGATTCTATAAGATATGGCTTCAATAAGAATACATTTGGAATGATGTTTTATTCATACGTGTGTGTGTGTATTCAGCTTTATAATCCTATTATATTTTTTCACGTGTAACATTCAAATTCTTCCTACTTGGGATCTTGTAACTGCTTACAAGAGAACCTGTTAGACAAGTTTCTAAGAAAAGAAATTTGATACCCAGAATTTTGTTCATCTTGACCCAATTTATAAGTCCTTAGTTGTGTCAAAATTCTCCCATTCAGCAGATTTAAAGGCCAAATATTTCAACGAAATTATCGTTAACTGTACAGAAGAAGAAAAATTTGAATTCTATCCCTTTCCCCTTTTTTGTGCTCTTACCATAGAAGAAAAGTATTTTGTCATGAGCTAAAAGCATCTTACTAAAAAGCATAGTGATCTATTGCCAATCAGCAGCAGAGATCATCTGTTCACCAACGTGAACTCATCTAGCTTATATCAAATTCTCAGATAACGAACTTGATCTTATGAAATGTTGAATGTCTTGAATTTGTAACTAACCCCTCCAAACCAGAGAAAGCTGCATGCCCCACCTCATTACTTCAGCTTCAATAATTCATTATAAATGAAATGCCTATTTTGTTTAATGTCACAACGAACATTTCATTTAGTCATTTTCTGAAAGCTCAATTATTCTTAAGGTATGAATGGAAAGAGGAAGAAGAGGAGGGACTAAAACCAGCTGTTGGAGGAGATATCAACCTTCTCAATTGTGCAGACTTCAGTCAATAGGTTTGCTAATTCGCTTGTTACTGCATAAGCAGGAATGTAAAGTTAAATCACTGTCAAAATAAATTTTCACAGTGATTTTAAAAATTAAATTCAAAATGGTATATCAAATAATTTCACTAATCAAGGCCCAATTTTGCAAAATGAAAAAAAAAAAAAAGACTAACTATTTGAAACTAAATCTTGGTGAAGTTGAAATGGCAATGCTAGAACCATCCATTCTGGTACGTTGCAAGAGGAGTATATGGGGCTATGTTTGCATGTTTGAAAGTAACTAACATTTATTGATGCCTTACTATGTGAGGAATTTTACCATGAGTATCTGTTGCTATCTACACTATACTTTTATGAAGTAGGGACTCTCCTTATTTTATAAATGGACAAGTAATGGTCTTCATATTATGTACTTGCTGAAGTCTGTACAGCAAAATAGTAGACAAACTAAGACACAAGCCAGGTGCCAGGCACGTGAGTCACTCTAGAAGTCCACTCAGCTTCCTTTTGTCACAAGTCAGGGAGCAATTCTCAAACATTAGGAAATTTCTTAAGAATAAATTAATGGGCCAGGGGCGGTGGCTCACGCCTGTAATTCCAGCACTTTGGGAGGCCAAGCCAGGTGGGCGGATCATGAGGTCAGGAGACCGAGACCATCCTGTCTAACACGGTGAAACCCCGTCTCTACTAAAAATACAAAAGATTAGCCAGGCTTGGTGGCGGGCGCCTGTAGTCCCAGCGACTCGGGCGACTGAGGCAGGAGAATGGCGTGAACCCGGGAGGCGGAGCTTGCAGTGAGCCGAGATCACACCACTGCACTCCAGCCTGGGCAGCATAGTGAGACTCTGACTCAAAAAAAAAAAAAAGAATAATTTAATGGTTCCGATTTTCAGACTTGATCTTAGAATTCAATGGGGCAATTAACACTTATATTCTCAGAAGTTCTTCAAGTGATTCTGAGAAACCAATCCTTGGCCTATGATTAATAATTTAGAGATTCCAGACTTGGAAAGTTTTTCACTGTCTACATGAGTTAATAAATTATTTTGTTAGTATAATAATTATATGCTCTGTCTTATTTGTGTATTCATTATTTATGAAAAAAATGTCTTTCAAATAAGAATATACAAATAAAATATTTTTAGGACATGTAATTTATATCAAAAAGAACTATTTTTGAAACACTTTAAAATAACCTACTTTTATACAACCAAAAAAATACTAATTGTAAGTAATTCTTACCTACTTTTAAATACAAAATAGTACTTTTACCAGCAACATAAATTTTTTTAAACAAATTTTTGAAAAATGTCATGCGAAATATTCATTAATTCAGAGATGTTTTGTAAAACATACTCAAAACAAAGATCCAATACACACTGAAAATAAGTTAGTAAACTAAGCAGTAGTCACGATAATTTCAGAAGAAAGCAAGTGAAAGGAAGGACAAAGATATCTTCACTAGCATTGTTTTCATAGGACGTATGACATATATACCCTTTTAATGACAATAAAAGATAAAATGTTCAAATTAATTAAGATGGAAAACCTTATGCTTATTCATGAAGTCCACAATTACTTGTTAAGTATGCCTGACACAGCACCAGATATAGTAGGCATACTGAGGAAGTCACTATGGACTTAATGGATAAAAGTTAATTTAATAAAAATTACGTACAAATGTATCACGATTGTGAAAGTTATTTTTTCTTAAATTCAATTATCCATCTTAACTAAGTTCAGTACAAACTTTCATTGACATTAACAATGTACATATGTCGGCCAGGGGCTGTGTCTCACACCTGTAATCCCAGCACTTTGGAAGGCTGAGGCAGGCAGATCACTTGAGGTCAGGAGTTCGAGACCAGCCTGGCCAACGTGGTAAAATCTCTTCTCTACTAAAAATACAAAAGAAAAAAAAAAATCAGTCCGGCGTGATGGCGCACGCCTGTAGTCCCAGCTACTGTGGAGGCTGAGGCAGGAGAATTGCTTGAATCCAGGGGCAGAATTTGCAGTGAGCCAAGATTGCACCACTGTATTCCAGCCCAGGAGATAGAGCAAGACTCTGTAAAAACAATATAAAAAATAAAAAATAAAAAAATAAAAAATAAAAAAGCACATACGTTGTCTCTCATATGGAAAAACATGCTAGTGGAAAAGGATAGCAATATATGTAATAAGTCATATTTATCAAGTAGCATTAGTGTTAATTGTCCTTTTTTGTGCTGACTTCATGTACTAAAACAAAAACTGTACATAGTAACACTAATCTACTTCATTTTGTACATTCTGATAGGAGATGGACAAGAAACTAGACATTCATTGAAGGCATTTCTGTTTGTTTGTTTTTTCGCTTATTTGAAAGCCAATACACCGAGGCAACTCCAGCCTCGTAGGTTCCTATGTAGGCAAACCAAAATCCAACTCAGTGCAAACGTTCACACCCTACGAAATCAGAACTAAAGCTTAACCATGCCAGGCGTGGTGGTTCATGCCTGTAATTCCAGCACTTTGGGAGGTTGAGGTGGGTGGATCACCTGAGGTCAGGAGTTCAAGACCAGCCTGGCCAACATGGCAAAACCTCGTCTCTACTAAAAGAAAAACTAAAACTTAGCCAATCAGAAACTTCCACAACTAACCCCTAACTAGAAACTTTAAGACTATTATTCCACTTTAATTGAGTATTTTCATGGTCTTGCTTCTGAGAATACCTTATAAAAGTGTTTCCCCTCTCCCTCCTTCATCATCATCCTGAACCCCTTGCAGGCTGGCGCTGCCTGGTTGATGAAATGCTGTATACTCATGTAAACTTCTCAGAATTGTAATTACCTTTAAACACTATATTCTTTCAGTTAAACCTCATGGCACCCATTTTTATTGAGGCATCATTAGAGTCATTTAGTTCATTCCCAAGCTGTTTATGAAGACAGACATCTGCAATATGTAAGGCTCTTCAGGACTGCCATTAACCAGTAGTAGGGTAGTCATATAGTGAATTTTAAAAGTGCTTCATTTGGGCAAAAATATTAGCAAAGTAATTTCTTTTGGGGGGAGACAAATGGTATCTCTGAGATGGAAGCAAATCCCTTATCACATGACTTGACAAGGGAAGCAGCTCTTGGATTCTAGCCTCAACTCACCCACTTAGCATGGGTGCCTCTGAGGCAGTGCACAACCATACAACGATATAATGTAGCCCTGAGAATAGTTTGATTTTCCTGGTTATTTACTGCATTGCTAACTCAGACTCAACATCTCTTCCTGTAAACTCTAGTAACCCTGTTTAAATTTGGCCTTATTTTTTCTTGTTTTTTTTTTTAATGTGAATGAGTCACTGGGTTTTCTATTGTGTTGCCAATAGACCAGGACACATTTTGGAATTGCCAATTGGTAATTCCAAAATGTGACCTGGTTTTTAAAAAATAAACCAATTAGGAGATTGAGCAGTAGTGCCAAGACACAAAACATCTTCTCCTCAAGACTAGGACATCCAGGTGACAAATGTATTCATTTCCTAAACTACTGTGTAGGCCCCTAGTCGCTCATTTTTACTAAAAAGTAATTAACTAAGCATAATATAACAGTTCTAAGCCTATTAAAAAAGTTTCTTGGGAATTTAAATAAATTAGCTATGATTAGAACTAATGACATCTCTAAGTGTACCACGTTTAATTGCAAAAGTTGTTCCGATAACATGCGTAGTAATTTGTATAAGAAATCCGGAGGAAATAAAATGCATGTCCAAGCGTATCAAAGTTGTGACAAATTAAAATTCAAAAACGTCAACATTGCAAAGTGACTTACATTTTCAGATATTTTCATCCATCGTTTAAAGTAAAATGTTACAATGTTACATAACTATCACTATTACTATAATTTGCCACTATTATAATTTGAGGAGAAGTCCCAGACAAAAGTAGAAGGGAAAAAAGTATAAAATCAGGAGGAGGGAAATAAATTATTGAGTTAGGACAACTCAAAGTGTCAAAATACTGGGCTAAAACTGACCAACTGACTCACACTTTAAAGTGCATGTGATGCTAAATGCAAATGAGAGTTGTACTAATCTGCTAGATTATTGTTGTGATTACAAAGAACTGTGATTAATAATATACTTTGGAGAATAGAATCAACCAGGAAATAAAACAAAAGAAGAAAAATCCAACACTTAAAAACAGTAATAACCCCTGCCGTAAGAACCCCTGCTGCAAAAAAAAAAAAAAAGAAAACTAAACAAACAAACAAACAAACAAAAAACTAAAGAAGGATAATACAGGATATTTAGAAATTTCAACCCACTGATTCAATATAATTATATTATTTATGTTAATTTGTTATTGTCACTAAGATTTGTTATTGTCACTTCAGAGAAAAATTAATCTTCAGGGAAAAATAAAACATTCCTGACTTATGATGGTTCACCATAAGTTAAGCTAATCACCTTAACTTATGATATTTTTTAATCTTTAAAATTAGTTTATAGAGCGGTAACTCCATTTTAAGTCCAGAAGCATGTGTACGTTTTTTGTTGCTGTTGTTTCTTGTTTCTTGTTGTTGTTTTTGAGACGGAGTCTCGCTCTGTTACCCAGGCTGGAGTGCAAATGCACGATCTCAGCTCACTGCAACCTCTGCCTCCTGGGTTGAAGTGATTCTCCTGCCTCAGCGTCCTGAGCCCCTGGGATTACAGGTGCCCACCACCACACTCAGCTAATTTTTTGTATCTTTAGTAAAGATGGGTTTCACCATATTGGCCAGGCTGGTTTCGAACTCCTGACCTCGCAATCCGCCCGCCTCGGCCTTCCAAAGTGCTGGGATTACAGGCGTGAGCCACCGCGCCCAACCCTGAAATTTTCTTTACCATATGCTGAAGCTTAATTAAACAAACTTTTAAAAGTTTACGGAAGTTAAAAAAGGTAACAGTGCATAGTACAGCTGAAGTGCAATATTGGTTTCAAGCTCATAATTACTTCAAGCCAGTGATTTAATAACATGATTTATTCTCACACAACATTAACTAACATTTAAAAACTTACAAGAATTTCTGAAAAGCAATATGGCATATTTTTCTTCAGTGAATAAAATGTCTTCCATCTAGAGCACATTTTCTAAAACATTGTCCTATTAAACCACTGGATTTGTCTTGGCCAATAATAATGTCAATTTTTCATGGCACACATATCTTTGTTTTATAGTGTACCTCAGTCTGCAGATGATTAAAGAAAATTTAACATAAAATACCTAGGATAAAACTGTGATCAAAAGATAAATAAAACATAATCAGGAAAATAAATCCAGAAAAAAATAGAAAAAATTAAAAAATAAATAACAAGTGATAAGGACCTATATATTTAAGAACAATGGAATTTTTGTGCTTCCTAGCAGAAAAATAGTCAGTTTTATAGTCCTCAGAGTCAGATACTGGAAAACTTACCAGGGAATGCAGGGATTTTTTTGAGTGCTAAGTTTTAAAATTAAATCCATGTGAGATATGATTTTTTCAAATGTGGTGGTTTAACCTTCCAATGGTCTGGTTTTGCCTAGGGATAGCAGTTGAGAGCATAGATTTATTTTTAAAATATATATTCTTCAGTCAGTTTTCAGAAACAAAACAAAAAGAGAAAAGAACACTTGTCTATGTTGTATATTCAAGGAAGTCTGAAAAATATGTAATTTGACCTTCAAAGGTCTGAAAAGGCTAGTTTGAGCTTTTGGCTGAGAGTGAATACCTAATAATGGAAATCAAATCATCGTAAAATATTTGATCCATCTCAAAAGGTTCACAAAAACCTCCTCCTAATACTGTATGCCAAAAAAACTGGGGAGAAAAAATCCAGCACATTAACTCTTCATTTAATGCACAGATCAGCTGATGATCTGTGGCATAAAAGTTGTATATTCCATAACTGCAACCTGTAACAAAAAACTAGAGCCCAAGCATGGGTAAAGTTAGACAGATATCCTCCACACACACACGTACACATACACATACACATACACATACACATACACATACATACACATACAAAACACACATACACACACAAAAACAGGTTTCTGTAGAACACCATGATCAATGGCAGACACAGGAGAAAACATGAAAATTATGTCTCATAACTCCTAAGGAAAAGCCTCCTACACTTCAATAACTTAAAAAAGCTCTAGGCAGAAGATTTAGATTAATGTCATCCTGTTTTGTCAGTACCCATAGATATTTGTCAGAAGTAAATATAAATCCATCCTGCAAGTTTATACTTAAAATTGCCTCAAAGAATTCTCACAGAAAAATTCCAATTTAGAGGAGCTTACAAATTTAAAAACCCCAAAACACATCAGGAAACAAGTTATCTTCAGTAGGAGTTGGCATGAACACAGTAATTTGGTAGAAATAAAGATGTCAGGACTGGTAAGATAATCTACTCACTAGAAAGAAAAATAGTTCTAAAATTTATGGCACTCAGTAAGATAGCTTCAAAAGCCAAATTAATAAAATTATAGAGGAAAGTCACTAATCTTAGAAATGCTTAGGAAAATACCAGATAGCAAAACTTAAAGAAGGCTGATAAAGTAGAACCTAGAAATTACCTTCTTACCTTAGAAAAATGAAAAGAATGACATAATTCAGCCAAGTATTCAAATTGAGAACTGAATAAAAATACAACAGAATAAGTGTCATAGTGAAAACAAAAAAAAGATAGTTAAGAACAGAAATTAATGTAGAAAACAATGTTAGACTAGAAGAGAAAAATAGGAGCCCTTGACTTATTTCTCAAACACTGAGAGCAAAATCATAAACTTCAAAATTTTTCCATGCACACACACACACTCACACACACAGAGACACTTAAAACTGTAAACTGTTATGTTTAAAGTGATATTACATAGTACATTGATCATTAATACTATACAGATATACGTCTCCCAAAACTGAATGCACACTTACTGTTATTTTGGGGAATCCTCAAAACCGAGTTTTGTTTCTCAGACACTGGAATCATAATTTGGATAAAGTCATATTATTTATATATGACACAGAAAACTAAAACATTAATTTCTTTTGAGTTTTCTTATACTCTAAATCCAAAATTCTATTTGTCTGCAATAGAAAAATTAAAACCAAGCCCATCTTACGTTTCTTGCTGCACACAGTTTTGCAACTCATCATTAGGAAAAAGTATAGATAATACAAGTTTCTAAATGCATAGTTCATTGAGAATAATAAAGCATTGTATTTTTGATGTTTTGCCTTTGATTTCATTTACCTTGTGGCACTAAGATGGCAAGCAGGGTGCATTTTATGATCATTCCACTTTGTAATACTCCTGTGTTTATAGTTCATGCTATATAAATTTTCTATAAAGCTTACTTCCTCTAATGCTACATGAGTTTCAGAATGTCCATCTAATACAAGTACAATTATATTTCATATTATGTGATAATTTCGTCACTCATGGAATAAGAGACCAAAAAAAAGCATGAAAGGTATGTAGTAAAATCCATTGAGAGACTACATTTTTGAATAATGCTAGAACAATTCCTTTTTTATGAATTTCATGATTTATAAAGTTGCCATTGAAACGCAATCGTGTGAAAAAGGAACTATGACAATTAGATTACTCAATATTCTTTTGTGTCATTTAGAAAAAATTTTATAGAAAAATAACAAAGCTTAGTATGAAACATTCAATGCCATCAATAATTATTTTGTATTTGTTAATATTTAAGTAAATGATTATAGAGTGAAAACAACTTGTAGGGAATACTTGCTTTCTTTCTTATGTTAAGGTGCAATACCCGGGAGCTGTAAGTAAAACATATGTTTCCTTTACTTTCTGAAAGTTACTATAAATCACTTACAGTAATATGCAGGCTTGCTTAAAATCAACATTAAAATATAGACAATTTCTACTTTTCAAAGAAAGGCAGCATCACAAAATCTTTTTGGATCAGAAAGAACTGAAGAACAGTCTGGAAGGCGCTGCAGTGGCTCACACCTGTAATCCCAGCACTTTGGGAGGCCGAGACGGGTGGATCACGAGGTCAGGAGATCGAGACCATACTGGCTAACACGGTGAAACCCCGTCTCTACTAAAAATACAAAAACTAGCCGGGCGAGGTGGCGGGCGCCTGTAGTCCCAGCTACTCGGGAGGCTGAGGCAGGAGAATGGTGTGAATGCGGGAGGTGGAGCTTGCAGTGAGCAGAAATCACGTGACCGCACTCCGGCCTGGGCGAGAGAGCAAGACTGCGTCTCAAAAAAAAAAAAAAAAAAAAAAAGAATGACTCAAGAAGAGGACAGTTTTGTCCAGAATGGACAAAAGAGAATCTCTTGTGATGAGAAAGTGGTATGCAATCTGCAGAGAGCATGAAGTCATGTACTCGTAAAAACTATGCTTCATTTAATGTTGTGCTGTGGTAGTCATTACATTCTTAATAATTTTTGAAAACGGGGCCTTGTATTTTCATTCTGCACTGGGCCTCACAAATAATGTAGCCATTCTTAGCTGGCATTTGAATTCTAATCACAATTCTTCTACAACTCTATGTGAAAAAGGGATAACTTACATTATTTGGCTTCTTATTTTAAAATGACCTAAATCCACTCTAGTAACTTTCTAAATTCTCTTATAACTGATTTTCCAAGGTTATTTTGTGGACATAAAATTTGCATCAAATTTATTTCATTCCTCTATGTTAATCATATGACTATTTTATCAACTTGCTAGTAGAATTTGGATAAATGTAAATTCAAAAATAAGATATCTATAGATATATGTAGATATCTCTATATATGGCTCTTAGCATTTAAAAACTGACTCAAATAGTTTTCATATTTTTCTAATCTTTGAAAATCACTTTATAGAATTGAATAATTGTGACTCCCTAAGCTTAATGTTATATACCTTTATATTACTGAAAAATACATATATGCATACACACACTCACATACACAAACAAAAACTGTGGTGTCTTTAAAACATGGTTTTTCTTTTGAAAGTGAATTTTTTTATGTTTTAATTTTTTGTTAGGTAATTTTTACAACATTCAGGAGATAGCTGCTATAAAGATTTCTTAGGATCTAAATTATAGCCTGAAACAAAAATTATTATGGTCAGGAAAAGTAGACAGATAGCAAAATGTCACCAAAAAAAGAGAGAAACCAATATTATCTATATACGACTAATCATGTCATGCTCTTCTTACATGATCCCCACAAGAATAAAGGAGTATCAACTAGGTAAATATCCGAAATCAATGATAATTATAAAGAAGAGTCTTATAAATTAAGCACTGAAATCCTCAACTAATGGCTGTGAACACAAACCCAGAAGATTTCCGTAAACTGTACATAGCCTATACATATACAATTTAACAATGCTTAGAACTTTAGGAAATTATATAAGTTCACAGGAGTATGCTATAATAAAAAACTGTCCTACCAAAGATAAATTCAAATGACAGTGTTGATGATCTTTAATGCCACCCTGATCCATATTATCGTGAGATTTTATTAATGAAGCAATGGAGAAGAAAGAAATGATCAGTTTAGACATCCCTTCTTCTTACGTCCACTCTTTGTCTTTTTTTCTGACTTATATTTTTTTCTTTCCAGAGTATCTGATCTTGGCCACAAATACATATCATCAAAAAAAATACCTAGTTGATCAATAAATATGTTATAGTATTTAAATACTTAAGAGAAAAGGTGACCACAAGAAATACAGAAAAAATGCACAATGCCCACTGAAAAATTCACAATTTGCTTCTCTTTTTCTAACTTGATAAAACTCGTAAGTCAATTCTTAAGTAGCTATCACTAACTGTAAATGATTTTTAAAAACAATAATGATAGAAATAATAATAAAGAGAATAACCATTGTAAACAAACTTTTCTAAATAAAACAGTTGAATGCAACTATAGCAGTATTGCCAATATGACATTATCAAATCAAACACTTCAGAAAACCTGCTACAGACCATCATTAACCTAAGTTTCCACTGGATTTCCTACGTTCACTCTGTATCAGTGATCATCTGAGATATTCTTTTCCATATGCAGTGAAGGTTAACTCTGGCTCACAAGTAAAATCTAGCCCTCTGCCTGTTTTTGTAAATAAGTTTTATCACAACCCAGCTACATTCATTTAAATATTGTCTACTTCTACTTCCTCAGAGATGAGTGGCTGAGTTGAGTAGTTGCAACATAGCCCACAGAAACTACCAAGACTAAAATATTTACTAACCAGCCATTTAAAAAGGAAATTTGCTGCCTACTGCTTTATAGCCAAACATCTTGAAAGGAGTGTTTATATATTATGTACCCATATTTCTTCTACTGTTTTGTAAATGCATTCCAATCAGGTTTTTTCCCCAACACTCCAAGGAAACTGGTTTTTTTTCTTTTAATTTTTTTTATGATTATCAATAACCCCAAACTGCTAAAGGCAAAGGCCAGTAAGTTCTTAACTCACTGACCTATATCAGCAGCATTTAACATAGCAGACCATTTTCTTCTTAATGTAATTTTTCACTTGCTTTCCAGGGTGCCACTCGTGCTTGGATTTCTTTGCACCTCTGGGACTGTTCCTCTTTAGTTATACTTTCTAGTTGCCTTTGTTTCCTTAATTTCAGAATTTCCAAGTACTCCCAAGTTCGGTCCCTGAACCTCTTCTTTGTTACTAACACACATTTATTTGGTGATTGCACTTAGTTCTATGGTTTTAAATATCATCTATAAACTGAAAACCCATACATTTTGTATGTCCATCTCATCTTTTCTTAGAACCCCAATTCATGTATCCAGCTGCCTCACAGACATTTTCCCCTGAACGCCTAATAAACACCTCAATCTACATATCTAAAAGAGAATTCTTGATTCCTGCTCTTATCTGAAAACCTGATCCTTCTGTCATCTTCTACCATGCCAGTAAAGGCAACTTTGTCCTTCCAGTAGCTTAGGCCAGTATTGAAAGCATCAGCCTTGACTGCACTCCTCAAATTTCACATCGACTTATCAATAAATCCCATTGGCCTTTAGAGTATACACAGAATCTGTCTACTTCTCACCACCTCTACCACTCACAGCCTGGGCTAAGGCACCACCAACTCTCACTTGGATTATGATGATGGTTCTATAATTTGTCTCCCTATTTCTGTCCTTTTCCTATTTCAGCTACTTTCTAACAAAGCAAGTACAGTAACATTGTAACTCACATCTCATTTTAGTCTTCTGCTCAAAAGTCTCCATTTTACTAAAAGTAAGATGCAGATTTTAACTGCAGCCAAAACAAACAAAAACCCTGTAAGCACTGGCCATTCATTAACTATCTGATCTTAACTCCTACTCTCTGTGCACAACAAGCGCCAACCACACTGTGCTCTATGTCCTGTTCCTTGGAAATTTCAGGCATTCTTATACCTTAGGGGTATTTTTCTCACTAGCCCTTCTGCCTAAATACCCTCTCTCAGATGTTTCCATGATTCTCCCTGTTATTTCATTGTGCTCTTTTTTTGAATGTCATCTTCTCAGAAACCTTCCCTAGTCAACCTATCTCAAAATCTCAACTCTGTTTGTCTTGCTTTCTCCTTTTCCTTTTCCCTCTCCTACTTTTTCTGCTCAGGACGAGTAGCATAAAATATATGCATTTCAGTTTTCTATTTTATTATTTCTCTCTACCACTAGGATTAAACCATATGAGGGCATATATTTATGTTTATTTAATTAAACAATGTTAAATCTAGCATCTATAACATAATTTCTTATGTAAAAGAGAAACGGTAAGTGTTTCTTGAAAGAATGAAAGTATTGTCTTCATTAGGAACACTAGGAAATAATTTTCAAAAGTATGTATTGCTCTAATAATAATTGATTTTATTTTTTCCATATTTTCTCAGAAATTGAATAAAATTTTTAAAATGTAGATTTATTAAGGAATACTTTATTATCATAATAAAACAAAATATTGTAGGAATTTTCTTAATATGTTAACATACTTTTATGTATTTATGCACACAATATATGTATTTATATGCCTATGTATTTATTACTTTCCTCACTGAAATGGGAGAAAAAGGAAAACAGATAAGAAATGAGCAGGGAAAAGCAATATGAAAAAGCAAGACAAAGTGAGAGAGAGTTGAAATCTTAGGTTGATTTAGGGAAGACTATTGAGATGATAACATTCAAGAAAACATCAGAAGGAAATGATGAGGAGAATCAAGCGAACATGTGAGAGAAAACCTTCTAGACAGAGGGACAGGCAAGAAAAATGTCCCGTGTATGTATATGCATACATGTGCATGTGTTTTTCTGTATATTTATATGAGTATGTACACGGAGATTTATGTGTGTAAAGTCGGAATTAAAATGCACTCCATTTCAACAACAGTAAACACAGAACAAACTAGAATTTAATCTCCGGAAAAAAATCTAAATTACCAATTCAATAGAATGTAGGGCCAGAATTCAAATTCAAGTCACGTAGACTCTAATTTCAAGCTCCTCACTTTTATTCCATTGTTTGTTTCTATTGTTTATGTCCCTTTTGCCAGGCGGGTTCAAAAGAAATGCACAAATATTGAGTCAAAAATAAGATCACGGGATCCTTTTCCGGACGGCCGACCAGATGCACCAGGGAAGTGCCACTCCCACGGAGAGAAACCCAGAAACCGGAATTTTGACTAAATCAGCATAATTGGAGCAGATCTTCAGATAGAAAATGCAGAACGTGAATGGGGAAAAGATGCAAATACTGAGCCTGAAGGAAAAGAAAGCTGAGAACCCTGTGTAGGATGCCTGAACACCGGGGCTTGTTCCTGGGCCTGAACAGCTCTTGCGGAAGAGGTGAGTAGGAATGGGGCACTGCCCACTCTTGCTGTGGACCTATGGGATCCTAGCTGCAGGGAACCCTCACATGCCCCACAGATATTTGAGCTGGCAGGGGCATCTCTCTGGAGAACAGGAGAGGAGGCTTTAGCAGGCGTGGAGCTGGGGACCTTTATGCACAGGACAGCTCCATGGAGCCTGGCCATAGGTGCCCATCCCTCAGGGCACCCCTCTCCCACTGAGAGGCTCTGACCCCAGCTAACTGCTGAACCAGAGAAAGCAGGGCCAACTTCCCATGGGACTAGGGCACATCTGTGCTGCAGTCCTGTCTGCCCGGTAGCCTCTCAAAGGGCTGCAACCTGGCTGCCTTGTAGGAGTGCGTACACAGTGCAACTTCCACTGCACAGCCTGGGTGCTTTGCTCCAACTGAGTGCATTCCAACGTTCTGGCAGCCCTTCCTATCCCCTAGCACACCTGGAACCCAACTTTGAGGATCCAGAGGAGGGAGCCGCAACCAGATCCTGGCACCCCAGGACTGTGCCTCATACTCCGGAGTGCCGAACCTGTATCTGTGCCTGACACTTGAGTGGGGTAGGAGCCCACAGTCTCAGAAAACAGAGAGGCGAATTGTGTGGGTTCACAGGCCATGTAGGACATGGGTATACCTCCCTCCAGAGGGCGGGTCAGCTAAGGGTGTATCCTATCTCCTTAACAGATCTCTGCCTGAGGGAGCCCCATGGCAGGAAATACCTAAGCAAAAACAAAATAAAACCCGAAAAAACTCCTCTCTAACTCATTATAAGAAGCCAGTATCAGCCCGATACCAAAATTTGGCAGAGACACAACAGAAAAAGAAAACTTCGGGCAGTAACTCTGATGAATATAGATGCAAAAGTACTCAACAAAATATTAACAAATTGAATTCAGCAGCACATAAAAAAGTTAATATACCACGATCAAGTAACCTTTATTCCTGGGATGCAAAGTTGGCTTGATATATACGTAAACCAATAAATGTGATTTACTACATAAACACTATAAAAACAAAAACCACATGATCATCTCAATAGATGCAGAAAAGGCTTTCCATTAAATTCAACATCCCTTCATGTTAAAAACCCTCAACAAACTAGGCATTGAAGGAACATACCTTAAACTGATAAGAGCCATCTGTGACAAACCCACAGGGGACATCATACTAAACAGGCAAAGGCTGGAAGCACACCCCTTGAGAACCAGAACAAGATAAGAATGCCCTCTACCACTTGCATTTCAACATAATACTAGAAGTCCTAGTCAGAACAATCAGGCAAGAGAAAGAAAAAACAAGCAAATGAAAAGAAAGAGAAGTCACACTATCTTCACTTCCAGATGATATAATTCCATACCTACAAAACTCCAGTGTCTGCTCAAAAGCTCCCAGATCTAAAAAAAAAGAAAAAAAAAAAAAAAGAAAAAAAAAAAACCACTTCAGCAGAGTTTCAGCTTCCAAAATCAAGGTACCAAAATCAGTACCATTTCTATACACCAACAACATCCAACCTGTGAGCCAAATTAAGAACATAATCCCATTCAAAATAGCCACAAAACAAGAACAAAATACCTAGGAATACAGCTAGGCAGGGATATGAAAGAGCACTACAATGATAATTATAAAACACTGCTCAAAGAAATCAGAGATGACACACAAAAAAATGGAAAACATTCCATGCCCATGGATAGGATGAATTAATGTAAAAATGGCCATATTGGCCAAAGTAATTTACAGATTCAATGATATTCTTGTAAAACTACCGAAGTCACTCTTCACAGAATTAGAAAAAAGACCATTATAAAACTCATATGGAACCAAGAAAGAACCCAAACAGCCAAAGGAAACCTAAGCAAAAAGAACAAAGGCATCAAAGGCCACAGACATCACACTGCCTGACTTCAAAATAGACTATAAAACTACCGTACCAAAACAGCATGGTATTGGTACAAAAACAGATACATAAACTAATGAAACAGAATAGACAACTCAGAAACATAGCCACATATCAACATTTATATGACTTTCTACACACCCAACAAAAACAAGCAATGGGGAAAGGACTCCCTATTCAATAATGGTAATGGGATAACTGGCTAGCCATATGCAGAAGCTGTACAATTACCTTTCACCATAAACAAAAACTAACTCAAAATGCATCAAAGATTTAACGTAAGACCTCAAATGATAAAAAATCCTAGAAGACAACCTGGGAAATACCCTTCTCAGCATTGGCCCTGGCAAAGAATTTTTAGCTAAGTCCCCAAAAACTATTGCAAGTTAAACAAAAATAGACCAATGGGACCTAATTAAATTAAAGAGCTTCTGCATAGCAAAGGAAGCTATCAATATAGCAAACAGCCTACCGAATGAGACAAGATAATCACAAACTATGCATCCAACGAAGGTCTAATATTCAGAATATATAAGAAAGTTAAACAATTCAACAAGTAAAAACCAAATAACCCCATTTAAAATTGGGCAAATGACATGAATAGACACTTCTTCAGAGAAGGCATACAATTGACCAACAAACATAAAAAATATCAACACCACTAATCATCAGAGAAATGCAAATCAAAAGCATGATTAGATAGTATCCTACATCAGTCATAATTGGTATTATCAAAAAGTCAAAAAACAACAGATGCTGGCAAGGCTGTAGAGAAAAGGGAATGTTTATACACTGTTGCCAGGAATGTACATTAGTCCATTCACTGTGGATATCAGTCTGAAGACTTCTCAAATAGCGTAAAACAGAATTTCCATTTGACCCAATTTCCATTTGACTCCCATTACTGGCTATATAACCAAAGGAAAGTAAATCATTCTACCAAAAAATACAGGTACTCAGAGATGTTCATCACTGTGCCACTTACAATAGTAGACACGGAATTAGCCTAAATGTTCATCAGTGGTAGACTGGATAAAGAAAATGTGGTATATGTACACCATGGAATACCACACAGCCGTAAAAAAGAATGAAACAGTGCCCTCTGAAGAAACATGAATGCATCTGGAACCCATAATCCTTAGCAAAGTAACCCAGGAACAGATACCACATGTTTTCACTTTTTATAAGTGGGAGATAAACTTTAGCAAATGTGGACATAACCAGGAGAACAATAGACACTGCAGACAGCTAGAGTGGGTAGTGCAGGAGGGAAGTATGAATTGAAAAACTACTTATTGAGTACTATGCTGACTACCTGCGGGATGGGATCTGTACCCCAAAACCTCAGTATCACACAGTATTTCCATACAACACACCTGCATAGGTATCCCTGTATCTAAAATAAAAGTTCAAATAAAATAAAAGTGAAATCACCAGAATGAGGCCCAGTTTCCTTGCACATTTATGTTCACGTGATCATTTTGTTTAAATCATTTAATTCCAAGCTATTATAATAAAGTGGTAAATGATAGTGAATTTTTAGTCATATGTTCATTCCATTTTCAAAGTTTGTGAAAAATAAAGAAAAGATAGCAGAGGAAATCAGAGAGGTGTAGATGAAGATGTAGAGATAGAGGGAGAAAGGAATAGAGAGAGATTCCCTAACTTTCTGTTCCTCTCCCTGGTAAAACTGCTTCTGCACAAAAGTGTGTCACATTCTCAGACACTTGTTTTACTAAGGACAAAGTTAATGACGTGATGATGGATGATATGATCATTGGCAGCACGGAGGTGTTGCACTGTGGTGGTGATTTTGGTCATTGTGGCAGAATAATGACAGCATGTGAATCTACTTATGTAGGTTAAAAAGCCATAGGTGATCCTACTTCTAATTGAATGTGTTACCAAAAAAACTTGATGGCAATTTTGAAAACACGTAGCTAAAACTATTAGTTAATCTTCTCAGTCAACAAAGACAGTTTTTTAATCCCTATTAAAACAAGGCACAAAATTACAACGTTAAATCTAGACATTCATTTTCTTCAAACATGTTAAATGATTTAGGATAGGAAACAAGTGTAGAACACATGAAATTTATATATGTATCTATCTATCTATATATACATGCCTATGTCTATGCATATATATGCATACATATATCTATATAATGTATCTATGTATATATTATATATGTTCATATACGTTTATATGTGTTTTATGTTATCTATGTATTATATACTATATGTATATAATATATAATTTTCTAATTGCAGCAAACATTATTCAGGTAAAGGGCTCTCCAAACATTCTATAAATAGAGTGGTAGTGGTTCCTTCCACTTTCACTGCCTTTATAGCAACACACAGGTCTCTGAAGCATAGTATGATAATGATGAGTTCTGACCACATTAATGGACTAATTCTTAAGCAGAATGAATAGCCGAGCGCAATGAATATTTTATTCCCACTCTTGGTGTTAAAGAACAATTGCTTAAAGTCAACAAAATCTCAAAAGAACTATATATCAGCTAAATTATGATGTAAAACTAGTGTATGACAAAAACGTGTCTTATCTTTAGTAATCATTCCAAGTCAAAAGGTGTAGAGAGCAAAGGCTCTACAGTATTTGACCCTGAATATTGTGTCCGGTTATACCATTTAGAGGCAAGGGATTGGAAACAATGCCAAAGAGAAAGTAAGGTGGAAATACATGTATATGTGTACATATATGTGTACAAATATAAGTGTATGTATGTGTACATATATGTATACAAATATAAGTGTATGTATGTGTACATATATGTATGT
>NW_012103454.1:553459-564325 GCF_000951045.1 Mandrillus leucophaeus
ATTTTCTTCAAACATGTTAAATGATTTAGGATAGGAAACAAGTGTAGAACACATGAAATTTATATATGTATCTATCTATCTATATATACATGCCTATGTCTATGCATATATATGCATACATATATCTATATAATGTATCTATGTATATATTATATATGTTCATATACGTTTATATGTGTTTTATGTTATCTATGTATTATATACTATATGTATATAATATATAATTTTCTAATTGCAGCAAACATTATTCAGGTAAAGGGCTCTCCAAACATTCTATAAATAGAGTGGTAGTGGTTCCTTCCACTTTCACTGCCTTTATAGCAACACACAGGTCTCTGAAGCATAGTATGATAATGATGAGTTCTGACCACATTAATGGACTAATTCTTAAGCAGAATGAATAGCCGAGCGCAATGAATATTTTATTCCCACTCTTGGTGTTAAAGAACAATTGCTTAAAGTCAACAAAATCTCAAAAGAACTATATATCAGCTAAATTATGATGTAAAACTAGTGTATGACAAAAACGTGTCTTATCTTTAGTAATCATTCCAAGTCAAAAGGTGTAGAGAGCAAAGGCTCTACAGTATTTGACCCTGAATATTGTGTCCGGTTATACCATTTAGAGGCAAGGGATTGGAAACAATGCCAAAGAGAAAGTAAGGTGGAAATACATGTATATGTGTACATATATGTGTACAAATATAAGTGTATGTATGTGTACATATATGTATACAAATATAAGTGTATGTATGTGTACATATATGTATGTGTGTGTGTATATATATGTTCCATTTTTTCTTTTTCTGTTGTGAAGTCTTTTAAATATAAAAATTCAGAGAGAATAATATGATGGCCTCTATTGAGGTTATGATATACTGCAAAATCTTAACTACTGTATTATTATATTTACTTAAAATATTTTTAATAAAATGAAGCATAAAATAGAGATGAAATTCATATTCTGCTCCTCATAAAAGCTTCTTTTCCTTCTATATCTGAGAGATAACAACTATATTGAAATTCATTTGCATTATTCAATTTGATATTCATACAAATAATCAGAGTGAATATAAAATAAGACCAAGAGTTTCTCTTTCACCTACAGATTATAAATGAAAAAGTTACCACTAAGTGATATATATGTGTGTGTATATATATATATGCACATATTTACTTTTATGAATACATAATAGTTATTCATATTTATGGGATACATGTGGCATTTTAATACAAGCATATAATGTTTAATGATTAAATCACAGTAAGTGGGATGTCTACCACCTTAAATATTTATCATTTCTTTGTGTTAGAAACAATTCAATTTCACTCTTCTATTTATGTTGAAGCATACAATAAATTATTGTCAACCATAGTTGCCCTATAGTGCTACTTAATACTGGATCTTATTCCCTGTAACTACTTTTGTACCATTAACCCCTACCACCATCACTTTATCCCGTCTCCCCGCTACATTTCCCAGCCTCTACTGACATCATTCTACTCTCTATCTCCATGAGGTCAGCTTTTTTAGCTCCACATATGAGTGAGAACATACAATATTTGTCTTTCTGTGCTTGGCTTATTTCAGTTAACATAATGTTCTCCAATTCCACCTATGGTATTGCAAATGACAGAATTTCACTTTTCATGACTGAATAATATTCCATTGTGTATACAGACCACATTTATTCATTCCTCTGTTGATGGACACTTAATTCCCTACTTTGTCTACTGTGTATAGTGTTGCAATAAACATGGGAATGCAGATATCTCTTTGATATATTTATTTTCTTTCTTTGGATATATATCAAGCAGTGAAATTGTTGGATCATATGGTTGTTATAATTCTAGTTTTTTGAGGAACCGTTTGCCTTATGACTACACTAATTTACATTCCCACCAACAGTGTACAAGTGATTCCCTTTTTTGCATGCTCGGTAGCATCTGTTATTTTTTGTCTTCTTCGTAAAACGATTTTAAATGGGGTAGAATCTACAAAACATAATGAGAAGCAAGATGCATGAGAATAAAAATAATGAAAGCAGGGGCACACAAATTGATAACAATGTGAAGGCAAATTTAATGAACATTTTTAAAAATCACTATTACTAACAACTATTTCTGTATTAAATAAAAAGTGACTTAAATTTTGTACAATTATATCAAGGGAAGTAGAGAAGGAGTGTTTTCTGAGTAGTTACTGCAAGCATGAACGACTCACAGAACACACCATGTACTACTTAAAAAGAAGATTGAAATATACAAAAGATTTAGACTTTATTAGAATAATGTGTGATTATGAAATTACTTAAAGATGGAAAGGCAACTACTAAAAAATTAGATATGTTACAACACCTTAAACTCAGCAAAAATATATAGAAATTTAAAAATTGCTTTTTTTTCACTTATTAAAGTAAAATATTATTAGGTAAGATTTTATGGCCAGGTGTAGTGGCTCATGCCTGTAATCCCAGCACTTTGGGAGACCAAGGTGGGCAAATCATGAGGTCAGGAGATCAAGACCATCCTGGCTAACACTGTGAAACCCAGTCTCTACTAAAAACACAGCAATTTAGCCAGGCGTGGTGGCATGCACCTGTAGTCCCAGCTACGTGGGAGGCTGAGGCAGGAGAATCGCTTGAACCTGAGAGGGAGGTGGAGGTTGCAGTGAGCAGAGATTGCGCCACTGAACTCCAGCCTGGGCAAAACAGCAAGACTCTGTTTCAAAAAAAAAGAAAGAAAGAAAAACCAAAATTCATATATATAGTATTGGTTGACCAGGAAAATATAGCAATTATGTGTTTCCCCTGACCACAAACTCAACCAAGAAAAATGAATTTAAAATTCACAATATTGAGAGATTGTTAATAAATATGTATCAGAAATTGGGACTATAAATAGAATAAATTAATAAATGTATAAACAACTTGAAAAGTAGAACAATTAGCAAACTTGAATGAACATACAAACCTGCAACAATATGATGTTTTGCATAAGATAAATTAATTCAGATATAAACAATAAAAAGAAGGCTAATGAAGCAAATATTTATAATCTGCCAAATATTCTCTGTCACCTGACAAAAAGGGGAAAAATTAGTATCTACTATAAACATTATTCAACAAATAGCAAAGAAAGCATTAAGCTAAAAAACTTATCAGCTTCACGAATCATGAAGGCAAATACTGATTAATTGAAATTTATCAAAATTAAAATGTGTTGTTCATCAAAACACACCATTGAGACGTTAAATATTAAAGTCACAGTCTGCAAGGAAATATTTTCAGTAAGCTTACCTAGCAAAAGGCATTTAAAAAGAACATATAAAGAACTCATACAAGTAAATACCAAGAGGAAAATAAATCAAATAATATAAGTAAATTTATAATAATGAAAATACCTGAACAAACACTTCACCAAAGAAGACATATAAATAGTCAATAACGTCAAGAAAAGAATGCTCAACATCTTTACTCAACAGGGTTATAAAAAAGAAAGCCACAATCAGATTCTATTTGAATACTTTTTAGAGGAGCTTTAGAAGTTTAGACAGTTACACCTTACCAAATGTTATAGAAGATGTGTAAAAAATGAAAATACTATTCATTGCTGCTGGGAAGTTGAATGGCCAAAGTACTTTGGAAAATTGCTTGGCAGTATCTTATAAAAATTAATGTAAATCTATCTTAACAATTTCACTCTTAGGTATTTCACAAGAGAAATGAAAGCATGTATAATAATGTTCTTTTTAGCTTCATACATAATCGTCAACAACTGGAAAAAAATCCCATGTCCATCAATGGATGAATAAGATATTTGTGTTATACACATAATGAAATATTACTCAGTAATCAAAATGAGTAAATTATAGACACATGCAGCAGCAGGAATGAACATTTAAAAATACGCTAAAACAAAAGAAGCTAGACACAAAAGATTACCTACTTGATGACTCCATTTACATGAATTCAAAAACTAGGCAAAATTTATCTATGGTGATAAAAATCAGAAAGTTGTTACTTCTGATTAGTGTCCAGAAAGAAGCAAGTTGGAACTTTCTGTGGTGATAAATATGTTCGAAACTTTGTATGTGTAGGTATGTGCCATGTCAAAACTCATCAAAGCAAACACATGAATTCTATGTCTTTTAATTTGTGATAATTTTCTGTAAAAATAAATTAACAGTACTTATCTATTTAAAAAGCAGAAAATGTATAACCTTAATACATTTATTTAAAGGAAGAAAGAAAACTAAAGTGTTAAGCATTCATCTCAAAATAGAAAAAATAAAAGAGTAGAACCAAGAGAGTGGAAAGTAAAAAAACAAACGTAATAAAGACAAGAGCCAAAATTAATGAAGCAAAAAGCAAACAAAAGTATTTTTGACAATGATTATCAAATAAATAAATAATTTGAAAGGACTTATTAACCATGGAAAAAGCCATGAAAATGAATTATGAATAGTAAAATAATGGAGATTTTAGTAGACATTTGATATATGGGAAAAATAAATGATTTCTACCCCATAAATGTTAACATTCTGATGAGGAGAAATGTCTAGAAAAATATGTGATGAAAATTGACACAAAAAATAGAAAAATCAATTATTTATGTCACAATCAGTATAGAAAATCATTAGATTAAATTCAGTAATATGATGTTCCATGCATTATCTGAAAGAGCTTCTCAAAAGTGACAACAGGCTCTAAGAAATTAAATGGTCACTAGGGGACACAATGAAACAAAGTTGAATTTGTGTGGTGGGTAGCAAATACATCCCAAGTTCTAAAGCAACAGTGTGTGCTTCAACTTGAATCATGATCAGTTTTAGAACTATTTTTACAGAAAGCATTTGAATGTTAAACATTATCATGTGAATCTGCCTATATTACTTTCATGCTAAGTCAATTACCCCGAGTAACCTCGTTTAGTGACCTAGTTTCAAAATTACACGGAAGGAATCCAGTATTTAAAATTCATATTACCATCTGACAAGTTGATCTCCCTTAAGAAATCCATTCTATCAAAATGTAAACTAATATGTCGAGCTGCTTGAACACCCACATCACTAAAGTGACACCTTTCTTCCAAGGTGTTATTTCTAATTTGATTTCCCCAATGCATGAAGTAACCATGCCCAGTCACAACAACGCTTAATGACCGCCTGACAAAGCCTTGGCTGATCCACACCTATGGATCACATGAATGAACCTTTCAGCGTTTATTCTTCAAACTTGTATCATGCTGTTGCAGACTGAAGTGTGTACCCCCAAAATTCATACACTGAAACCCTAAACTTCAATGTGACTGTTTTTAGAGACAGGGCCTTTTAAAGAGGTAATTAAGGTCAAATTAATTTGTAAAGGTGAGGACTTACTTCACCAGACTGGTGTTTTTAAATAAAGAGGAAGAGACATCAGGGATGAATGTGCAAAGAAAAGGCCATGTGAGGACACAGTGAGAAGATAGCCACCTACTAGTCAGTAGAGATCTCTCCAACCCTGCTGGCACCTTGGTCTTGCACTTATAGCATCCAGAGTGTTAAAAAAAAAAAAAAAGAAAGAAAGAAAAGAAAATCTGTTATTTAACCTAGTTTCTAGAAATTTATTATGGCAGCCCTTGAAAACTGATACATATTTATATGCAAAACAGGGCTACAAAATCCACCATTCTGGTTAAAATATAGTGCCTTTTAAGGCAGGGAGTGGTGGCTCACACCTGTAATCCTGGCACTTTAGGAGGCCAAGGCAGGCAGATCAACTGAGGTCAGGAGTTCAGGACCAGCCTGGTCAATATGGTGAAACTCCATCTCTACTAAAAATACAAAAATTAGCCAGGCATGGTAGCACAGTCCTGTAATCCCAGCTACTGGGTAGGCTAGGACAGGAGAATTGCTTGAACCCAGGGGGCGGAGATTGCAGTGAGCCGAGATCAGGCCATAACACTCCAGCCTGGGTGATAGAGGGAGACAGCATCTCAAAAAGCAAGCAAACAAACAATAAAAAAACATAGTACCTTTTCAGACAAGTTTAGACCCTTGACCAGCATCTCATCAAGAAAATCTTTTCTGCTATCACCAGTGTGTGAGAAGTTTTCTGCAGTGCTACAAGAAGCTTTATGGTACAACTGGCATATTCTTTTATCTGGTTAATACATTATTGCTTATTCATTTGAGAAAAAATATAGATATAGAGAAAAATAAAGAGAACATTTATGGTGAAATTATCACCATACATAGATTTATATGTATACTGGGGTGGAGTGAGGAGACGGGATATATAAGAATAAGCAAAAATTAATAAAATCCATTAGAATACCAAAGTGCAATTTGTTCTTGCATGTTTTATTTCTTTTTTTCTTATCCTGAAGTGTGTGCTTTCACAATACCTCAAGCCCTAGCTTGTTATATTACAATACACGACAGTGGTCTCAGAAGAAGTGTATCAGAAACAACATACAATCCTAAAACAATCCTAAGTATGTAATATTTGATCCTCTAACATCAGGTTCTGCTTGAAGAGACAGCACAGGGATATTAGGAACTGAAAACTGTCACTATTACCCTTTTTCCAGATCTTCATTATGTCACCGAGGACTGGGGCCAACATATTCACCAAGGCACCTCCAATTCCCTAGGACTTGTGCCTATCTCGACAAATCTATGTTAAATTGGAATGAAACTGATGGTAAAAAAACAATTAATAATTACATTTCACAATCAACAAAATGAGTAAGAATGCTGTAGCATCTCACACCAATTAGAATGGCGATCATTAAGAAGTCAGGAAACAACAGGCGCTGGAGAGGAAGTGGAGAAAGAGGAACACTTTTACACTGTTGGTGGGAGTATAAATTAGTTCCAACAGATGGAAGACAGTGTAGCGATTCCTCAAGGATCTAGAACCAGAAATACCATTTGACCCAGTAATCCCATTACTGGGTATATACCCAAAGGATTATAAATCATTCTACTATAAAGACACATGCGCACATATGTTTATTGTGGCACTGTTCACAATAGCAAACACATGGGATCAACCCAAATGCCCATCAGTGATAGACTGGATAAAGAAAATGTGGCACATATACACCATGGAATATTATGCAGCCATAAAAAAGGATGAGTTCATGTCCTTTGCAGGGACATAGATGAAGCTGGAAACCATCATTCTCAGCAAACTAACACAGGAACAGAAAACCAAACACCGCATGTTCTCACTTACATGTGGGAGTTGAACAATGAGAACACGTGGACACAGGGAGGGCAACATCACGCACTGAGGCCTGTCAGGGGGTGGGGGGCTAGGGGAGGAAGAGTATTAGGAGAAATATCTAATGTAGACGACGGGTTGATGTGTGCAGCAAACCACATGCCACATGTATACCTATGTAACAAACCTGCACGTACTGCACATGTATCCCACAACTTAAAGTAAAATAAAAATAATTTTTAAAAAAATAATGTGTGCCTGCTCAATTCAACAATACTTGTAGAAATGTAATTTCAGTAATCATGTTTTACCACATTTTCTTCTCCATTGCTCTGTTTGTATGCTTCCCCCTACCTTTCCAGCATTCCATTTCATTGTGCATAGGACACATTTTGTAAAGATTACATATTTTCATTTTCCTTCATTTCTGGGTTAATCTGTTATTAAATTCTACTTTCCACCAAATCTCTAAGACCATTTCTTTTTCTAAAATGGTTACCCAATCTGAGTACCATTTTTTCTACAAAGTTCCTTTCCACAGGATGGTCTCCTTGCTCTCCCCCTCAATACATCTAGCAGATCTGTGACCTATTATCATGTTAATAACCTTAAATATCTATCACAAGATTCTTCCATTTGATACCATTAATGTGAAATATGACTCCAATGGAGTGTTAAAGGAAACCAGGAGTTAAAATGAATCTCAAGCATAATCGTGATTCAAGTAGAACTTGTTGAGCCTTTTCTTTAGAAATAATATTGCTTCTGAGGTCAGCCTTAATGCTGGAAAAAAACTCTATTCTTTGACTATTTAAGCGATAACAGGATCTACATCCTTTTTTATTGCCCTCTCACTCTCTGTAACTCTCTTCTAAGAGCTTTAAAACACATTCCTTATAACTCTCTTCCATCAGCTTTAAAACACTTCCCTGCCTGCAGCTCTTATCCTTTTCAAGGAAAGACAGGATACCACCAACCCTGCTAAGGAGTGGTCATATCTGGGTGTGGACTCCCTGACCCCAGAGACCTCCTCACCCCCAACTAAATTGTTTCCACTCATTCTTCTCTCCGCACAGACTCTAAGAAAGAATATAAATGAATCAAAATAGATGACTGATTTTGTATAAAAGACAGTGGTGGGGAAAATTATTAAAAACGGTCTCAAGTTCTTTAAGCCCTCTGCATGTTCAGAAAGCTGGAAAGCTCAGTCCCACCTACAGCTATCCGGAACCTGAATGCTAAGCCCCTCACACTCCACCGCAGGTGTAATCAACAAAGTATGGAAACATATGAAGATTGAGAATGAGAAGATTGAGCTGCTGTTGCCATGAACTGACGCAGGGATTCTGACAAGTTACTTAACCTTTCCGAATAAGTCTTTTCCTTCCTAATATGGGGAAAACCAACGCACACAAGACTGTGGGCAAGACACACACAACACATGATAGAGAAGTACTTTATAAACTACGACCTGCTTGAAACTGCAATTATCTATTTTGTTTGTCTTTAAAAAAAGACAAAGCGACACACCACATCGTCTTTTATACCAGCAGTATAATGAATGGTTTGGCAATGTGTTAGACATCATGTTCTAAAACACATTTTCAAAGTATTATCTGCAAATAAGATTCACATTGATTATACATTAGTTTATCATTTAAAACATGTATTAACTTCGTGTTTCTGATGCTTTTTCATCTGGAACTGTGCTCTCAGGGACGCTCAGGGTTCTATCACTCCTGGAGACCATAAACGACTCAGCTGTGAGCATAACATTGACAAATAAAACAATTAATCCAGAGCCCGTATCTCAAACAGCCCCAGCTTTCAAAGGGCTCTGACACTTTGAGCCACTGCCCACCTTCCCCAATTGCCACAGGGCCAGGTACCCCAGGTATCTAGGGACAATCTCGGCAGCTGCAGAGTCCACCAAAATTATTCTAACTACCCAATGCTAAGCAGCTTTGCCTGTTCACCTTGTCTCACACATTCCTTCCCATGGAACCACAATTGAGGATCTTCTGTATTTCCTTCTCATTCCCTCTGCCTCCTAACCAACCCTAGTGCATCTCCATATGGCCCTGCCTGACGTGCAGTGCCTCTTGTTTCTAGAAATTGGTGCAGACAAAAACTTCTTCTTTCCTGGTACTCACGTCCCTATCTGTGTCTTATCATACCTAATTAAAACAAATTTCAGTCACCCTTTAAATGAAAGAAGAAAAATCCACTACCATTAATTCTAATGAATAATTATCTTCCTTGAAACTTTTCTTGTTAAATCTGTTCTTGTTTTGTGAGATTTTATATCTTAACATAGGCTACGTGAATCACTCCACTTGTAATTACAACTTGTTATCAAATATATTTAAAAGCATGTACATCGGTGCAGCTATGCTCACATGAGGGAAAGATGGAGAATTTAAATAACAATCATACATTTTAAATGGTTCCATAAGAAACCACAGACCTCAGGGTTAATTTTAACTCAGTTGTAAAAGTTGCTAAAAAATACAATAAATTAAAAGCAACTTCAAGGCTTTGAAACCACATTTGTTAATTGTATATGCTTGAATATCTTGTTCCTCTGAGTAGATACTTGTCTGGATAGTCAATCAAAGCAAAGAATAAATCCGTGTCGAAAAGACGTTTTATCCTCCACTATCTTCACTCCATAAATCAGTTAATGGAAAAGCTGAACAAGTTTTCTAAACCATCGTGTTTAGCATTTATGTACCTTGAAAAGGCTTTGACATAATCACAGAAACAGCAATCGTGGATACTATTAAGGTCAAGAAGTCAGAGGAGGAACTGAAAGGCTCTGACATATATTTAGGAACTAGAACAGCAAATGTTGAAATGCATTGTGACTCTGGCAGCTGGCCAAAAAAGAATATGACAAGATTATATTGTGTTATCAAGATTAAATTCTAAGAAGGTACATTTAGCAGAAGATGGTAGGAAAATAAGATATCTACCAAATTGAAATAAAATAAGAACAATACATCACTGAGTAATAAACGGTAAGAAAACTCCAGCAACAAGAAGTCAGAATATTTGAAACTCTAAATTTAAATGAAGTTCAAAGAAGTGCTGTGATAAAAATTCACGCATTTGCCCTGAAACTTTTATACCAAAGTGTGTCTTTTTATACCTTCAAAGAAGCACAGTAAAGGTTTAGCAACCCAAGGAATTTAGTATTTTTGCTACAAATCATGAATATTTGCCCATTAGTCTTTTCAAAATACTTCACTTATGGATAGAATATTGAAGAAATATTGAGGAAACAATAATCACTTGTCTTTATACTAATAATGTGAAATAAACAGACAATTCAAATGTACTGTGTCTATATTACCACACTCTCCAAGATTCCTCTACATTAAGTGCCCTCAATTACCTAGTATTAAATAAGAAAAGTTGTCCATTATTATTTTTAATGGTAGTAAGTAGTTCCACCCAAAGGATAGTATTTTTTTATCCTTCACTGTTACACTAAATATTGTATGTTGTATTTACCATAATTTAAAAAATATTAAATGCGGCCAAGAGCGGTGGCTCAAGCCTGTAATCCCAGCATTTTGGGAGGTCGAGACGTGCGGATCACGAGGTCAGGAGATTGAGACCATCCTGGCTAACACAGTGAAACCCTGTC
>NW_012103454.1:564654-573757 GCF_000951045.1 Mandrillus leucophaeus
ATCAAATGTTTGATTAATAATTGCTTGTTATCTATATTGTGGAGTATCTCACAAAGTAGTAAGTCAATGATAAGTAAACAGTTTATTCAAATAAGTAAGACGCACAGAATACATAAAGACTGAGTGCAGGAGGATCAATTTCCTGAATCCCTAAAAAGATGGTAGCAGTCATGAAATTTTGATTTTGATGCTTTCTCAGTAGGAAAACTGGTGCCTAGCAGAGTACTTGACCCAAATGATTTTGTGATTGTTAATATTAAATGTCAACTTGATTGGGTTAAAGGATGCCTCTACAGCTGGTAAAGTATTGTTTTGGGGTGTGTCTGTAAGGGTATTGACAGAGGAGATTAACATTTGAGTCAGTGGACTGGGAGAGGAAGATCCACTCTCAATGTGGGTGGACACCATCCAACTGGTCGCCAGCAGGGCTAAAACAAAGCAGGCGGAAGAAGGGAGAATAAGGTGACTTACTGAGTGTTCTGGTTTCCATCTTTCTCCCATGCTGGATGCTTCCTACCCTTGGGCATCAGACTCCAGGTTTCCAGCCTTTGGAGTCTCAGACTTACACTAGTGGTTTGCCGGGGCCTCTCAGGTCTTTGGCCTCAGACTGAAGCCTGCATTATTGGCTTCCCTACTTTTGAGGATTTTGGACTCAGACTGAGCCACTGCTTGGTCTCGTACCTCCTCACCTTGCAGGTGGCCTATCGTGAGATTTCACCTTGTGATCCTGTGAGTCAATTCTCCTTAATAAACTCCCTTTCATATGTACATCTATCCTGTTAGCTCCTCCCTCTGGAGAATCCTGACTGATACATACCTACTAATATTAATATAAATATATTAGTATAACATGTCACAGACACACAAATAATGGAAAATTATACTTTGTGCTATTAGACAGGTCTTGCTGACAATCAAATTGAGTAGGAATTTAGCAGGGGTGGGGGCACCAAGAGTATGTAAAGCCATACCTGACCGAGTGATCAGTATGAGCAAAGACACTGAGATTTACATAAAAGTCCATCAAATATTAAGAAAATTTCATTAACTGTAGATGAATATGGAGACTGTAAGCAGGCTGAGTCCTAAAAAACATCACTCCACATGATGTGATTTCTACTCTGCATTTAAGCCCTCATCTAATGTCTACAGATTATAGATTATCATAGTTGGTGCTTTTGGTGAATATTTTTCCAAATCATGCTCCCCTGCTTGAACCTACTTCATTCCAGAAATATGAATATATGAGCCATGTTTTACAGAGGTTCAAGTAAACCACCTTTTGTCCTTCTGATGGCAAAATCTCATAAATCTCAGAGCCAACACAGCACCAGTTTGTGTAACTGGATCATCATCACAATTAAACAACACAAATTCCCTTTAAATAGTCTGCTACATTTTTTTTGTTAGTTGTTAGTTGTATTCTACATTAAATTAAAGAAAGCATTTGTCTCGAAACATTCCAAAAGCAAACTGGCTATAAAATCAAAATGAATGGATAAAATACTTTTTAAAAAACATTATTTTCCCATACATATCCCATATATATGTATATATGATATGTAAATCGTGTGTGTGTGTGTGTGTGTGTGTGTGTGTGTGTGTATATGTTTTTTCCAAACATGGTCACATACTGAGGTACCATGAGTTGCGTTAACAACATATGATTTTAGGGAGAACAGAGTTTATTTCACAAAAGGCACTGTACTGAATAGTTTCGATACATACATATATATGTATATATATGATGGAATAAATGACATTTTTCTTTGATGGTAGACGGTTTCTTAGTATTCTATATTGTTGATCAATAGGATTACAAATTAATGTTAATTGTATAAAGTTATTCTTAGAAGTTTAGAAGTTCTAATGAAGCAAAAACCTCAGAATCACAGATAGTCAATTGGAAGCAAGCTAATATGACCCATTTTTGAAGTCTAGTTAAGTTTCACATTTTTAATTGTCACTGAGAATCCAAGTTTCTTAATTTCAATCAACCCTCCTTTAACAGCTAACATTCACTTTGTGCTTACGTATCAAGCACCGTATTACCTTGTTAGGGCTGATGTAACAAAATGCCAGTGAGTGTGTGACTTAAGCATTTTCTCAAATATATTTTCTCATCATTCTGGAGGCTGGAAGTCTAAGATCAAGGTATTGGCAAGATTGATTCCTTCTGAAGCCTCTCTCCTTGGCTTGTTTGCCGACAGCCATCCTCTGTCTGTGTTTTCATATGGTCGTCTCTCCATAACTGTGTACTATTTTCTCTTTTGAGGATATCAAACATATTGGATTAAAGCCTACACTAATGACCTAATTTTAACTTAATCATCTCTTTATAGAAACTTTTTTCCAAACATGGTCACATATTGAGGTACCATGAGTTAGGATAACAACATATGATTTTAGGAAGAACAGAGTTTATTTCATAAAAGGCACTGTACTGAATAGTTTGGATACATTTTTTTTATTCTATATTAAAAGCCAACCTCTTAGATATGGTTTCCTACATATTTTACAGATGAAGAAAGTAAGCAAGATAATAACTAATGATCCCAGGTTCACACACGTAGTGCGGTAGAAAGCTCTCACATATAAATCCTAGTGTTCACACTTCAGTCTCCATACTGGTGACAGCCACACAATATTGCTCTTGAAATGACCTCATCTTCTAGATGAAAGTGATCTGATGCAAATTTCTTCAGGATCTCTACTTTATATCACAAAAAATCTCTGTTTCCAACATTATTTTCCATCATTTATCTTCCTTCTAAGGGGGAAGCATCATATCCTTCTAAGGGGGAAGCATCATATCTTACTGACAAGATTTTACAGTGTGGTGGAATTCTCCCCTCTTGTACAGTCTCAGTATTTTTCTTTCCACAAGATTTTCATGATTTTCTTTTTCTTTCATCATGTGTGATCTAAACAACTCTCAAAGGTTCTCTTTCCCATTCCATTTGTTATCAAATTGCTTTTAAAAAGTAAATGATAAAAGCTGCTAGCTAGACCCAACTGATCAAAAAATTGTTTTAAATTTTTCCTCCCCAGTGAAATTTGGACTAATTAACTAACAACTCTTTATCAGTCAGTCCTCATTAGGAGCAGTGTACCTAGTTCATAAAATTTCCTCTGCAGTTATCATTCTGATACACCACTTTTAAGTTTTCCTCTGACATCTCTTATGGTTAGCAGAGAGTTTACATGACTTTCTAAAGCCCATTTGGGTTTAATAGACTGAGAATATTTTATTCATTAAGATTCCTTCAGAGGAGTCATGGTATCCCAAGGACATACAATGGTAGGTAATAAAAGTTGGTTGTTAAACTGCTTGTGAAGGAAGATAACCCTGCTAACTATGCCCTTGATATTGTTCCTGCGAGTCTGAAAAGGAGAGGGAGAATGGACTGCAGGACAGGGAGTAAGTGGAAATTGGAACAGCCTGAATTGCTTTGCCTACTGCAGATAAGAGACTCCACCGGGTAGGCTCTCTCGGGGAGGAAGAACCTAGAGTTGTACATTTCAGTAACTATGATTGGTGGCTAAAGGGTTGACAAGGGACCTGAAAGAATGTGCATGCATCATCAGGGCTTTTAAATGTGTTAGTTGTGGAGCATAGAACGTACCCATTTTTGTCTGTTCCCCTGAAAAACCTTTAAAACCTATATGTTGTTAATTACTATTGTGTATGTGTGTCTGTGTGTGTGTGTGAGACAGACTAGTACTTTAGGAAAACTCAAAGAGGCTCTAATTTTTAAATCTAGGTAGAAAATAAGATTCAAGAGCCATTATGATAAAGGGCCGGTTAATATCTAAATACAGCATCTGCATATAAGACAATTATAAAGGGAAAAATTAAACATATAAAAACAAGTTTCTAGCATGCCATCCAAAGTTTCATTAAATAATTCATTGCATTTATTCATATTCAGTAAGGTTGTCTACACAGAGAAATAAATGGAATCCATTAATTATCCACAAATTTGCTATGATTTAAAAGTCCTTTTAGATTACACACACACACGGCTTTAAGATTAGTTATCCAGATTGCTCTTTTGGAATACAGAATTTACATACTCTATCTCTCTTTTTTGTTGAATTCAAAAATTATCCAATAGCTCAATAGCACACACCACATAACTGTAAAACAAAATTATTTATGGTCTAAAATTGACCAGTATTACTCATTTTTAATGTAAATTCTTCCTTGTCTTGTATTAGTTTTCCTTTTAGAAAAGTACTTTATTTCTGTGCAGCCATGATGTAATAAGTAACAAAATCCTTAAGGATGATAGTGACTATATTATTTACAATTAATCTTCCTCCTAAGAGTCACAACATTAAAAAGAAAGAGGAAAGGACACTTTCCGATGTGAACAGTATGCATATTCCAGAAGGAATATTTATCACACTAGGTCAACAGGGGCTTCCATTTTTATCCAAAGTGCTATCACAATTTCTCATTTAATTCCACTACAGCATAACCTTTCCATACCACCCACCAAACAGAGGAGGCATAACTTAGTTCTTATATGATAAACAGCATCTGCACATGGAAATGGTCTCCCTAGCTCCTTTTGCAAGCACATCTATAGGCCTTATTACAAAGTCAACACTTTCTTTATTCTTTCTTGATGGGGTCAAAACTGGCAGTTAAAAATGTGAAGCATACAATAATCAAACAAATAAGTGATTGTAGCTATCAGGCATTATACAACTTCTAGAGGTTACTTTCAGCCTGATCTTAGATTCTAGAGTCACTGACTAATACATCTCCTGGAAAATGATAAAAGTTTATTCCAAATCAAATATCTGAGTATATTAAAGAGCTTACCTTTTTAACCAAGACAGATGGAATCCTTCAACTTGCTAATTCCAGGGAAGGATCCTCAAGTGACTTAACAGTGTCCTTGACTGTGCTACACCATGACGGGTTTACCAGCAATCACAGTTCCATCTGTAGGCAGGTGTCTGTGAGTATTTTTCCCTCCCTTTCCTTTTATAACCAAAGTTCTACTTCACAGGCTACCAAAGCAACTAAGATAATGCTGCCTATTTAGTGGGACCCTGTGGATGGCTCATAAACACATTTGGTAAGTTGGCAAAATAATGTACTATGAATGTCCACTAATGATGTCCCATTGTTTTTAAATCTCCTTCTCAGTGTGGAACTGCACTAATTAAGAGCTGACATAGGCACAACTCAGTTTCCTGAGGTGCCACACAGTTCATATTAGTCAACTCTGCGCTTTCTCAGTCATCCTGGGATTGCTGGAGTGCTTATGCCATACCTCAGATCACAAAGGGGAATAAAATTATTTATTTCATTTGAGGATCATCTCCCCCTTTGCCTGGAGTGGATCTGAGGTCTTTCTCAACATAATTTTTTAAAGTTATCTTTGCAAAAAAACAAAAAACAAAACAAAAACAAAAAACAGGTAGGTGTAAGGGCATATACCAAGTCAGGAATCCATTTATGTTTAAACATACAGTTGTTGGAGGTTTCTTCGCCAGCACCCTTAAGATGGCATGGATAACTCAGGATAAAACATGAAAACTATTATTCTGCAACATATACCATCCATCAGCATAAACTGCCATTAAAAATAATTGGCACCTTTAATTATGTACTTATTTCAGACATAAAACATTTGACCTTAAAAGCAGATGAGGGGATAAAGGTCTTCTTGTAAAATTACAGTAACCAGAGAAACAGAAATTAAAACCTAGACTATATACATCTAAAGCTTGTGTGTTTAACTATTAAGCAGTATTGATTCATAATTGCTTTCTTACTTTCTCAGTAGAGGTAAGGGGATCCTTATTCTATTTCCTGCCTTTCTTTTAATTCACCCTGTATTTTGGAGAAATAACCCTTTTTACATGATTGACATCTACTAAAATTAAGCCCCTCTTTTAGACCACCAACCAAGAAATAAGCGACTGTTTTACTCTGTTTGCATTTACAGTAGATCCTCACAAAGGAAGCATTTAAAGCCTCTTACACATATTTTTCCATTCTATTCTTTCTCTCTTCTAAATAGATGACACTTTATTTGTTTTACATTTTATAACAGATAAGCATTAAATTTTTCCAAGTAGTTTTAAGCATTTTAGCTTATCCATAATGTAACATTTATGGTAATAACTAATAAGCATTTACATTCAAAACATTAACAAGCTGGTATTTTACAGAACTGCTAAATGTATAATCTGAAAAATCATAATAACTTAAATGCTTTTTATATTATTGTCAAAATTGGTTGGCAATAAACCATACTCACACAATTATGTAAAATGCAGATATTTTTCTAAATTGCTTTTCCAAAAGTATGTCTGAAAGGACAATTAAATGTGGTATTTGAACACGACGAATCATTAAATAAATTCAAAGTATTGCAAGAAATATAGAAAGACTTAATTATGTCAGTAAAGCTTAATTAAATAATCTAAGAAGTAGAATAGTATCAGTATCAAGTTCTCTTTTAATAACTCAATTTAATCACAAAAACTTTTTCAGAAGCTGTTCCAACTCCCACATAAACTTAAGGTTGCAAAATTTAAGCTATTTTAATATTCCCTTCTGCTTAGTCTTCCATATTGTTAACAAAGCATAATTATTTAAGGCATAATTATTTATTGATTTCTGATTACAATAGTAAGAAAATGATAACAGGAGTATAGTACTGATTTAGAGAGAAAAAACCCAGATTTCACCCTATAAATATTCATATATTCTAGACAAGAAACATGAGCCTAAAGTTTATATACCATGCTAACAATCCAAATTTGCAATTCAAATAAACCATCTGCAGTCAGTCTAATGATCCATCTGTGCAGGCATTTAAACACTGACAACACAGGTGAGCAGTTACAATAAATTTCATGAATTAAAATACATAAGCACTTATGCACGTACACACACACACACACACACACACACACACACCCCTCAGCAACTGACATTAGTTTTGTAAATTTAACAACTTTAAAACTCAACAACGATTTAGTCTTATTGTGTACGTTGCATTTTCTTAGTCTTGCCCGCGTGGAGATAAATATGGAGGGAAATTTAAGCACCTATGCCATCCATTTAGTGAGCAAAGACAATTTGGAGAAATAAAGTCATATGCTCTCTTTACAATATAGGAAATTCAGGGAACTAAGTGTAAACAAGCTGAATTATCTATTCAATTTACTTGAACCTCCATTTAATAAAATTGTACCTATTGTATATATACATACATAACCCAGATAATCTTATTCATCCTTAGCAAAAATTATAGGACATAAATTTTCAGAGTACTTAATGAAAGGGAAGATGTTCATTGATACAAATACTCCTGAGAACACAAAACACTACTCAGCCATTAGTTTTAGTGTACAAACATAAGGAAGAGGTTAGAAACATTTACATTTCAGCTGCAAATATATGTTACTTGTATATTTAAAGTTTATTCCTTTATCACAATGTTGAGTTTCTCACTAACAATGCTTAGTAATAGGAAAAAGTATTCAAAACTTATTTCCCAAGAACCAAGGACCTAAAACCTTGAGACTCAGTATGATTTCCATAGGAAACTGCATTTGCTACAATGTTTGTGCCATGAGCATTTATATTTTCTCACTAATTTGCTGATCACGACCTCAGCAATCTACTTAACTCAAATATCATAAAAGACTGTGTGGATTTCCTTAGAGTTAAAAAAAGTATGCACAATCAGCACATTCTTTAAGAATAAATTTTTCTAAATAAAGTCATGATGATTAATATGTTAATTTTAGTGAAAGCCCCCAAATTTTACCATTTATGCTATAGAATTCCTATTTTTTATAGTATCAAATATTATCATTGATGATATTCTTATTAAATATACTCTTCCTTTATCACTGAACTAAATATGAAAACTATGACTTTTTGAATATTTATTTACAAATAACTATTGCTTAAGACTTCTCGTAAGTTCATTTAGAACAGTTTTAAATATTAAATCATTAATGGAATATTGTTTTATATGAAATAGCTTTTCATATATTGTGCCCCATAGAAAAGTAAAATGAATCAGATTTATTTCCTTTTTACATTATTTTAAAATATGAAGCAAGCTTTTGTTCTTTTATTTTGTAAAGTTAGTTGTAGAATGGGAGGAGAATGAAATAATTAAGTTTCCTTCAGAATCTATACATAAAGATATGGTATTTGCATAATTTAATGCAATAAAATTGAAAATATTTTAGAAGAAGAGTGAAGATTTCCCCTCAGTTTATCCTTTCCCCCAACACCCATCAAGTTTATTCAGCCATATCCTGGGCACATCTTTTTATTCTTTTTCCTTCTTACAAAAAGGAAACCAAAAACTAAAGAATAAAAGTCCTTGAGAAGGAAAGAAGGTAATTCAAAATTATCATGCTCATGTACTTTAAAAGTGAAAACTATGAAGACAGAAAATAATTATACAGTGAAATTCAGTGGTAGATTAAATCCTGTGGAGACTTCTCCATGTATTTTGTATTGGGGATCAGAAAGGACAGGTTTTCTTTGCCTGTTTCATAATCTTTTCCTCTAGCAAATATTGCCTCTTGAATTCTCTCCTATAGGTTTTGCATGCCTGAAGAAGAGGCTAAGCCCACAGTCACAGGCTGCTGAATAGCCACAGGGTTAGATGTTGGCAAGGATTTCATCCGTTTTAGGCTTTTCGAAAAAATTTAAAAACAAACAAACAAGAAAACAATTCTTAAAAGCCACCATAGGGAGCATAAAGAAAATGGAAAGAAGCAGAGATAAAGAAACAGAGGCCTTGTTTCCTGCAGACTAAGCCGGCAGAGCTACGCGCACTGCACAATATTTACTTCCCTGCTTTCATTGAAAATGCCAAATGTGCCTGTATTATTCTAAAAAGTAGAGCTGATCCTTCTGTTTGGGCCAACAGGTCTATAGACCCGAACACATTCCAAAGCTTTTCCCTTGAGGCTGTCTGCCCAAACCCAGATAACATCTTCCATTGGTAGGGCTTGGTCTGCCTTGGTGGATGTCATTTGGAGAAATTCATCCATATCAGAATTTACCCTGGACCCCACACCAACTTCCTTTTTTTTTTTTTTT
>NW_012103454.1:576369-577158 GCF_000951045.1 Mandrillus leucophaeus
TTATACATCAAAATAGTGCATGTTGAACACTGGAAATAAAATATAATATCCATTTTACTGAGCAATTATGATGTGCCTGGTATTATATGGTGTTACAATCCTGACATGTTTTATTAATGCATTCCTTGTAACTGCTTATGTGGTAGGTAGTGTTATTTTCCCTATTTTACAAATGGTTTAATGGAGGTTAAGGTAGATTAAATGAGTTTCTGAGTTTCAGGAAATACATATATTTATAATCATATGTATATTTATATTATCATCTATATAAATTTTGGTGAGCTTCTATATACAATAATTAGGTTGACTAATTTTCATTCAATTTCCATCTAATGAATTCTAATAAGTTAGCTCATTAAGTGAATTAATCTTGTGTTCATATTAGGTAATATTCAATTTTCCAATAAACCTTCATCCCATAAAACTGAGATTATATTTCTAATTATAAAATAAGCAAGATAAACCTAACCTTATTTATTATTTTTATTTGATTTACTTTATCACCAGGCTGGTGATATTCAGACCAAAATGATCCATACTATATCAGGCTAGAATGGACACCAGTATTCCCTGCTGTGTTTTCCAGAAACTGAATGCTCAACGTGATGAAGCCATTTTTTGAATATCAAATGGAAATAGTCTCAAACTCATCACCCCAGGTTCTAGAATGAGCATTCCACTAACGTGTGTGGGGATGGATGTACATGCGTGGGTCTAGCTTTTAGTCAAACTACATCATGTAATATAGTAAATCTAGCATTCCGGTTAGCAGAGAACTATTAGGATACA
>NW_012103454.1:579089-589851 GCF_000951045.1 Mandrillus leucophaeus
TTTTTTTTTTTTTTTGGAGAAGTAATTGTATTTAGAAATAAAATCAGTATCTCTGTAGAAGGCTTGCTGGATGGAGAAATGAGAATACTGGACATATGTAGAGGTATAGTTCATTTGTATACAATGGACAAGAAAAACACTTTAATTTGGCTCAGAGAAACCTTAATAGTTACACTTGCAGAGTGACTGAAAAAAGGGAATCTGACTTCCCTGGTTAAAAAATGTTCAATGAGAGATTATTGCTGAAGAAATACCTTTCAGTCATTCATTTGTTCATTCCATATGGCAATTATGTACCAGCAGGGTAAAGTGAAAAGAGGCAATACAAGGTTTTCCTTGTGGACTATCGTCTTCTCTTCTCCATCCAGCTTTTCATTTTATAGCAGCTTTTTATCATATTGTATTAAAACATTGTGCTCTGATCCATCATTCTGACTAGACTGACATCTCCTTGAAGGAAAGTTTTGCTTGTCATCATTATGACCCTAACACTTAGTTCTCCAATAACAATTTCAAAGACTGGATAGTTACTCTGTATTATGTAAATGTATTATTTCATCAACAATTTTTCATCCTCTCCTTCCATTTATTTTCCCTGACAGTAAGTTTCAGTTTCACTGTTTCTCTACCTGCACTTTTAGCATTTCTCTTTCCCTGAGCAACATCACTTCATTTCTGTTGATGGTTTTAATACTACTCTGTGAGTGTGCGTGTGTTTAATCAGAAAACACATTTGTTAGTTGCCACCCCCATCTTAACCCACACTCTGAGATATGTCCAAGATGCAAAATGCATGAGAGTCACTACTAAGGTTTCAGTGGATCAATCTAAGTCTTTTGTAAGCTAGATCTGTATAATACATATTGACCTGTTGCCAGGAACCTTGTGGAAATTCCACGGCGATGATATAGGATCAAAAATATTTTTCCTTAGCCAGGGATGGAAGTGCATGCCTTAGTCCCATCTACTCTGGAGGTTGAGGTGGGAGGATGCTTAAGCCCAGGAGTTTGAGGCTGCAGTGAGCTATGATCATGCTACTGTACTGGGTGACAGAGTGAGATCTTGTCTCTAAATATACACATATGTAATATATGTAGACGTGTGTGTGTATGTACATATATACGTGTGCATATATATACACATGCATATACATATCTATATACATACATGCCATACGCACGCGCGCGCACACACACACACACACACACACACACTGAAATTTAACTGAGCTACAAGAAATGACCCAGGGGAGGGGCGTGGGGGAAGAGGAAAAACCTGTTCCCATCAAAGTTTTTCTGGACATTGATAAAACCAAGTAGGGAATTTAGTACATTATTTTTATAGAACAAATTTAGTCTTTCAAACTCTCGGGAGTTCTGAAAACTCCTTCAGGAAATAACCCAGCTGGATTTTTTTTAAAAAAAGACTTACGCTTGCATTTTTAATGTTATCAGTTTCAATTATTTCTTAGAGCTGTAAGTTACAGATAAGTGCAATAACAATTATTATTCTCTTGTCTTCTTACAAACAATAAATTATACAGTAAAAGATTACATATTTAGAAATTATTTTTGCTTTAATATGTTTGTTACCATTTTCCATAAATATCTATCTATAAGTATACTTGTACAGCATTCAACCCACAAAGGTCATCAGGATAATAGATATTAAATATAACAAGGCATTCAAATGTAGAGATTTAAAAATATGGAAACTGAATTTCAGTGGAATTTTTAAAACACCTGCTTTTTACTCTAAGTGTGCTCTTTAAAAATTTTATACACAAGATTTTTCGAGTTCCACATTGAGTAAGTTTCTCATGTTTTCTTAAGTCTTTTTCATAATATGAATAAAATCAGAAATAGGTGAATATGCTCAACTAATAATAGACAAGTCCAGTATTGCATTTAGTAGTAAATAACAATACAGCATTTCGGTGTAAGTTGGAGGTGCTTAGTATCCACATTATAAATTGAGACAAAATCAATATTTATATTCTCATTTTCCTCATTCACTTTCTCCCCTCCCACTATCTCAGGATGTGTAAATAAAATAAATAAACCTGGCACTGAAAATAAGAATGGGAAGTATTAAAACATTTCTAGCACAAAGGACAGACATTCAATTTATTACACACTAAGAGAAAAGATACTACACTTTCCAAAGAAATCTAACCTCAATTATCACAAAAGTTATCGTGATTATACGGTGACTCTTAAGTCTCTAAACACAACCACTTAAACATAAAATAGAACATTGGGGTTTTTTTAGGTTTGTGTGTATACCAAACAGTATTTTTGTAAACGATAAGTAATCTCTTTTGAAATGAATTCAGTGTATACAGACATAATATTTTAACATAAGCATGTTTCAACTGTACATCCTACTTTATTGACTCCAATGCTCCACTGTGATTTATTTATGGAAATTTACATGGAATGGGTTCAAAGATATTTGAAGCATTCATACCTGATACAGTTTATTCTCTACAGGGCACAGCAGTTTTCCTGGGAACAAATTATACACTGAATTTAATGCTCATTTTTACTTTTGATATATTTCTTTTATGAGTGCTGTTTCAGTTGGAGTATGATCGTATATGATGTTTCACTTTTATGGTTAGGATTATTTTTTGTTCAGCTGAAGATACTCCACTTGAGAACCACTCATTCCACCCACATTGTCACCAAAGCACCGTGTTAGGACCACAGACACTTGACCACAGTCAGAGGGGTGAGTTGTGTGTGAATACCCATCTTGTCTCCTGTCCCCAGGATGTTTAAACTTGTGGCCTGAGAGTACATTTAGCCACCCTCAACACAACACAGTGGCTGAAACTTTAAGATTTAAAACTCTGGAGTTATTGGTGGCTTTGACCATATTTCAGCCATGGCAACCTGCAACAATACAGGTGACAAAACCAACGTCCAGAGAGAAGCAAACTAAACCATACACAGAATTCTAACATATACTTACATCCGCGTACAGGCCATTACTATTTTTTGAATATATGTAAAAAGTTTTGTGATTACCAACAAGAAAAATTCAATTTCAATGTGTTTTTGAATAAGTATGTTATAATTTTGTTCAGATAAAAACCATTAAAATGACATCTTCTGTAATGCTGTATCTGGTACAGGAAAAGGGAAAGGATACAAGGCAGTTTGTGTGTGTGTGTGTGTGTGACACTGAGTCTCATTCAGTCCCAGGCTGTAATGCAGTGGTGTCATCTCTGCTCACTGCAACCTCCACCTCCCAGGTTCAATCAGTTCTCGTGCCTCAGCCCCCTTAGTAGAATCACATACACTTCTCAAGGGCTTCCCGCATGCTCAAGCTTCATGAATATTAAGTGAACTGTATCAAGCTCTTCTAATATATCACTGTGCTGAGGTTTTTACATGTATTTACTGCCCACAACAACTTTTTGAGATAGTACTAATTATCTTCACGTTAGAGTTGAAGAATTTGAATTTACAGTGGTGGAAGAGTTCAGAGCCAACTTGGCAGAATTCGATGCCCATGCTTTTAACTATTATATTGTACTATCCCCAAAATTATTTACCTAGTGAGGCAATATGGTGGCATGAATAGGCAAGCAAACAAATAGTTTCATCCTGACTTCTATTCTTTAGGTTGTAATCAATTGGACCAAAATCTTTAAATGTCCAAGTAAGAATTTTTGCCCCAGGGATTCCCCACACTTACTTACTGTGACACTGTAAGGACTCCCTTAAAAAATATGACTCGGCTTTTTTAAATACAGCCCCAGAAATGCATCAGAATATTTTTGCATGTTTCTCTGTCTGAAAAATATATAATGGAGCTTTACCAAATAGATTATTGGAAAAAGCTAAAAGGGAGCAAGAGATGTCTTATTCCTTCATAGGTGAGTCATGAAGGAATCATCTATGAATAAGAAATGTAAAAAAATTAAATGGTTATACATCAAAATAGTGCATGTTGAACACTGGAAATAAAATATAATATCCATTTTACTGAGCAATTATGATGTGCCTGGTATTATATGGTGTTATAATTCTGACATGTTTTATTAATGCATTCCTTGTAACTGCTTATGTGGTACGTAGTGTTATTAAGTAATATTCAATTTTCCAATAAACCTTCATCCCATAAAACTGAGATTATATTTATAATTATAAAATAAGCAAGATAAACCTAACCTTATTTATTATTTTTATTTGATTTACTTTATCACCAGGCTGGTGATATTCAGACCAAAATTATCCACACTATATCAGGCTAGAATGGACACCAGTGTTCCCTGCTGTGTTTCCTAGAAACTGAATGCTCAACGTGATGAAGCCATTTTTTGAATATCAAATGGAAATAGTCTCAAACTCATCACCCCAGGTTCTAGAATGAGCATTCCACTAATGTGTGTGGGGATGGATGTACATGCGTGGGTCTAGCTTTTAGTCAAACTACATCATGTAATATAGTAAATCTAGCATTCCGGTTAGCAGAGAACTATTAGGATACAAGTATTTCATTTGGAATTCAGTCTTATATTACTGCAGTACCAAATACTTGTTGATTTTGTTGATGACAGTGGTCTATTGTGGGACATTTTTCAAAAGCAATGCCAAGTTCAAATAATTTACCAGATTAATTAATTACCTATGGTTAGTAGAGTTGTTCCCATAGTAAAGAAATATACACATACAAAGTAACTCAAATGCAGTAAGTTTTTTTTTTTAATCAGTCAGGATTCAGAATGAGTAAAACTAAGATTTTTACTTTGTTTGCCTAAAGTCTGTGATCCTGCCTCCACTGGAAGAGGGAATTTTTCAATATTAACTCAACACATTTTATCCTTGAAATCTCAACATAGGTAACACTATTTAAACTCAGAATGTCAAACCGAAAGAATATTATGTACAAAAAATAAAAGAGATACATTGCGTTGTTGAATCAATCAAGTTGTGAATTTAAACATAATAAATTACATTATAAAAGCTGATCATTCAAACTCTCTGTTAGAAAGAAGATCAAAATGACAAATAGGTAGAAATACCACATAAAGCTGGGCCACCTTAAGATTATTTCTTCATCTTAATAGTCCAAATTAATCATCCAAGTGTCTACTTTAGTATCTTGTTATATATGAAGCCTTTTGAATTAAGGTTAAAGGAGAACATATCACATCTGTGGGGAAGAAACGTAAGCAGATGGAAACAAGATAAGCTGAAGAGATTCCTTTCCTGTTACCTGTCCTGAGACTTAGGACCCAAGCAGGATTTCACAAGTAGTTTTTAATACTGGGATGGCATCTAAAAGATTTTTGACACTGAAGATTCACAGAAACATTTTTAATGGAGGTAATATACAAAAGAAATCATTTAAAATGTAGTAAAGTAGGAGAACTGAATAATTTTCACTTTGCGAGAGAATAGAGAGGGACAATTTTTCCTCCCATTTCTGCCTTGATAGGTAGAAAAATCTAAGAGCTTTCTAAGGAAGGAAGGAGAGAGCTGTCTTTATGTGTCACTTTTACTATCATGGAAGATCTCAGGCATTAATTTTCTCACCATGGGCGAATCTAAATATGTAGGTTTCAGGAATGATATGTTTTTTCAAAGCCTTTGAAACACGTTAAACATGAAAGAAGACAGGCAATTCAGAGACATTATGATACAACATGAATACATCTGATGAGATATAAACTAGAATATTTGAAGCACTGTGAACGATGACAACTCTGGGTACACATGTCTAATCAAGTTGGCTTCATTTATTTAAATCTAGAAAAATTACTTCCGTACAAAGCAAAATAGTTTTGCGAAATGCATATTACTGTGCCTATTCAGGTTTATGATTTGGTAACTGAATTATCCTTTTATCTTTCACTCCCTTTTGTATGAATAGAACAGATTGTGACTAATTGAAAATGGCAGTCAGAAAGCAATCAGGCTGACGTGGTTAATAACAGGTATTTCTATTGAAGCATTGTTAGGAACAAAATTAAAATTACATTTCTTTGCTAAATATGAAATCTGCTATTGCTATCATATGGACAACTCTTTTTAAATTGGATGTAAAAGTAAGAAAAATCACAGATTTCTATATATCTTTCTTAGGTGTTAGCCTATTTTTAAGTATGTGCATTTTCAGTTTATTATTAATATATTTTTATATCTTGTTTAAATCAGGAATATAGTTTGTAAGCACATCAGTGATAAAGACAGACACAGTTTCTCTGAGCAATTTAATAAATCAGCAAATGATACACGTTCTCTACAAGAAAAACGAGTCAGTAACTTCCTAATGCAGCCACTACACACTTAGAATGGAATCAATGGTAGGATCCATTAGGGGAAAACATTATCTAGTCCATTCACTAGTAGGATCTAGAGTATTTATATTATATGACATCTTATCTACCTTCTGATCAAAAACACATAACCAATTACTTAACAGATATTGAACACAATGTTAAAATACCATAATAAAAGCCATGAAAAGGATTATAATTTAATGGATATAAAATGTGCAACCTTTACATATCATATGTATCAGGAACCGGAATACTGTATTTTCATTTCCACAGATTGAAGTCATTTAATGCATGAGATTGCCTGAAAAGGAGGCTGGTTTTAATATGGGCCTAGCATTTAAAACCTTACAGGATTTGCCTCCCGAGTATCTGGTACTACAGGCGCCCGCCACCATGCCAGGCTAATTTTTTGTATTTTTAGTAGAGACGGGGTTTCATCGTGTTAGCCAGGATGGTCTTGATCTCCTGACCTGTGATCCGGCCACCTCCGCCTCCCAAAGTGCTGGGATTACAGGCGTGAGCCCCCGCGCCCGGCCATGAACCCGGGAGGCGGAGCTTGCAGTGAGTCAGATCACGCCACTCTGCACTCCAGCCTGGATGACAGAGCGAGATTCCGTCTCAACAACCACCAAAAACTTAGAGGATTTGAGGACACAATGGAACTACTGTCAACATCGTTGCTACAAAGAGAAAAGTGAAAGTGAAGAGAGAATTCAAACATAAAGGAGGGCAAAGATGAGAGAACTATTTAGCAACAGAGCCCGAATACTGAAAACAAAACAAAACAATCAAACCAAAGACGAAACAACAACATACCCTTCCTCTGGACTTTACAGTTCCTTGCATCGTTAAATCTCCTTTACTATTTAAACTGGTTTTCACAGGGTTTTCTCTTATTTGCAGCTGAAAGTTTCCTGTGTTAATCATTAAAATGCATTGATCAAGTGTTATTTTTCACTAGCTATTTATTATGTTTATAAATGCAATTGGAAACATCTCTTAAGCTGCTTGATCACATCTCTGCAAAGCTAGCCCTAGCTCTAACAAAAATGTGTCCAGTTCAAAAATATCCTTTTATTTTGCTTAGGCCAATTTGAGTTGGATTTACTCCATTTCATTATTCTCTTTTTCTTTAAATCAAAATTACCATCTCAATCTCTCGCAATAGTTGGTTTATTCATTATCAAGCCCAATTGGTCTATAAGCTATGTGACAGTAGGCACTCTAGTGTATATCACCATATTGCCGGCAACTAAAATACTCCCTTGGTCTATAGGAGACACTTGACAAATATTTGCGAAATAAATGAACTAGTAAAATGCATCTCTAGAAAATGTGCAGGAAGGCAGAATGAATTCTAGACATTGTGTGTGAGTTTGGAAAGAAAGCAAAAGACAAAAGAAAATATTATCACAAACATGATAGATTAGCTGAGCCTCAAAATAATTTAAATTATACTGGGCAGATGATGCGTTAGATCCAGTGGAAAGACATCTTATGCCAAAGAATAAAAAAACACAGAATCATCAAAAGCACAATCTATGTTTGAGATGAATGATAGTGTGGGTTACCTATGTAAGCAGTAAGTCTGAAATAGTAGGATAGTATTATCATTGCCTGTAATAGACACACCTCTCAGCAACTGGTCTGTATTCATTCTACGGAAACTCTCCATCCTGTAATTGGACAGTTTTCTTTTCCATATCAGCTATCATTATGTGGGCTACTCTCACATGCATTTCTCTAGTAAGGGATTCTATCCTTAGCCTGATACTTGGCCTGTTTCTTCCTCACCTTTCTTTTATCTCTTTATCTTAAGGGGCTAAATGAACTCCTTTTCCTCTAAAATTTTAGATTCATAAATTTCTCTATTATCAAGTAATGTACTTCAAGGGATCCAGGCCATCCTCCCTGCCCCACAGACACAAACTTACATGTTAAATAATACATTTATCTAAGGATGCACATTATTATATAAATATGTTATCTTTGGCCAGGTTTGATTAACAACCAAATAAAAAAATGAGACTTATTGTGTATTATCTGTAAGAGATGTGTTGCTACAACATTCGAGAATAAAAGTTTTCAGATATGCATAAGCAACATGCATTGTTGGCATTTTTTCACTTCTGAAGGGTCTAAAGGCCTTCCTTTGTGCAATTTCCCTTTAGGGTAAGCCTGATTCCTGGATATCATGCTCCACTTCCTCAGAGGAGGCATGGTCTGGGCCACAAAAATCATAGAATATCATAGTAAGTTGCAGTCCTAGTTAGTGTGACATCAGAATGGGTGTACAATTTTAGTGACTTTCTTCTCAAGATACCAAATGACAAAGTATAAAAGACTCGTTCTGTGAGCTCCTTCCCTTGATCTCAGTTGCCCATATAGGACAGCCAAGTCTGGAATTATTATCCTGGATGGACAATCCCAGGGTAGACAACTTTCACCAGCTGCAATCATGCATTCACCAGACCCAATACTTGAGTTGCTGTGGTACCAGAAGACCACAGGCAAAACCGTACTACCTTTGCCTACGAATATATAGCCCTAACATTCTGCTTTAGTCTTTAAATCTGAAATAAATAAAGTGGACTTTGCCTACTGTTTCAATTCAGGGCTACCTAATATAGGAAGAAAAAAAAATCAGTTTGTTTGTTTGTTTGTTGCCAATAAGCCCATGTAAACAGAGTTCTGCGTTGAGTTTTGGAGCTAAAGTCCAGGCAAATTTGACTTTCAGTTTGTCCTTGAGGTTGACATATATTTAGGGGGCCTCAAAAAGAGAAGAGTAATTGAGAACAATGGTTTAAATCTGATTACTCTTATAACACTTGGAAATATATATTACCTTCAGATCACCCTCATGTTCTACTATTTGAAACATTAGGCCTCAAAGAAGACTACAAAGACTAACCTACTTAGAATTGCAATCTTCCCTTTCTCAGCATCGTCATGCCTGATCTCTTCAACCTCTCTATGCTCTTCTTCTTTTCTCTAATAGATACTACACTCTAACATGCCACATAATAAGCATTTATGTATACGCACATACATATATGTGTTATATAATATTTATTGCTTATTATTGCTTCTTGTCTATTCATTTCTCTGTCCATTACACTTAAGGTTCATGAAAGCAATTTTCATTTACACATATATTCTAGGAACCCAGAATGGCTGGCACATTATAGGTACCCAATAAATAGTTGTAGAAGAATTGTAGAACAATAGTTTTTGAACTAAATTTCTATAATTGCAGAATAATGGTTAAATTTAATAAATTTGAATTTATAAACCTCAATAATATGTTGTATCTCTCAATATAGTTTGTTTTTGTTTTTGTTTTGAGACAGAGTCTTAATTTGTCACCTAGGCTGGAGTACAGTGGTATGATCTCGGTTCACTGAAGCCCTCCTGGGCTCAAGCGATCCTCATGCCTTGAGCAGGGGGGACTGAAGGCAAGTTCCAAGTAGCTGGGACTATAGGTGTGCACCACCACACCCAGCTTATTATTTTTTTCTTTATATTTTTTTTGTAGAGACAGGGTTTCACCATGTTGCCCAGCATGGTCTCAACTCCTGAGCTCAAGAGATCCTCCCACCTCGGCCTCCCAAAGTTCTAGGATTACAGGCGTCAGACACTGCACCCGGCCTGGATCTTTCAACATAGTTTCAGTGTTACTTTTAAGGCTTCAATGTCTTATTCATGTTGTTTATTCACAATACATTTATTAATATATTTTTTTCTGTAATTGTTTTAACTTGTCTCACTTGTTTTAAGTATTGACCACTTTAAAAAAATCTTTGTTTGGATGGATTCAATATAAGAGAATTCAAATTCTTGTTTGAATTGATTTTTTTAAAAAAATAACGACATTTGTTTGCTGTTTGTTTGCGGCTATAGTTTTGCTGATCTCTACTGAGTATTGATTTTCACATTAAACTGCACCTTCTCTTTGTTGTTATTGAAAACGTCAGCAAACAAACTGACTTAGAGGAACATAAATCCAAATGAACAATTAAGTAGCTCTAGTAATTGGCTTTTTTAAGTGTCAGTTTCTTTCTTCATAAAACTTGGGAAAACTCCCTTGTCTACTCACAAGCAGGAAACACAAAGGAGCAGTATTTTATAATTGCCTATGATAGTCTTCTTTTAGTAAACTCTTAACAACAACTTTTAAACCCTCAATTTCTGTGAGTAATGACCCTTGATAAGCTTTTATTCATGAGTAAGTGATATGACCATGCTGGAAAATATATACAAAGAGGTAATTTGGTATAGAATTAGATATACATATACACTTCTATGTGTGTCCATGATCTCTGTTGGTAAATATCACCTACACTAAAGGCTGTGCCAAGTGCCCTGATTGTTCATAACTGTGATGAATGCTTTATAAATAAAACTGTAGATGCAGCCCATGTCCTCTACAGACTTTCATGTAAAACAGACACTATGCCATGTACAGGA
>NW_012103454.1:591456-592996 GCF_000951045.1 Mandrillus leucophaeus
GCTGCCACCTTTCTCAGGTACTGTGTGGGCTGCCCAGCTGTCTGAAGCAGGAGTACTGATAGAACCGCTACCGATGCCTTTTGTCCTCTCTAACTATGCTTAAGAGTTCACAGAATATAAACCTCAGAGCAGTCTAGACTCCTGCAATAGAAACCTTTCCTTAAAACCAAACTATGGTAGCCTGTTACATAAAAAGGAGGCAGAAATAACTTGCCAGATCAAGTTGTTTTGAGTAAAAGGCAGCATGATAGAGAAAAGGAAGAACTCTTTGGGTTTCACACCAACTCTAGTCAGTCTCATCACAAAGATTTGACCTTCCAAATCGAATCAGAACCTAAAAATAAATATTACTTTGTTAATAAACCTTAAGCTTCCTAACAAGCGATGACAGATTTGATTTTATTATCATTTTATGTAAATATATACCCATATTTTTATGATTTATCACCTGATTACTAACAATAAAATAGAAACTACAATTGAGTAGGTAAAGACAATTTACTATCTTATATTAACTCCTTTAAATGTGTTACATAGTGTCGTCTTAATTCTCCCAGTAACTCTAGGAGATGTGTATATGCACGTCACATATATATGTACACACATAAATATATAAAACATTATACTCATTCCCAGTAAGTTTTCAAAGTTTCTCCTACATGATTATTTATTGTAGCTATATTTTTACTTACATAGCTGATAAAGTACAACGATATTTCTCTCCTTGTGCACATATTCGGATATACGAGCTGTCCAGAAACAGATGCAGTCTCATTTGCCTGGTTTACAAATCCAGTGTGTAGAATTCACGTCAAGACCTTCTATTAAGTTCTTCCTGGATGGTGCATACAAAAGTGATGGTGACAGGCATGGTGTTTGTCTCTCGAATTCTTTTCCCTGAACTTTACAATTGCAGATATTCCTCAATTCAGTTGTTAATCCTGATTTTTTTTTTTTTTAGTCAAGTCAGCTTCTTATTTCACCAATTTATAATTTCATCGTTCTCCCCTCTCGTTCAATAATTTCCTGGCATAAGACAATTACTGTTAGAGGCTATAGGCTAACATTCGAATTGGTTTCTAATTAGAAGTTTAATCATTCCTGAGAAATCTGGGACACCAATCAAACTGTGAAATTCTATATTAAAAATTCAGCGCCTTGGATATTGCACAATGCTGTCAGTGTTAAGTTTTGCCTTACACAGTCAAACTTGTGATTGGTGCACAGTCAAATAAAATTTCATAGAACTACATTAAAGTGAAATTATATATCATTTATTTTCTTAAAATTCTTTACAGTCGGCTGAGTGCAGTGGTTCACCCCTGTAATCCCAGCACTTTGGGAAGCCGAGGTGGGGGGATCACGGAGGTCAGGAGTTCAAGACCAGCCTGATCAACATGGAGAAACCCTGTCTCTTCTAAAAATACAAAATTAACTGGGTGTGGTGGTGTGTGCCTGTCATCTCAGCTACTTGGGAGGCTGAGGCAGGAGAATCACTTGAACCCAGGAGGCAGAGGTTGCAGCGAGCCGAGATCGCACC
>NW_012103454.1:597901-598625 GCF_000951045.1 Mandrillus leucophaeus
CTCTTCTCCCACAGTGCTCTGCAGATGACTCTAATATGTTTCAAACTGTGTCATCATTATGAGTTTGCATTTCTATTTCCTGCAAAAGAGTACTAACTCCTCAAACATAAAAGATGTGCTTCTAATTCATTTGCTTTTTTGTTGGAGGCTACATAACTTTTTGTCTGCATACACTAGTCAATCAGTAAATGGTGATGAAATATATACTTTGCATTAAAAAATTAAAAAACTATTGAATCAAATGGGAGAAGACATTATTAATACAAGTTATGAAAAACCAACAGTAAAGAGTATCACAGTGGTAAGTATCACACTCTAACGAAATGAAAGAACAAATGGTGCTATTACAATCTTCTAAATACGGCAGAGTACTTGTTTTGTTTGTATGAGATCATACTGGAATAACCACATATCCCAATCACATATGACTTTTTTCTGCCCTGCACTAATTTCACCATCCCTGTCATTATGTCAACTTTCTTTTTCTTTCTTTTTCTTTTTTTTTTTTTTGAGACAAACTCTTGCTGTGTCACCCATGCTGGAGTGCAGTGGCACGATCGCAGCCCACTGCAACCTCCAACTCCCAGATTCAAGCATTTCTCCTGCCTCAGCCTCCCGAGTAGCTGGTGCCTGCCAGCACACCTGGCTAATTTTTGTATTTTTAGTAGACATGGGGTTTCACTATGTTGGCCAGGCTGGTTTCGAACTCCTGACTTCAGGTGAT
>NW_012103454.1:603355-612454 GCF_000951045.1 Mandrillus leucophaeus
TAAGTTAAAATGCCATGTATGGGGAAATTGTGCAGCTGTTAGCAGGCAATATATTTATAAATACTGACAACCAAGAAGCTTCCAGAAAGTAAACTATATTTCTATTTATATTAAAAAACAAAAACCAATTTACATGTATTCATGTATATTACTCTCTCTATGTAAACAGACAGTAAATTTTCTGGGAAGATTTCAAACCAGAGAAACTAGGATATCGCTGAAAAGAATACTGGAGACAAAGAGAAGTAAACATTCAACTTTTATTTGATTTTTTAAAAACAGTTTTAGCCTTACCAAAAAATGTTATTGTTTTGTTTGAGGTTATTTTCTCAAACTTTAATTCTTAAATCTTCATTTTTCATTGTAGGTAGTCTCAAAACTTAACCGCAACACATTTAATATTTTAGTACATTTTTGGAAAGAAAGCTTATTCCAGAAAATATCAAAAGATCTTAGCTAAAAGTTCACACTACACTTTTCCACATGACATGGAGTAAACAGCCTCTAATGATTTCTTGGTTAGAAAAGCTATTAAGATTCATAGAGAGTCTATTACTGGACTTGATTACCTTGTGTATCAAAGTGACAGATCTACAGCTGCCATGACAGTATTTCAGCTCACAAGTACCCATGACCAATTAATCCCTTATGAATTGGACCAGAGTTAGCCAGTTGTGACAGCTTTGGAAGTGTGTTCAGCTCTCCTTGACTCCTTGATAAAGGACACCGCAATATTTAAACTCGTATTAGTGAGTGTCTGTAACGGTGCCTTCACACAACTAGATCAGGGCTATTTTAAAAGGAGGAAAGATTAAAACTTCACCATGTGGCCTAGGTCCTAGGATCAACAGAACGCTACCATTGCTAAAACTTGGCTCTGGAACAAATTTCTCTTTTATTTAAAAACTTGAAATTGTAAAGATTTTTCTAAGGAAAACATGAGCTATTGAGTCGTGTTTTAAAAGTTAATAACACGGTGTTAGGTATATTCTAAACGTACAATTCCTCTAACTAACCCCCCTCCCGCTGCCGCCTCTCTATGATGAGCTCTGCTCTCAAATTGAGCAGGGGTTCCACAGTTACGCATTTCAACATTTCATACTTAATTATGCAAAAAAATTATGCCCAGAAATAATTATATAACCTGTGATTCTTTCTAGTTTTACCAAATAGCCAAAGCACAATGAAAACAAGGTAATCCCTTCGTAGCCTTTAACAACCACTAAGTAAATGAAGAAGAAAATCATTACACAACACTGTTGTATAAATAATTCATGGATGTTACCGGTTAGCAATCCGATGGAAGAACTGTCATTTGATGAGGACTTGTGGGAATTTAAATTGTTGCTAATCAATGAAAATCATAAAAGTATCTACCCTCTTTGTACGGCCAGATTGGGGAAACTATATATCTTTAAATTCATTTGTCTGCCTTTATAAACCAATATATTGGAATTTAAATATCACTTAACAAAAAAATATATGCATGTATTTTGAAACCATGTAAAACACAGCACGTAACCCTCATTTGACTTTTGCAGTTTACAACTGGCAACTTGTTTCTACAGTTTAAAGTGAATCATTAAAAATTTACCTCTGCAGCTAATTCAAATTTCAATAAAATCTTGACAACTCTCGTGTATTCTGTGAAAAGAACACTGGATAAACATCCTCTAAAAATACATAACAAGCTAACAGTTATTCAGTCTGTTTCTTCACAGAAATTATCTCTAATGTTGCAATACCTGGGCCCTACTTATACTAAAAAGCTTATTCGTTGTTCATTTGAAATTCTAAATTAATGGAGGGCCCTGTTTTCTTTCTTTTGTGTGTGTGTGTGAGAGAGAGAGACAGAGAGAAATATGGTAGTCCAAATCATCTCAGCTAACTGGCAAAGGTCTCAGATGCTCAAGGTAGATTTGGGTGAATGTGGGTTCAAAGTCTTGTTAAGCTGTTGGATGTCAAATGTAGGTCAGAAGAAGTGGTGGTGGGGATTACAAAGATAAGTTGCAAGACAATCCAATCATTAATATAAAGCTATTATTTTCACAGAGTAATGCCCTAATCATCAAGTTTTATCCATTAATGTAATTAGTATAATTAAAGATAATTATTCTGTCACAGTGCTTTCACGGTCTTTGCTAATTCAAATATATAATTGCATGAATTTTGGTCAGATGGAAAATGAGGATTGAAGAATTCACAATAAATTACGCTAACAAAGCACACTTCTGAAAAGTATGTACGTGAGATCCTTAAATATTATATTAAAATGTTCCCAGTTGATATATCATATTGATATTTAAAATAATGCTGACCTACTCACTAAGGATACTACAATATTTACTAAACTCTAGAAAACAAACTTTATTTTGTTGGAAAACAAAACAGTCTTCCTCAAAACCAATGGAAAACTCCTGTATCCCATTTTCATCTATCTGTATATTCTCAAGATTAATTGTAGATGTTTCTTTTTTCTTTTCTTTTTTTTTTTTTTTTTTTGACAGGGAGTCTATCCCTGTCACCCAGACTAGAGTGCAGCAGCGTGATCTCGGCTCACTTCAACCTCCCCTCCTACCTCCCGGATTCAAGCAATTCTCCTGCCTCAGGAGATTAGCTGGGATTACCAGTATGCACCACCATACCTGGCTAATTTTTGTATTTTTAGTAGAGACAGAGTTCACCATGTTGGCCAGGATAGTACAAACTCCTGACCTCAAGTGATCCACCCACCTCCACCTCCAAAAGTGCTGGGATTACAGGTGTGAAGGTGTGAGCCACCGTGTCCCGCCCTGAATTGCAGATGTTTCTAATCTAGATTCCCAAGGGCTAGAGTTTCCACCAGTAGATTGTCCTGAGGAAACCACCTTTCCAGGTGCGTAGAGTCAGAACTGCACCAATTTCTCTACCATATAATATGAGTCTCATGCCAACACAGTGTTCGGTAAATTGAACTACACAATGGAAAGTTTTCCTCAGGTGACAGTAGGTGTTCTGAATGAATACCAAATTGAGGCAGATGCCACATTGACATGAAACTCTGAAAGCCCCTTTTTGTCCAAAATGGAAGAGTTCTATCTATTTATAATAGAGATTGCATAGACATTTATAAATATTGAATATGCTTTTCTTTTGGGTATTGAAAAATAGCTGCGATTAAATCCTGTGAGTGAAATTTAACTATGGGATACTAAGTCATAAATAAATCTCCATGAACCTCACTTTCTTCATCTGTACATTAGACACATGATGACCAATTTCATCATATATGTATTTAAACATGTCATTCTCCCCATATGTGATATAAACATTATAACTAATCCTATTTTAGTTAGAGTTCATTTTCAAGCCATGATAACTAATTATATTTTAGAGTTCATTGTCAAATGATGAAAAGCTGGTACCATAGAGTGGAGGATATTGGAAGACAAGTATCTATGGATCTCTCACCTTTCTGCTTCTTCTGTGAACACAGACACTGACGTGCTTTTTTATGTATTATGTATTCAAACAAGTTTATATAGCATAGCAAAGAGTCTTGGAAGGTAAGAAATAGTGTCTTCCTCCAAGGCAGGATTTTTGCTGTCTAGTAAATTAAAGATGTTTCTCTCTAGGGAAAAGTGGCTTGTCCTAGGATTCCCTTAGGCAGTATTGGGTTTCTTAAACCTGGATGTCTCTTCTGTGGGTCTTGTGGGTCAAGGGTAACAGATACGAGCACATAGGTTACATGAAGATCATGCTGAATTATGTACAAGAGTAATAAAGCCCCTTACATCCAACCCAGGAGTCCTGGTCTTCTGTCAGTCTGTATAAAGCAGGTATAAAGTGCAAGAAGGAGAAAAATCACAGACTTTTCACAATTCTTGGTAAGGCACTTATCATGACACCTTGAATACAGTAAACATTTTCAGGCCTTATTCATGTATTCCAAAGAACTTTAGATCCTTACAGTGATTGCATTTGTTGCATTAATGTAAAGAATTTAAAATAAATAGTTTTTTTCAGAGGTTAGGTTGTATCATTTCCTCTTTGGGTCATTACTAATATAAACATAAAAATCTCTACTCCCAACCCAACCTAAGGTCTAAATCATGTCTGTTGAATCCCCCAATTTTCTATTCATAGATAAGTATTATACAATATACTAGAGTGTCAGTCACACAAGTAAAAGGGTTTTGTCTGCTTTCCCAGTGCGGTGCCAAAAGCAGACACATTGTTAATATCTGTTCACAGAAAAGTGAGTGGCCAGCTAGTGTAGTAATATATCACAAGCCAATAGCTCTGTTTGAAACTAGTGTTCAGAAACAAAATGAATCTTTCTGCATAATTTCACTTTTCCATATTAATTATCCTAATACTTTGATTCATATCATAATTAAAACCACATATTTGGAAAGAGGCAACTTGAAATCATTATCTAATTTAAAATTACCTTCATATTTGTAAAGGAGAGCAATTTTTAAAGACTGAATTGACTCCAAAACGGTAAAATCTACACAGCAGGCCATTATAAAATGAGACAGAAAGGACATAGGATCACATCCTTATACTGCCACTTACTAGCAATATACTTTTGGCAAATTATTCAATCTCAGTAAGCTTCAGCTTCCTCATATGTGAAATGGAAATAATACTTCCCACTTTACAGGTTTGCTGTGAGGTAAAGGAGTTAATTTATGCAAATTAATTGGCACAGTGCCCAACATATAGTAGGTACTGAATGAATAGGGAGGTGTATTACACAAAATTGCTGACAGCTTTCGTAATTGAAAACAACTAAAATCAGATTCTATAACTAACTCTTGGTCTCATCATAAATTCAAAGCAAAATGACAACATGAAAAAAATCGTCAGGAAATTTCTATCCTATAATTTGTTGAACTCTGTCTTTTTTCTGTCTTCTAAAGTGCATATGCTTATTTGCTGGACAAATACGTATTCAGTTTACATTGACCTTTTTATAAATAATGAAATACATGAAGAAGTATTGGGCAAGTAAACATTAGTGGGCTTTGCAAAGAGATATCTCTGTCTTCAAATGGTCAGTATAACATGATAGAAAGATCATAGGGTTTGGAGTTAGATAACTTTAAATTTAAATCTCATCTTTGCCATTATTAGTTGTATGAACTTAGAAAATTTGCTGAATCACTCTGAACTTCAGCACCCTCATTTATAAAGCAGAATGAACATCTAAGTTGTAGTTTAGTACAGAAATTAAATATTATGTGTCCAGCATAATAAGAATTAAAAATAAAAACAACAATCATTGGTTTTAAAAATTCATTTGTTGGCAGTGTTTCCTAAGTTCTTTAAAATGTGATGTATATGTCTGGTTGCCCTCTATAGTCAGATACCAGTTAAAATAGTCTCAGAGATTGCTTGACCTGTCAAGTTCTTAGGAAATCCCTGGGATTTCCCTTTCTAGGAGTGTCTTACATTATTACAAGCTTGTGAGATACTGTTCACTGCCGCCAGACTTTACACCAAAAAGCAGTTCAGTGTTTTTTCATTTTAATACAATGGACAAAGCCCATTCTCCAGGATTACTGAAATGAGCCACAGAGTCCAAAATCTCTCACATCTGCTCACTTAAAAGCATAATTTAATCCATTATCTCTTCTTCAAACTTCATCTCTGTGCCCTGCAACTGTTCTTAGCATGTTTCCTTCATCCAGGTAGCCATGCACTGGATATTTCTTAGCTCTTTGAGTGTCTACAAAGGAGACACTCTATTATCGGCCAAAGACTTTTGAAAAATAATCTCAAACTTCAGTTAAACTTGAAAAAGTTTATGTAATGATTATGTAAGTCTGTAAAACATTAGAAAGCCCCCTGGAGATATGATAATACCATAGAGTAGGTAGGAAGAAAACCCAGTGATGGCTTAATATCTGTCCTACAATAAGTAAGAGTTTAACCATGAAAGAGTTATTTGTTAATATCATATAGCCTTAGTTCTACATAGCCTCTGCAAAGAAGTCTTCAACTATACTCAAGCTATTTTGTATGTTATAACTGAATAAGGACACAGATAGGAACTACGGGTTTCTCTATGGGAGCAAAAAGACATACATACTGGATGGAAGAAATGAGAAGGAATTGTGTGATGTTGGATTTGAGTTACGGTAATCGGCAGGATGCACGATCATTTCTGTACAGCTAAAGAGTTCTTTGAAGTTATTTTTACCCTTAGAATATACCATCCCAGTGTTGTGCATTAAAGGGTCTTGAAGAAATGAACCGCCTGTATTAATGAGTACACCTGGTGTTCAGATGAGAGTTTCTAAATGCTATTCACTATCAAGTTCCTTGGAGAAATGGCTGATGCCATATCTGGCAGGAAAAGTATAAGAACAGCATTTTGTTTTGTTAGAAAAAAAGGAAATGCTTCAAGACGAATGGGAACATATCAAAAAGGACAAAGGAGCCACTTCAAAGAGTTTGTCCTAGACAAAGAGATTGAGATTTTTGTAAAAAAGCACTTACTCACAGAAAAATGTCAGATAATGAACGTAGATATAATGTTAGAACTTTTTAAATCACCCTTTGGAAAGCCCCAATTAACTCAGACAAAAACCCTAATAGATTGATGCAAGAAAGGACTGATACACAATCTTAAAGCATTATTCTATAAATTACTTCTGAATTGCAAAAGGCAATGCATATTCTTAGAATGAATTAAACTAATGGTCAATGTGTTAATTACATGATCACATGTGGCTTCTTCAAAAATGGAACAAACTGACATAATGTCTCTTGAAGTGCTGCAAAGGTAAGTGTAAACCACCACCTATACAGTATTCTTGCCAAAATGATTCTAGCATAAATCTACACCTGCAGAAACCATAACCTATATACAAATGTGAGATATTTTACAAGGTAACTGTTTTTGTCTCATCAAAATTATCAGTGTTATGAGAGACAATTGTGGTCAGGGTTGGGGGGTCATTTCTCTAGATTAAAGGAGATTAAAGACAAATAAATGAAATTCTTGTACCTTGGTTAGATCCTGGGCCAAATCAAGAAAAATTAGAAACAATTAGAAAAATTTAAATATGGTCTAAAAATCAAATAAGATTGAGGCAATGCTACATACTGTTGAATAATGAACATGCTTCTAATATGTAGAAGAGCTATTTTTCTTAAGAAATACATACTAAAAGACTTAGAAATAAAGAGCCATAATGTTTACATCTTTTTAAATGGTTCAACAACAGCAAATGAGTTCAAATGTTGACAACTGGTAAAGGGTGACTAATGTACTATTCTTCTAACTTTTGTAGACCTTTAAATTATTTTCAAAACAAGATGGAAATGAAAGTCATATGTAAAATGGCTAGAAATAGGCATATGTGCCAAGCACCTAAGAGTTCACCTCTGATACTATGGCCCAGGGCTCACAGTTTCCATCATGCTCCTGTGACAGCCACACCCACAACCCAGGTAAAGCTATGCCCTCAACTTATTTTAGAGACCTAGATTTGATTCCCTGAATCCCTCTCCAGTTATTCAGTGGAGCAATAACCATTCTAGACTCATAAAAGAAGCTGAAATATATTTAATAATCTTTTCAATGATAGAACTACAAAATAAACAGAATAACATTTTCCATCAAAGTGGTCACGGTTTAAATTATTGTCAACAGGTCAGCTTAAGTTATATAAAGTATTAATATATAAAAAACATTTTATTTTCTTATATGCTATAGAGAGGAGGCCTAGACAGATTCATAACTGGAGGCTTGAAATATAATTTAATTCTATTGCTATGAAACTAAATAAATTTTCCTCTCTATCCATTCATATACAAATGCACTGTTCCCTGGCAGAAGATCCCACAGACTGGATAGGCAGATAAGCAGACAGGATGAATATGTTAGCTTTCCATATATCCTACAGGGAAGGCTGGTGTGCAACAATAAAGATACACATAAAACTATTAACCAAGAGACATAAAATTACAATTATTTAAATAGCCTCAGTAAACAAGTGCATTTTATGGCATGACAAAAGCTAACAGAAATGACAAGTATGAGGAGAGGGCCATGGTAAAGATCAATCATCAAATGCCTGTGCTCAGACACAGTAAAAATCCCAACCATGACACCGCCTGCAAAACAGTAAAATCATAGTAAAAACAAACAGACAAACAAACAAAAACAAAAAACAATAAAACACAGACATTTAAATGAAGCATTCAATCTTGGAGGAGAGAGGATGCCAGGTACACCACCACTGTCTCTACCACATTTACCAATTATTTATGGAACAACTCTTACATATGATGGTTTTTTGTTGTTGCTGTTTTTGTTTTTGTTTTTGTTTTGACAGAGGCTCACTCTGTTGCCCAGGTTGGAATACAATGGCATGATCTCAGCTCACTGCAACCTCCACCTTCCAGGTTCAAGCAATTCTTTTGCCTCAGTCTCCTAAGCAGCTGGGATTACAGGCATGCGCCACCACACCTGCCTTTTTTATATTTTTAGTAGAGATAGGGTTTTACCATGTTGGCCAGACTGGTCTTGAAATCCTGACCTGAGGTGATCTGTCTGCCTCGACTTCCCAAAGTGCTGCAATTACAGGTGTTGAGGCATGGCCCCCAGCCTGACAGGCATAATTTTAAGGAAATGCTATCAAATATGGAAAAATTAAACTATATAAATTATAAGGTTGACTTGGGGTATAGTTTAACCACATTGCATATAATTCCGGAGAAATGTAATTCAAAAGAATTTGTTTATTTATTGGATCTTGTTCTAAATGATGGATGTCTTAAAGATAGGATTAAATCTTCAAGATATTACATTTCTAACAAAATTGCTGACTTATACAAACTCAATAGATACTTGTTTAATCAAAAAGAAAATAATACTTAATCTATTTTTAGTTTTATTTTTATTTTAAAAAAATTATTTTATTTTATTTTTCTTCTTTAGACAGGGTTTCATTCTGTCACTCAGGCTGGAGTGCAGTGCTGCCATCTCGGCTCGCTGCAATCTCCACCTCCCAGGCTCAAGCGATTCTTCCACCACAGCCTCCCAAGTAGCTGGGACCACAGGCACCTGCCACCATGTCCAGCTATTTTTTTTTTTTTTTT
>NW_012103454.1:613024-625793 GCF_000951045.1 Mandrillus leucophaeus
AAGTGTTTTTAGGAGACCCAAGAAAACAGAAATCTACCATTACTGGAGCGTGAACATCGTATTTTCTCAATTTTAAAATCAGTTTTACTCTAGCATTTTGGGGGAAGAAAGTTAATTAATAATTTAACCAGTAAGACCAAGGAATGTGATGACGATGCAAATTGTAATAAGCTACCGAGTTGCAGTGAGATGAAGATAAATCTTCCTCTCTGCTTTTTTTGTTTGTTTGTTTGTTTGTTTGTTTTGAGACGGAGTCTCGCTCTGTCGCCCAGGCTGGAGTGCAGTGGCGCGATCTGGGCCCCCTGCAACCTCCGCCTCCCGGGCTCACATCATTCTCCTGCCTCAGCCTCAGGAGCACCTGGGACTACAGGTGCCCGCTACCATGCCCGGCTAGTTTTTTTGTATTTGTAGTAGAGACGGGGTTTCACCATGTTAGCCAGATGGTCTCAATCTCCTGACCTCGTGATCCGCCCGCCTCAGCCTCCCAAAGTGCTGGGATTGCAGGCGTGAGTCACCGCACCCAGCCTATCTTCCTCTCTGCTTTCTAGCAGAAATTTTGGTACACCATTCTCTTTATTTCAAATGAAATGTTATTCAGAATCTTAATACAGCAGCTATGCATAATGAAACTTCTAGAGTCACAATAGAGAAAAGACAGTGACAACAGGTGGTCCTGCCATGCCTCACTACCACAGGCTATTTCTGAGACACCTCTGTACTCCTTTCAAATTCTGTGCAATGCACTGTGAAAACCACCAAAGACTTCTTAAGGGCAGAGACTCAATGTAATTCGTATTTAGATTCTTCCTCACTACCGAAATAGGGCCAGGTATTACATAGACCCTTGGTTTGCTATCTGTTAAGTGAATAAATGAACAACAGAAATAGATAACAACAGAATCTTGAGTAAGAAATCCAAATAGTGGAATCCCAATCCTCTGTGAATATGCAGAGTAGGCTTCTTACCCATCTTGTTGTTTTTAAATTTTGTGTTTCCAGAAAATAGGATTTTAGTCCAATTCATAGTGCACTCTATTAAGCCCTAAAACCCCAAATGCCAAAAAGAACATGCAGAGAAAGAGAAAATATGTTTAACTCTGCCTACTTATGTATTATAACCATTCATGATACCTGTGTGACATTTCTGATTTTATAAAATCTTTTAACATGTAATCTCCTAATGTTCTCTAAATGAAAACATTGAATTAAGAAGAGGCTGTGTTCTTCCAATGATCGAGCTATTCAACAGAATTTATTTAGAGACTTCATAAAGTGCTGTACTTCTTTTTGTACGACTGAGTTTCCATGTTGCGTCCTATAGTGATAATGAACTGAAATAGTTTTTCCTTTCCATTGCTTTACCGTAACACTGAAGAATGACTTAAGCATTGTGGGGAACAACAATATAATACAGATTTTACATATTTACTTAAAATATTTCTCTAAACACGAAATGTTATTTTCATTATTTAAGGGCAAATTTGGATGAAAGGAGTAACGATAACTGAAAGTTAAAATTATGTCTTTTTTGTCCAGGGCCTCGTGGGCCTGCATTCCTTCTCCACAAGCTGCAGGTAGTCACCATTTCTCACTCAACACACATCCTCCTCACTTCAAGAGATGCCAGAGTGTGACTCACTGATTTTGTAACATGCTCTCACATAGCCATTATGGAGGGAGGAAGGGAAGAGGAGTGCACTTGTCATTCAGAGAACTCTCATATGAAATGAGTGTCTGCTTGTCCCATTTTAACCACTGTTCATGGTACCCAGTGAGTCAGTCATTGACAGAGGGTTCATTTAAGAGACAGAACAAAGCCAAAATATTCCTCACAAATCAGACGAATATCTAGAAATGGAATTGGCAGCAAGATAGATCTTAAATCCTGATCATTATTATATTAATATGTCCATATGTAGATACTGACTGAAATGTTTAAGATGGTTGAACACTCTCTGATACACACATACACACACACACACACACACACACACACACACCAGTCATCTGGTAGGTAGAAGAAAGGCAGTAAGAAAATAATGAAAATAAATCCACTGAATAAAACTAATTCCTAATAAGGAATGAAGCATAGCAGAAAAACCTTTAGGGAGCAAGGGGAAAACAGACGGAGAAAGACAAATGATGATGGTAATGATAATGACAATGATGTGAATAAAAAATAATGAGAAGAATAATGAATGTTCCTATGTATGATATATTTTATCCAAGGAATTCACAAGGGGCTTATCATGTGAAAAAGCCTTTCTGCAAATAAACAATGTATTATCCAGGAAAAATTTGTTCATAATGGTAAGAAGCACAACTTATAGAACAGAATAATGAGGAGACAACTTTTGTAGAAAAAGTTCAAAAACCAACATGAGATGTTAAATTCGAAAGCAAAATCTAATTTTACTTATCGGTGCTCATAAAAGGAAGGATTGGTCTTTTTATTATTATTATTATTATGCTTTAAGTTCTAGGGTACATGTGCACAATGTGCAGGCTTGTTACATATGTATACATGTGCCATGTTGGTGTGCTGTACCAATTAGCTCATCATTTACATTAGGTATATGTCCTAATGCTATCCCTCCCCCCTCTTCCCTCCCCACAATAGGCCCCAGTGTGTGATGTTCCCCTCATTCTCAGCAAACTACCGCAAGAACAGAAAACCAAACACCGCATGTTCTCACTCATAGGTGGGAATTGAACAATGAGATCACTTGGACACAGGAAGGGGATTGGTCTTTTAAAACACTTCAGTGGCAGCCAGGTGCGATGGCTCACACCTGTAATCCCAGCACTTTGGGAGGCTGAGGCGGGTGGATCATCTGAGGTCAGGAGTTCGAGGCCAACCTGGCCAGCATAGTGAAACCCCGTCTCTACCAAAAATACAAAAATTACCTGGGCGCAGTGGCATGAACCTGTTATCCCAGCTACTCGGGAGGCTGAGGCAGGAGAATCATCGCTTAAACCTGGGATGCAGAGGTTGCAGTGATCCAAGATCGTGCCATTGCACTCCAGCCTGGGCGACAAAAGCAAAACTCCATAAAAAGCAAAAAACAAAAACAAAAAACAAAATAAAACCAAAAAATCAGAAACAAAACACTTCAATGGCCCCACTTCTTGCTGGAAAAAAAAATAAATTTATTTCTACAAGGTGCAACTCGATTGGACTCTATCAGCCGTATGGTGCAGGCATAAAGATGCAACTCAGCTAGCCTCTATCAGTGGGTACAGTACAGGCATATACCATCACTTGTGGTTCCTAAATACACCATGCTCCCTTGTGTCTTCATAACTTTGACTTGTGCCCCAATTTGTTTTTTCATTTCTTGTGCCCCAATTTGTTTTTTCATTTGCTGAAACAAAATGGGATAACAGTATAATAATATTTTTATAATACAATAATAATTATATCTATTACATATAATAGATAATAGTATATATAATATATATACAGTAGATATTCACAGAATTGTTTTTGAGATATGCATTACATAAGATTGTTTAAATACATCATGATGCTAACCTAGATTTGCCAAGTTCTAACAGACTAGTAGTGGCAAGAGAGACCCTTCTAAAAAAATTATGAGGCAAATTTTTATCTTCAATTTGCTACTATAGAACCTGCTACATTATTGTTCCTCAAGTATTATTATTTTGTGTGTTGAGTAAGTGCTTTTTAAATGTAATTATTTTCTATTCTTTCCCCAGGGGTCAGTATATTATTTGGGGAGTGGGGGTGAGGAGAGGGAGGTAAACTCATGTATGATTGCCATAATGAATCTTAAATATTATAAAGTATATTAAATATTATAAAGTATATATATGGTTTTATGTTTTCACATAAAATATCTTAAATATTATAAAGTATATATATGGTTTTATGTTCTCACATAAAATATCTTAAATATTATAAAGTATACGTATATGGTGTTTTTATGTTCTCACAATTTGTTTGGGTAAGCACAGATTTCCATTGCGAGCACAGATGTCCATTATCTATTTAGTCATTCAGGAAACTTTTACTGAACCTCTATTGTATGCCAGAAAGTGCTGTTGAAATGAAGAATAAGACATGGTATCTGCCACCAAACCACAGGTTCATAACCCTGTGATTGAGACAAACTCATAAACTAATGGTATTAATGAAATGCAAAAAGTCCTCTCTTAAAGGCAAAAAGAAATAAGTACATGCCTGATGTATCCAGGGAATCAAGGCAAGCCATCAAGACATAATTTTTTTTGAAAAAAATAAATATCCTGTCAATTGAATGAAGCCTTGAAGAATAAATACAATTTGCTGACAGATGAAGTTTCCAGGAAGAAAAATAGCTTTTACGTAAACATAAGTACAGTTCAACAGCTTGACTTTTTCAGGCAAAACAAATGAAGAAAAAACAGAGAGAAAAGGTCAAGATAACTCTGAAAGTTAGAGCTACTGATCATGGAATATATGGTATAGTGTAAGGATTTGGGTAAATAAGGATCATACTAGAGTTTTTAGATGGGGACAGAACTAAGCACCCAAAGCAAAGGGTCAGTGCAATGGAAATATGGAACTATTCACTGATAGTGATAACTAAATTAAGTGTGTGTTTATATACCTCTGTGTAGGGTTGGAGGGGAGAGAGAAAAAAAGAAGGAGATGTTGGATTGTTTTTTTTTTTAAGTCAGATCTAAGAGTAATGAATTAAAATCATATAGGATATTTGAAAAGTAAGCTTGGCATATTTATTTTTAGGGAGTGTATTGAGATTCACATGGCTAAAAACATTTCCCTAACCTGTACTTTCAATTAAATAAAGAAAATATTTGATTTTTTGTTTTACTTGAATTACCATATCAATTTTTTAGTTTTCTGTAACACAGTGACTATGTCAATTTAATCTAGGTTATTTTTTAACTTATGTAGAACATAAACAATTGATTTGCTATTGGTATATATATTTAAAATAATGCATTGTGCAATATAATTAAGTAATAATATATCATTTAAACTTTCAATCATCAAGAAGTCTCAATTTGTTTGCAATCAAATGCATTTAGGAAGCAGTGGAAAGTTCTTTTTACAAAGATAAGATCAAGAAAATTATGTTTCACATTCCATTTATTTTGGGAGTAAGATTGTCAGTATTTCAACCCAAAGGTACATTAATGATAAATAATTTGCACTGAATACTAAATAGTGAAAAGATATTTGTTCTATGATAATTCCCATGCAACTTGAATCAATATATTTCATTTTCAATAAAAATGTTGTTATAACTGGGAATATTTTAACATCTTATGTATGATATCTATTTGATTTCATATATAGCCAGTCCCCACTTTACGATGGTTCAAATTGATGATTTTTCAACTTTACAATGGTGTGAAAGTGATATGTGTTCAGTAGAAACTGTACTTTGAGCATCCATAGAACCATTCTTTCACTTTCAATATAGCATTCAATATATTACCTGAAACATTCAACACTTTAGATAAAATAAGCTTTGTGTTAGATGATTTTGCCCAACTATAGGCTAATGTAAGTCTTCTGAACACATTTAAGGTAGGCTAGGCCAAGCTACTATGTTTGGTAGGTTCGATGCATTAAATGCATTTAAACTTAGTATATTTTCAATTCATAATTATAGCGACATAACCCCATCGTAAGATGAAGAGCAACTATAATAAACTATAAGCTTTACTTTAAAAGTTTTTATGAAATGTAAATATTTTCATCCATGTTCTCTAACAAAAATAACTCATATTACTGTTAGTATTTCAAAGAACATAATGGATTTTTCAACGTGCCTTTAATTTTTGTTGGGCACTAAATTCTTGCACATTTCCCTTTTTAAGTTCTCAGATGTAATATTGATTCATATCTGACCACTACAGCCCAGTTATGAGAGCAAAACAAACAAAAGAAAACAACAAAGTGCCTTTGTTCCTGGTCATAGGTTTTCCAACACAAGATTAATGATACCATTACATATCCAGATGGAGAAAGCTGAGCCATATGATCAACACTTCAAACTCTTCTGGCCGCCTACTTTCTCCCGTTCTGGGGACAGAGTTCACAATCTTAGAAAGTTTTATGACCTTCCGCTGTGACACAATAATTCTTTAGAAGAAAAACAGTGATAAAAATCAAATTACTTCTCCTCTTCCTCTCTATCGCCAACACTGCAGTGCATTCTTTTGCCTCAGAGAAAAGGGAGATTAACATGCATCATACAGAGTTGTCTGGCTGATATGGTGAGGGGCCTTCTTCTATCTATAAGGCAAAGTCAGCAGAGCCTCTTAACCAAGGATGAAGGAAAACACTCCATACCCAATTGCCTCAATTCCTATAAAAACTAGAACCAAGGCAAGAAGGGAAGTGGTAGACCTATGACTGGAGAACAGTGAGATTTAATATAATTTTTAAAAAACTTTATTTTTTCACAGGCAATTCTTTTTGATCTAGTCGTAGAAGAGCCAGAAGTTTTTAACTAAGAAAATAACTAATCAATAAAGAAAGCGGACTGACAATTTGGTTGGACCACTGGGCTCAGATATGCAGTCAAGCATTATTCTGAGTGTTTTTTCAAGGGTGTTTTTGGTTGAGATTAACATTTATATCGGTGGATTCTGAGTAAAGTAGAGTGTCCTTCATAATGTGGGTTAGCTTAATACAATTAGTCGAAGGCTTGAATAGAGCAAATGACTGAATTTCCCTGAGCAAGAGAGAACTGTGCAGTCTAAAGGTCTTCAGACGTGAACTGCGATATTGCCTCCTCTCTAAGACTCCAGCTTATCAACCCAGCCTATAGATTTTGGACTTGTTAGCCTCTATAACTGCATCAGCCAATTTCTTAAGTGTCTTTTATACATACTCATCCTATTGATTCTGTTTCTCTGGAAAACTCTAACATAGTCTGCAACAGGCTACCATCATGTAGAAGTTAGTTCATGCTTCCTTCAGTTAAGGTTTCCAATTGTTCACACCTGTGTCCCTTACTAGACAGTAAATCCAGTGAGATAGAAACCACATGTTGCAGCCCTTATGGCTTCTCCCACATGGTGTGGAACTCAGTCTTTATCAATCCTCATGGTATTAGAACAAAGCTTTAAAAAGATATCTGCATTGAAATGAATAATATGTGATTATTTCCCCTTCTCTTAGAAGTCCTCAGCTGCCTCATGTGTTTTGGATCAATCTAGCTTTGACTTTGCTCAAAGTATTTAAGAAATCGCTAGTTTGAAATGTGGTTAATTGAACCAATGATCTTCATTAGCACAAAGGCAATATATTCAAACCAACATGAACAAGTATTACTATCCTTTCAAAAGGTTCCCTGATCTCTTATTATCCTTGCTGTTTGGCTTCCTAATTACTTCTTTAACTAATTTATTACCTATTAAGTACTCATTTAATTACCTTACATGTAGGTACTGGTTATACTAAGGGCCTTTGAAGGTTTTATTCTGACAATCTAAGAAAATTTTCATTGTAGTGACTTTGACTGAAGCACCACATGAAGGAAAAAACATGCTTGTATGGAAAATATTCAAGTACATAAACAAATTATTCACAATTATAGTATACTAAATTGTGAAGACAATTGCACTAATGAAACTAAACAAATGTACAAAAGAGGTGATGGATCTTGGCTAGTTACAACTTCAGCTAGGTCTTATGCCTCTCCAACATTACATCACTGTGTATGTGAATCACCTGGAGATTTTGTAATAATGCAAATTCTGATTGTTTCCAGACCACCCTTTGAGTAGCAAGGGTCTACACTGTGGAGCCCAGAACAAAAACCATTCAGTAATCAGCTTCTTCTTCTAAATAGTAATATTGAGCAATTGCAGAGTTCTAGTTTCACACAATTTTATTCATAGGAAAAATTTCCTACTACCTGTCACAAAGAATCATTCACTTACCTATTTTCCTATGTCCCCGCTCTGTGTATGACAGTATGCTGAGTAGCAGATTTGACTCTGTGTGTGTGTGTGTGTGTGTGTGTGTGTGTATACAAAGGAAGGAATAGAGATGTGGAAAGGTACACAAAAAATACTGTTTCCACCTTCATATTATTTATAACGAATGAATAAAAATGTTATGAAACAACCTAACCATATAACACAGTACATATGAGGTACATGAGTATGTAAAGTTTGGTTACATAGAGAAGTAAGTGTGGGTTGGGTTTAATTATATGCAAAACTTCAAGTGAAAAAGATGTTGAGTCATTTTCAAAAGAAAAAGAAGATGGTCAATTTTCAAAAAGGTAAAATTTTTGAAATCAGAAATGGTTATTGAGTTTTATTGGCATTGACATATAAAAATGGAAGAGCACAGGTGAGTGCAAACAGATCATCTTTACTGTGACATAGAAGAGAAGTAAATACAATCTCAATATGTAAAAGACATGCGTGTGACTGGCAGATGGAAGAAAAAGGAAAGTGGACTTTCTTGCATCTGGGCTTTCCCAAGGTAAAGAAGCCCATTGCGGAAATATAGAAACGTCATCACATGTACAAACAATATGATTATGAAATGAGTACAGAAAAAAAATGAAGACATTTAAAAGTTAAAAAATGGTGGGACTGGAAGAGAGAAAAGTGAACTCTTAATTCTGATTGTATAGAATTAAAAATGTGGTGATTTGAAGCCGATTTTGTGCTTCTAAGTTTGCTTTTTGATATGGTTTGGCTGTGTCCGCACCCAAATCTCACTTTGAATTGTAATAATCCCCAGGGGTCAATGGTGGGGCCAGATGGAGAATAAGTGAATTAGGGGGATGGTTTCCCCATACTGTTCTTGCGGTAATGAATAAGTCTCATGAGATCTAATGGTTTTATAAATGCAAGTTCTACTGCATACACTCTCCTGCCTGCCACCATGTAAGATGGGCCTTTGCTTCTCCTCTGCCTTCGCCATGACTATGAGACCTCCCCAGCCATGCGGAACTGTGAGTCCATTAAACCTATTTACTTTATAAATTACCCAGTCTCAGGTATGTCTTTATTAGCAGTGTGAAATCAGACTAATACGCCTTTTTTTTTTTTTTTTTTTTGATGGAGTCTCACTCTGTCGCCCAGGCTGGAGTGCAGTGGTGCGATCTCAGCTCACAGCAAGCTCTGCTTCTCGGGGTTCACATCATTCTCCTGCCTCAGCCTCTCGAGTAGTTGGGACTACAGGCGCCCGCCACCACGCCTGGCTAATTTTTTGTATTTTTAGTAGAGACCTGGTTTCACCGTTTTAGCCAGGATGGTCTCGATCTTCTGACCTCGTGATCTGCCCACTTCAGCCTCCCAAAGTGCTGGGATTGCATGCGTGAGCCACCACACCCAGCCCAGACTAACACTCTTTTCAAATAAAAGATCTAAAAAGTAGAAATGGTTGTACTCTTCATTGTGTTAAAATACTGAAATAAATTAAATACCAGGTTATAGACTAACCATAGAAATGTTAGAACAATCCTTTGATGTACACCATGGAGAAAAGACAATGGAATAAAATACAATTGCCACTTTATTGAATGGCACCTGAATGTTCAGACAGTGTCAGAAAGCCAGATGTAGTCCAACATGTATTCTATCTTGAGAAGGGAGGTATGAATCCCAAGTGTCGTGACTCTCTGCAGTGAATACAGACTGTTATCAGATTATGTCACTCTGGCTTAAATTTAGCAAACGCTCAAGAAGTAGCATTTGAAACATGGACGTTTATCTAAAGTTAATCCACCCTAAGAGAATCTAGGGCATTTCACTAAAACTTTCATCACGACGACTTGAATTAGAACACTAAAATAAGAAATATGACCTATATTATTTCTGGAGCCATAAAATATAACCATGTTATAATTACAGATATCATAAACTAATAATATTAATGATATTTTATTTTTAAAAGAGACAGTGGGATAAAAAAGAATATGTCGGTATTTTCTATACACTTCAGGTGGAAACAGAGATTTTACATCACTTTTAAAGTGACTAATGCCAACAATTTAACAAACTACCACAGTTTAAGAATATTAAAATTCCTTTCATTAATATCTTTAGTAGAAATAGTTTGCCTCTTCTAGTTCAAGATCCAATCACAGACTGTATATTGCTTTTAGCTTTCATGTATCTTTAATCTTACATGTTCTCAAATGTGTCATTACTGATTTGATAATTGCAATGTGATACATGAGACATATGCATATCCATGTTCACAGGAAATGTACATTGAAGTATTTAGAGGGCATGTTTGCAGCTTGACTCCAAATGGTTTAGAAAAAAAGTGTTAATGCATATGTGGGTATGTATGTGTATGTGTGAGAGAGAGACAGAAAGAGAGAGATGGAGTAAGAGAGAAAATATAGCCAGTGTGGCAAAATGTTCATTGAATCTGAGTGAAGGATATACAGAAGTTATTTGTACATATCTTACAAGTTTTCTTACGTTTGAAATTATATCCAAAAAAAAAAAAAAGGAACAAAAACATTATTTAAAGAAAAAAAATTGGAGACAGGGTCTTTGTTACTCGAGCTGGAGTGCAGCAGCATGATCTCAGCTCACTGTAACCTTCATCTCCCAGACTTAAGTGATCCTCCCACCTTAGCCTCCCTAGTGGCTGAGACTATAGGCATGCACCACCATGCCTGGCTAATATTTTTTTTTTTTTTTTTTTTTTTTTTTTTTTGTAAAGATGAGGTCTCATTAGATTATCCTGGCTGGTCTCAAACTACTGGCTTCAAGTGATTCTCCCACGGTCTCCTAAAGGCCTGAAATTACAGTCATGACCCAGCTAAAATTCTTTATAAATCATGTTATATAACATGGGCTTTTTGGGCCTTCAGGAGTACAGAATTAAACTTGAGAAATTGTCACCCCAAATCTACATTTCGGAATAGGATTTCTCAAGAGAAGATGCTGGTCACTTGAGGACCTAAATGGATTTCATTGAGTCCATTGTATTCTTAAAATTACATGCATGAATTTGTAAATTAACTTCTTTCCTGGTAAAACAGTCCATAGTTTTCATCAGATGCTCAGACTCTACTGTCCCCAGAAGCTTAGGAATTATGGCATTAATTTCTGTTCATCTAAAGACACCTTATAGAAAACAAAAAACAGAAAAGACAGCGTACAGTCTAGAAGGAATTTAAAAATGTAAGTAGAGGACAAGAAACCTGTGTTACGGATATATAAAACACACCTGTCAATCAATAAGGAAATGACAATCTAATAGAAAACTGGGCAAAGGACATTAATCAATATTTCAATGACGAGGAAACCCATATGGGCAATAAACATTGAAAGAGATGTTTTATTTCATGAGTAATCAGAGAAATGCAGATCAAGACCACAGTGAGATACAATTTATGCACATTTGATTGGGATAAAGAAAGAAGACCAACAATCCCATCTGATGAAGAGGATATGAATTTACAGTACTTTACAGAATTCTGGGAGTGTAAAGTTATGTTGCCATTCGTGAAAACACATTAGCAATATCTTATAAGATTAAACAGTCTCACACTCCAAGACCTAGCGTCACACTTCTAGGTATATATGCAAGAGTGATTCTTACATGCATATACAAGGAAATATACATAATACTATCCACACCAGTGCTGCTAACAACAACAAAAAACTAAATACAACTCAAGGGAATATTTTCAAGAAAACTGTAATATTCACCTTCTAACATGGTCCCATGATCCTTGCCTCTTGGTGTCCATGCCTTTTTTGAGTTCCTCACATATTAAATCATGGTCACCTATGTAACCAATAGATTATGGCTGAAGTGATCATAACTGATTTCCCAAACTAAGAAATTAAAAATATCACAACTTTTGCCTTGGTCTCTTGATTAACTTGCACTGGAGCAAATCAGTTGCCATGTTATGAGAACACTCAAGCATTTCCATTGAGAAGCCTGCATGCAGAGGAGTCAATTTTCCAGCACTAATTTATTGGACAGATGAGTATGCCCTTTGAAAGTGCATCCACCGAGGCCAGTCAAGCCTTCAGATGATTGCAATTCAGCTGCCATCTGACCCTAACCTCATGAGAGACCCTGAGCCTAATTTGCTTACTGAGCTGCTTCCAAATTCTTGATCCACAAAAATTGGAAGAAATGATTGCTTTAAGCCACTATATTTTTATTTGTTAAGCGGAAATAGATATTCAATGAAAAATAAATTATGGTAAACAATATAGAATTCAAAATCAACTAAAGTGAAAAATTCTTTAATGTGCATACGTATTATATAAAACTTTACAAAACAATGGGCTGAGCCATACAAAATTAAAGACACGGTTTAGTTGGTGTGGGTGAAGCAAAAGGAATTAAATAGTAGCAGAGCATATAAATAAATGAAAGTTATTAGCAATGTTCTGATGTTTGGTTTGAGCTATGTTTATAGGTGATCATTTGATTACTAATAATTGCGTTTAATTAAATTGTTTAAAGATTATACTTACGTAATTTTGACCAACTTATGATCTCGAGATTAGAAATAATTAAATTATATGGATCTGTGTTCCACTGAGGGTTTCTCACGGACATATCAGGAGGAAATATTGTCACTTAGAGTCAGACTACCTTTCCAACTTCCATAAGATGTACCCTGTTGGAAGTTGACTACTAAAGAAGAGAAAATGAACATAGAAAAATACCGCTAGGCACAGTGGCTCACGCCTGAAGTCCCAGCACTTTGGGAGGTCGAGGCGGGCAGATAACGAGCTCAGGAGATCGAAACCATCCTGGCTAACACGATGAAACCCC
>NW_012103454.1:626728-656220 GCF_000951045.1 Mandrillus leucophaeus
TTACTGCCTCTTTTTTCTAAGAAGTTCTACCCCCAAAGAAACTCAAAACACAAACAGACAATACTCCTTTTTAAAAATATAATTTTTGTTTTTTACTTCTTTGAGACAAGGTCTCATTCTGTCACCCAGGCTAGAATGCAATGGCGCCATCTTGGCTCACTGCCACCTCCCAGTCCAGGGTTCTAGTGATTCTTTCTCTGCCTCTGGAGGAACTGTGGTTACAGGCATGTGACATCAAACCCACGTAATTTTTGTATTTTTAGTAGAGATGGGGTTTTGCCATGTTAACCAGGCTGGTCTCAAACTCCTGGGTTCAAGCAATCTGCCCATCTCGGTCTCCCAATTTACTCCCATTTACAGCCTGAGCCACCACTCCCAGACTAAAAATATAAGTTTTATTTTCATCCTTTCAAAATTTATTACCAATGAATACCTATTATTAAAACTTGTTTGGGTTATTCTTATCCATTCATTTCTAATAACAATATATATAGCAACCAGTTGCTACATATACATGTTCCTCAATTTGTGATGGGGTTACATCCAATAAACCTCATAAATTTAAAATATCAATTTAAAAATCTGCTTAATAAAACTAACTTATGGAGCATCATATCACTGCCTGGCCTACCTTAAATGTGCCTAGAACACTTACATTAGCGTACAGTTGGGCAAAATCATTGAACAAAAGAACTATTTAATAATAAAGTGTAAAATATATCATGTAATATATTGAATGCTCTACTGAAAGTGAAAAACAGAATAGTTGTATGGATATTAAAAGTATGGTTTCTGTTGAATATGTATTACTTTTGCACCATCATAAAGTCAAAAACTTGTAAATTGAACCATCCTGAGTTACGGACCCTCTGTACTTGAATAGTTGCGGAGAAATTTGGGTGAAAAACTTGCACAACGTCATTTTGATGCCAAAGTATTTAGCAAATCATTTCACCCATCTGAGCCCAATTTCTTTGTCTATAAAATGAAAAAAAAAATGGGTAAATGACTACTGACAATGCTGTCAGGAACAAAATTTTGAGATGTATAATCTATGCTAAAACTTATTAACAACTTCCTTAATATAAAGTAATATGCTGAGATTATTTGAGTAAAAACTCTGTCATTTTAAGGAAGAAAATCAGATTTCAATACAATGGACTTTGTGGGCAGTACAAGAAAATTCCTGACACTCATCTCCCCATGAACCTACTGAATCATAATGTAAGCTTTTGGTTTGTTTTGTTTTGTTTTGTTTTTCTTTTTGTTCGTGTGTCTCTGTGTTTTAACGAATTAACCATCTGGAACCACCTAAACAAGACTCATTTCAATACTGACAATCTGCTATAGACATGAATAAACAATCCAGTTGTGACCCAGATTGAGGGTTTTAGATGAATTATTGAGATGGTTGTACAAAAAAAAATATTAGCAGATGCAATCACCACAAACACAAACAAACAAGAAACCTTGTACTCCAAGGATACTACCCTTGAATCCTAGCCTATTCTCACTAGTGGTTATAAATTTACTATGATACATTTCACAGACATAGGCATATTGCAGATCTGAGAGTCATGCCATTGATCAAATCATGCATATGCTTCAACAGCCAAATGGTATCTCATCTAATCTAGAAATAAGATGTGCTGAATCTTTTTTTTTTTTTTTTTTTTTTTAGTACATGCTATTTGGATAAAGGTAATGCTGCCAATAGATTAATGGATATTATAAATTTAAATATTCTACAGAATAATCTATGTATTTACTTGGAGTTGTATTATTTTAAATTCAAATGTTTTACAAATTTTTTCTTTACCCATGAGATTTGGGGGCTTTTAATCATAGAAAATTGCAAATAAAACAAATTAGGGAATTCCAAGAGATAGAAAGTAAAAGTATATGGCCAGGCATGGTGGCTCACGCCTGTAACACCAGCACTTTGGGAGGCCAAGGTGGGAGGATCACTTGAGGTCAGGAGTTCAAGACCAGCCTGGTCAACATGGCGAAAACCAGTATCTACTGAAAATATAAAAATTAGCTGGGCATGGTGGTATGCGCCTGTAATCCCAGCTACTCTGGAGGCTAAGGAAGCAGAATCGCTTGAACCCGGGGGAGATCGAAGTTGCAGTGAGCTGAGATAGCCCCACTGCACTCCAGCCTGGGAGACAGAACAGGGTTTTGTCTCAAAAAAAAGGAAAGCAAAAGAAAAAAAAGTAGTAGAAATACAGTACAGAAGGAAAATAAATGCAAAAACAAAAGTCACTTCTTTTCAGCTTTTCTGACAATGAAAACAAAAATTTAAAATAACTGTAATATAATAATTTTTTTTTCTTCAGATTCTGACAACCAATTCCTGCTGGTTTCCTTTGTGAACTAAAAGCTATTGAAAATATGTTAGTGGATTTTTCCAATTCCATGACTAAATTTCAGTGATCAGCTTAAGGGTTTTTGTTTGTTTTTGTTTCTTTTTCTACCTAGGATAATAAAGCTTTTAGTCATTTGGAAATAACTGGCAATCTGATAGTTTTTTTTTATTTCCTGTTTTATTTAATTTCCCAGATTTTATTCAGAAATCGTTTATGTTGCTCACTATGGAATGCTAAAAAAATTCAGAAGACAGATCAAGTGGGAAGTTTCACAAGTTTAGTATCAAATTTAATTTGCAATAAATTGAAGTTTTTGAAGAATCATTCTTGTCCTTCAGATTAAGTGGTCAATTTCATATATGAGAGATTTTAAAAGAATTATACCCTTTAAATTTCAGTTTGTAATTTAATTTAATGTTATTTTTTAAGACAGGGTCTCCCTCTGTCCTCCAGGCCAGAGTGTAGATGTACAATCATGACTCACAGTACACTTGACCTCCCAGGCTCAATAGATCCTCTTCCCTCAGCCTCCCTAGTAGCAGGGACCACAGGCACATGCCACCATGCCTGGCTATTTGTTTTTTTTTACTTTTGTAGAGACAAGGTCTCAATATGTTGCCCAGGCTGGTCTTGAACTCCTGGGTTTTTGTGACATCTTCCCACTTTGGCCTCCCAAATTTCTGGGATTACAGACGTAAGCCACCATGCCTGGCCCCTTTTCAATTTTATATATATATATATATGCATCTTATACATTGATTTCATGTCACATATATAAGAAAAAAAAAAACCTGTCAGCTATATCAGGGTTTTTGTCATACTTAAAAAATAGTTTCCGATTTGGGTAAAATAGATCTGGATCAGGTATAACTCATAATGGTCTCTGAGTGATTAACTGCTAGCACCATTATTAATTAAGAAGAGTTTTCTTCAGATCTGCCATATGAAACTCCTTAGACAATGAGAATGATAAGATGCATATAGATATTGCTTTATTTAGATCATGCTTGTAATCTTAGCACTTTGGGAGGCCAAGGCGGGCAGATCACCTGAGGTCGGGAGTTCAAGACCAGCCTGACTAACATGGAGAAACCCCATTTCTACTAAAAATATAAAATTAGCCAGGGGTGGCGATGCATGCCTGTAATCCCAGCTACTCAGGAGGCTGAGTCAGGAGAACTGCTTGAACCTGGGAGGCAGAGGTTGTGGTGAGCCAAGATTGTGCCATTGCACTCCAACCTGGGCAACAAGAGTGAAACCCCATCTCTAATATATATATATATTTAGAAGCAGAAAACAATCTGATCAAGAAAAAGATTTGTATTAGCATTTTAAGCCAAATGACAAAAAGAACATTAGTAATAAATACTACAAGGGCATTATTTTTAGTGGTTTTTCCATATCATTTTGCAGAGATTAAATAAAATGATAATCCCAGTGTTTTATCTTTACTTGATTGCTATCTGGAAATTGTTATAAAATTCACAAGTATATACTGTTTGATACAATATTTTTACTATCAGAAATTTATTCAATAAAAGTTATTTCAAAAAGAACCAGACAAAAAGTTGTCTTTTCTCAACTGTGAGATCTTGATTTCAATGCCTAAAGCATGTGAAATATTAAAAATAAAACACAGATGGAAACCCAAGTCTGCAAGGAAACTCTAAAATCTGTATCCATATGTATTTTTTTTAATTTCACATACATAATGATACCAAAATTTAAAATGCATGGTATAACATTTAAATTAGTCTTAGTGACTATTGAAAAATACCCAGTAGTCAATATAGTTGCTCTTGAAACTTCCCTAATGCTTCAAAGAGTTTGTTGCAGGTAAAACTAAGGTGGTTCCCATCTCCTGACCCCAGCATGTGGATCTTTAACCAAAAGGTTGATAATGTTCTGACCATTTTCGCAGTACCACAACTTTAAAGATTTGAGTTTAATTTAAACTGTTTATAATAGAGTCCATTTGTTATGTTCTGATCTGTCCACTTACCCTATCCCAAATAAACAAATCCACACGGGCTTTAACTTTTTACTCTTTTTGTACATTTCAGCTCTATTCCTAAGCAGGCGTAGGATTGTGGTTCTCATATTCATTTTTACTTTCACAGAGTTTCTTACTTTCTCCCACGGCTAATTGCAGAAACTTCTATCCCTGCTGTGCCACTTGCTTTTAGATTTTTTTCTACTCCCCAAATTCAGTTCTCATTTAAAAAACTTATCTCCAAAAAAAGTGACTCACAATTTGCAGATACTATGAAAATGAAAGAAAATTTCTGTTTAGAGATATATTCCTTTGATTTTTAAGACTTTATTGTCCTAATTTCTGAAATTATCAAGTAAGTGCTATACTGAAAAAAATAAATTATTATTTTAACTTCTCAAATTTTTCTTATTCCCTAGTATCTAAGCCTGTCACTACAGAAAAAACATTAGTTCTTGTTTTGTTTTTCAAACTTGTCTTTGACACGTTTTATCAGACAGTGGTCTTCAGTCAGAATCATTTGTAACATTTCACTAAACATTTTAAATACAAATGAGCATTTACAAACCATCAATAGACTACTGAAAGACAAATACATAAGTTCCCTAAATTTTACTCTGAAGAAATAGTATGTTCTGTATAATGAGCTCCACAACATATTTGAATAAATAAAGATCCACAAAGTATGTCTGCATTTGAAAATGTATCATTCAGGACACTACTGTTCTACTCAAAACAACTGTATAGATTCCACGATATCTAGTCAACTAACAATATTTTCCCAGAAATGATTATGAAATTTCCATGAAACTTGGAAAATAACCATATTTTATCGTGATTCAGTTTTACATACCATGATACAATGTACATGAGAATAGTACTATGCAGTGGAATGTAGCACTTTTCAATACTGACCAATTATTTGAGTGTTGTTTTCCCTTTCAACTGAAACAGCTAAGCTATGTGAAGCCATTCACTGTCTCAGAAAAGAGATGCTGAAGCCTCCCTAAAATAAACACACATATAAACAAGTATATAAACAAACAGAAAGGCTATGGAGTTTAATTGGAATTTATTTTTAGAATTACAAATATCTAAAGGGACTCATGAAATAACAATGAGTATGTCATAAATTAGAATCAGAATCTCCAACCCAGAGAGGAGCTAAAGAGTCCATGTTTTACAAGGAGTGGAAGAGTTGGAAGCAGGTAAAAAAAATAAAAAATACGTAGATTAAGTAAGTCTTAGATAGAGACACTCCCCGTACAACCACCCTGTATGATAAATTAGAGGAGGGGAGAGGGTAGAAAATAGATATACATGGATACCTGTTGGGTTGAAAATTAGAGCACCAGGGAGTCTGCAAATTCCCTAGGAAGCACCTGTGGATAATGAATCTGAGATATATCCTGGCTTCCTAAACAAGCTCACAGTGACCCAGGAGCAGGAGCATCATAATCATGGAACTGGGAATAGCATGAATATAGATGGTTCATTAACAGCTCATCAATTTTATGTGGAGCCACATGACATAGAAGCAACAGAAAGATCCCCATGTGCCGAACTGAGAGAAATCCAAGACTTAAAGTCTTCATCTGCAGAGGCTGATATAACAAAACAGAAGAAGCCAACGACTTTGGGGGAAATGTCAGCACAAAACAATGAAATTCAGGTGTATTCCCCCAGTATATAATAACTTAGAGTTTTGCGAATCTCCATAACTTATATATGAGAGGCTAGCAGGAATCTAGTGCTTTATTTATTTCTTGTAGAAGCAAGTAATACTTAATATACTTAGTAAAATATATTTATAGTATATTATTAGTAATAATACACTAATAAGAAATATAATTAGAAATACTTAGTAAAATAAAAAGCTGTAAACTTTACAATGTGAAAGATAATTATTTCCGTGGAATCACTCTTTAAAAAGAGTAGCAACTGCGTTTTATCCTAATTTAAAAGGAATATTCCAGCTGGGCGGTGTGGTTCACCCTATAATCCTAGCAATTTGGGAGGCCAAGGTGGGCGAATCACCTGAGATTGGGAGTTCGAAACCAGCCTGACCAATAACAAGAAACCCTATCTCTACTAAATTTACAAATTAGCCAGGAATGGTGGCACATGCCTGTGATCCCAGCTACTTCGGAGGCAGAGGCAGGAGAATCGCTTGAACTCAGGATGCGGAGGTTGCGGTGAGCTGAGATCACACCATTGCACTCCAGCCTGGGCAACAAGAGTGAAACTCTATTTCAAAGAAAAAAGAAAAAAGGAATATTCCTATTCTGTGTAAGAGGAATAACATAGCCAAATGTTTCAGTATCAAAGATAACTATGAGGCCTGTTCAGGTAATCCCTAGTTGCCATTTACTTAAAAGATACTAAATATATCAGATGACCACGATAATCAGTCTTCTAGACAAGCCCTTCACTTTTTATTCCACAAATGTTGCTAGATTTTGGATAAAGATGCATCATATTTACCAAAAGGAAAGTTACTGTTAGTGGTAGAAAGCATTGTGTGTTACCATTACCTAAATAATGGATACACTTGTAGTCAAAAATTTCTTTCTTTTTCCTTTCCCTGGGGATAAAGGACTAAGTCTTCTATCTCTGAAGGTCTCTAGAATAAAGCACATAATGCAGTAATATAGGGTGTCTGTTCCATGCTAATTTCATTATTATTTCAAGAAACATAGACAGTGTGGAAAGGGCACTGCACAATATGTGTTTGAAAGGGAACCTTGGGCAATTAATTTCTCTAAGTGTTGGCTTCCACATTAGCCAATTAGGAGGAAGAAAATGTTCCCTATTACCCTCAGAAAGGTCTGTAGAAATCAAATGACACAAAAAGGGGAAGATACTTTGTTAACTGTGAAATTTTGTTGCTGCAGCTGCTGTTCCTGCCATTATTCTTTTGTGGTAAGTAGCCTAACTTTTTAACTTCTAAGATTCTTCATTTAAATTATGGAACATTAGTAATAATAAGGATAATACCAATCTCACATAGTGGTGGAAAAGTTAAAGAGTCAATACATGTATAAGCACAGTAAATGTTAGGTATTATTTTGTTAAATAAATACATCTACTCTTTTTGTTACCAACAATTACGTTCTATGAAATTGTCATGAACAAGCATTACCAAATACTGAACCGTTGCTCCTACAAGAAATAAAGCGCTAGGTTCCTGCTAGCCTTCCATTAAAACATTTTTGTGAACTGATCAATATAAAGACTTGTTTTAGACCAGGCACAGCGACTCACACCTGTAACCCAATGCTTTGGGTAGCCAAGGTAGGAAGATTGCTTGGGGCCAAGAGTTTGAGACCAGCCTGGGCAATATAGCTAGACTCTGTCTCTATAAAAGAAACTAAATAATAATAATAATAATAAATTAAATGCTTGTTTTATATGTGCTTCTGTTTGAAGACACTTTATTTAATACATATTTTTTACTTATTAACATTGGACTCACAGCCAACAACCCTGCACCTCATTTCTCAACACAGCTTATCTAACACATGCATTCTCTTCATAAGGTACATCACATTCTTCTTGTGCTTCGAACCACTAGGCACTATGCACTATGCTTGGGGGCCATTTTAAACAGTGAAGTCATCTACCAGGAGCACAAAATGCAAAAAAAAAGTGTGACACTAAATATACCATGAAAAAATATACTTGTTTACAGTATGTAAACTGAAACAAGGCAGAATGTCTGCCTCATTCAACCTCATCTGGGAATGTGCATATCAAATAATTACAGAATTTTAATATTAATACTCTACACAGGCACATGTCTATAAATGACTGCAGTGGATCCCCAAGTATTGATCTTTGTGTTTCAAATAAATTTCAGTAAGTAAGCAAATTCACAACCACAAGAATTCATGAATAATGAAGATCAACTGTGTTCGTTTCACGATATAATTTCCAAATATATGAGTTTACAATTCTATTACCTAAAACTTACAAGGCTCTTCATGCTTTAGACCCTTCATTCTTTCTTCTTTCTTCTACAGCCATGATCCTTTCTCTATTCAAGTAAGCCATCTTCCTCTCTGACCCAGGAACTTTGTACATGCAGCTTGTACTTCCTAGAACAACCCTACTCTCTTTTATTACCGGTTAACTTCTTCAGATCTCCTCATGAGCATCTCTGCTTCTTTTATTATTCTGACTAGACCAGTTAGTCCAACTATTTTTGTACTCTCCGTACAAAATAAGTGGTATAAGCTTATACCACTTATCACAGTAAAATTTTACATTTAGTTCCATGCATATATATTCTGTTAATTTTGGCTTTTTCAATAAAATTTCAGGTCCATAAAGACAGAGAATGTTTTTAATTTTTCTCCCATTATAACATATGTTTGGTATTAAATAAATGTACATTGATTAAATGTAAATTCATGTAAATAACATGTACATAATAAACATACATTGATTGGTTCTTTAATTTTTCGGCGTTCTTTTAAACGCCTTAGGAAAAAAATACTGTCAATTTATTTACATAATCAAAACAGCATTCTGCCCGTTGAATGCATGTATGTGTTCATTAAACATAGGAAATGTGAAAGTCAACTTTCTGAGGGCCAGTCCTTTCAAATTGGTTTCAAGTCTGTCCTTAAATCTATCGTTTACATGGCATGGATACCAAAGACCAGTAAGTAATTTCACTAAAAAGCATTGAACTTTCTTGTAATGAAATATGTGTAAATTAAAATTGCAAAAACAGTAATTTTGTAACATATAATTAGAAATAATGACAGCAATAATCTTATCAATGAAACTGTGATGAAATAGCATTTTCATATACGACTGATGCAATTGCACACTGTATTTCACTTAGAATAAAATTTGGCAATATGTATCAGACACATTGAAAATGTTTATAACCTAACCCAATATTTTAATTTTAGGGGGAAAAATAGCCCAAAACATTTGTTAACAAAGAGAGTATTTATAGAATGAATGACTCTACAATAACTAAATAACTGCATAGAAATAACTAAATAACTAAGAATTAAAGGTTAGAAACAAACAATGTGGAGATAGTTAAGTAATAAGTTTTATTCCAGTTGATAAGCTGGAAAAATAATTGAAAGTAAAGATTATAACTACTCTAACACTGGAAATTGATTATGCTGTAGCAGAAAAATAGTATACAGCTGGGCATGTTGGTTCTCGCCTATAATCCCAGCACTTAGGGAGGCCAAGGTAAATAGATTACCTGAGGTCAGGAGTCGGAGACCAACCTGGCCAACATGGTGAAACCCCATCTCTACTAAAAATGCAAAAATTTGTGTGGGGTGGTGGTGCACATCTGTAATCCTAGCTGCTGGAGTGGTTAAGGCAGGAGGATCTCTTGAACGCGGGAGGCAAAGGTTGCAGTGAGCGAAGATCACACCACTGCCCTCAAGCCTGGGCAACAGAGTGAGACTCCGTCTCAAAAAAAAAAAAGAGAGAAAAAAAAAAGAAAAAGAGGATACAATGCCATATACAAAATGCAAAATGATCATTATTGCTATTATAACAAAAATCTCTGAGTGATAGAGGGTTTTTTATTTTAATATTCTATACTTCCTATAATATACATGTTAATACTTTAATTAGAAAAAAATTATTTTTCCAAAATTTTTTAATTCGAATACCACATCCTTTAAATTCTACATTACTTCTTTTAGTTTGCCAGAGACAGCTTTGCTTTCAAGAGTGTGTGATCGAATTTATTCTGACATTGAGCACACATGCGTCCAGTTTGCATTGGGTAGCACCAGGAGGCTCCATTCACCTCACCACTGTGGGAGTGTGCCTCTGGGAGTTATCCTGAGAAGCAAGTAGTCAGCAACTAACTGGTATTCTGAACAAATCTAGCTCACATAGGAAAAAAAAAAAAATCTCCTTATTTTTCCTTTAACCACCTAAAATCCGTATCTCCTGTAGTTATCTATTTAAAACCGTTCATCTAATAGAAGTTTCTGGAGCTGACAAAATCATCACTCACCCACTCCCAACCCCATCCCCAATTTTTACATCACAATATAACCAAGCATACAGCTCAAGGCAAACTTTCTGTGATAAATAAAGCTACACACAAGTGGCAGCCTTTGCTGTTCACAGCAACCCAGGAGAATATTATGTGCATTATTGCTCTGTAGTTCTGATCCAGCCTTCAGTAATCCCCGTGAAGCAATAGCCATAGGTCCCAATGGGCCGTTCTGAATCATCAGTAAATTAAACCTCCTTAGGACATTCTGTTTTAAAAATTAGGCAATAATAAACTCATGGTCTGCTTTGCACTAAAATGATACAGAAGGGTTACCTAAATCAATTCTAGCCATGCTTTTGCAATGCATAGCACAGCTTCAAGCTCTTTATTTTGTAAAAGAGAAGTGAAATTATAGAATGTAAATAGCGATGTAATTCACTTGAAAAAAATAATAAGGCCGTCTAGCATGTTCTCAGTAGCGTGATTAAAAACAGTTGCCAATAAACAGGAAACACTGTATTAAGCCAAAATTTCATAGATTGCTTTTCCACCTATGGTCTTAAAAATAGCAACAATGCATAGAAAGATGTGATAAATACACTTTTTTAGAGTTTACTGCTACATTATCCATAAAGTGTCACAATATATAACGAAGTTTTATGGTTATAACATATGTGACAATAAAGATATATTTTTTCTTAATGATTAAGATGATTTCAGAATCTCTATAGACATACTAATCAATATCGTTTAACATCTCTTTTGTGTTTCCACATATCGCTCAGGCTGTTAACTCTTTATCTAGTCCCCTTTTGTAAAGAGCTGGGTGTATTAAGTCTCTTTTTATAAACATCAAGTCTCTATTCAACCCTTTTCATTCATGCTTCTATCCTCTACTATGCCAGTCAAGGGTCACAATAATCTTCAAGTTGTAAAATCCAATAATCACTTGTGCCATCATTTTACTTGGCATCTTAGCATCTTTCAACAGAATCAATATCCCCTTTCTCTTTAAGCACCCAAAGGTCCAGGGTTTTCTTTTTCTCTCACTGACCACTTTTCCGTACCCTTCTCTTGCTTCTCATCCTCTTCCTTGCCACTAAAGATTGGAGTGTATCAGGCCTTGCTTCCAGGCCTTCTCTTCAATAGACTCTCCTCCTAGGTAACAAGAAGCTTCATGGTTTTAAATACTATTGGCATGTTGATGACAATACATTTATATTTCTAACTCAGATCTCTCAATCTTGAACTTTTGACACATTTATTTGACATTGCTATTTGAATATTCACAAGAATTACAACATAAAAGATCCTAAATACAATATGTGATCTATCCACACGATGTTCCTATTTGATTCTTTCCTATTTTAGGAAAACTATACTCATACTGTTTCAAACTCTAGTCTCTCTTTCCTTCCCAATATTTGCCACATGAAATTATCTCCAGAATGTAGCTGAAAATACCCACTTTGCTTCATTTTCACTGTCTACCACTTTGCTGAAGGCATTGCCCTTTCTTGCACTGACTGCTAAAACAGCCTTATAACAGATGTCCCTGCTTCCATTCTTGCCTTTTATAACCCAATTTTCACATCATGATCAATGTTAATTTATGAAAATGCAACCCTTGAGCTACTGCACTAAGACGGCACATTGAACAGATACTACTAATTTTGCTTTCTTTCAGAAAAACACAAAAGCTATAGAGAATAAACAATAAAAATTATCCAGCCACAAATATCAGAGAAAATGAGAGGAGGCATAGCAATACATTTTTGGAAACTCAAAAGCTGGTGGATAGAATGCTTGACAAAGCTGCTTCCTTAACTGGCAGTAGGGAATGCTGAGGAACAACCCAATGCACATGGCAAATTCCTCAAAATGTCTGAGAATTATAGACCCAGGAACGTCAGGAATTTGAGGTAAAGGGGATGCTAAATGGGTAGCTGTGGGTGAAACCATTTGAGACGCAGTTAGAATATGAGACACCTGCACACACCTGTCTCACCACCCCCAACCCACCCTGCCTAGGCCACTGGCTGTGTACTTCTCTTTCACATTGGCAGAAGTCTAGAGATTTTCTATTTGAAAGAAGTTAAAATAGAGGATCTTGGAACCTGGAATATCATATCGATACATGAGAAATGAAGAATATATGCTTAAGGAATGCAAAATTCCGAAACTCTCAGTTTGGTTCTACCACTTGGCTTCTAGTACTATGCCAGCCAGATTATATCCTCCAAAGGAAAAAACAAAAACCTGGAATACTGTACTTTGGAGAACATGATGTCCTAATAAAGAAGAACTTAAAGATATAGAAATCACTGTTCCTCAGTAAGAAGCCTACAAACATCATCTTCAAGGAAGTTCAAAAATCAATACATTTCATTCCTATAATTTGAGCTCAATACCAGCTATTGAGTCTTCTATTCAGTCATGATTAGACAATAACAAAAAAATTATCCAAACCAAAGTTTCTGATGTGGAAGATAAAAAACAATGTGCACAAAGTTAACCAAAGAAAACCACAAACAGTAGGATGCAACAGAGAATATTCAGGAAAAAGAATATTTCTTTAAAAATTCAGTCATGAGTATCAAAAGAAAAAGACAGAGATGAGAAAATATACTGCAGGACTGTATAAAAGAAAAGACAGAAGGAGCTATTAGAAATTAAAAATATTTTTCCAAAACTTAAAGCTCAATAGAATTCAACAGAAGGAATGAAAGGTAAATGAAGAAAATTCCCCAGAATATCCCCAGAATGTACAACAAATATCTGCGAAGAAATGTAAATATGAGAAAAGACTGTGCAAAAGAAGAGCGCCTGCTCAGGAAGTGCAACATTCATATAGCAGTATTTCCATTAAAAAAGAAGTCAGAAAATAAAAAGAGCATCATCAGAATGTTTTGTAAAATTTCCTAAGACTGAAAGGTATAGGATCCAGACTGAAAAGTTCCAACACAAAGGTTGAAAATAGGTTCACAAAAAGACATAGCGTTGGGAATTTTCAGAACTTGGTTATAAAGAGATGATTATGGCCGGGCGCGGTGGCTCAAGCCTGTAATCCCAGCACTTTGGGAGGCCGAGACGGGCGGATCACGAGGTCAGGAGATCGAGACCATCCTGGCTGACACGGTGAAACCCCGTCTCTACTGAAAAATGCAAAAATTAGCCGGGCGAGGTGGCGGGCGCCTGTAGTCCCAGCTACTAGGGAGGCTGAGGCAGGAGAATGGCGGGAACCCGGAAGGCGGAGCTTGCAGTGAGCTGAGATCCGGCCACTGCACTCCAGCCTGGGCAACAGAGCGACACTCCATCTCAAAAAAAAGTAAAATAAAATAAAGAGATGATTATGAATGTACCATAGAGGGATAAATCTGATCATATTCAAAGAGTCAACATTGAAATGCCCTCAGATTTCTGAACAGTCACACAACAAGCATCTCTACTATTGAGTCAATAAATGGCTTAAAAAATCTAAAGGATATGAACAGACATTTCTCAAAAGAAGACATTCATACAGCCAACAGACACATGAAAAAATGCTCATCATCACTGGCCATCAGAGAAATGCAAATCAAAACCACAATGAGATACCATCTCACACCAGTTAGAATGGCGATCATTAAAAAGTCAGGAAACAACAGGTGCTGGAGAGGATGTGGAGAAATAGGAACACTTTAACACTTTTGGTGGGATTGTAAACTAGTTCAACCATTATGGAAAACAGTATGGCGATTCCTCAAGGATCTAGAACTAGATGTACCATATGACCCAGCCATCCCATTACTGGGTATATACCCAAAGGATTATAAATCATGCTGCTATAAAGACACATGCACACGTATGTTTATTGCGGCACTATTCACAATAGCAAAGACTTGGAATCAACCCAAATGTCCATCAGTGACAGACTGGATTAAGAAAATGTGGCACATATACACCATGGAATACTATGCAGCCATAAAAAAGGATGAGTTTGTGTCCTTTGTAGGGACATGGATGCAGCTGGAAACCATCATTCTCAGCAAACTATCGCAAGAACAGAAAACCAAACACCGCATGTTCTCACTCATAGGTGGGAACTGAACAATGAGATCACTTGGACTCGGGAAGGGGAACATCACACACCGGAGCCTGTCATGGGGAGTGGGGAGTGGGGATGGATTGCACTGGGAGTTATACCTGATGTAAATGACGAGTTGATGGGTGCAGCACAGCAACATGGCACAAGTATACATATGTAACAAACCTGCATGTTATGCACATGTACCCTAGAACTTAAAGTATAATAATAATAATAATAATAATTATAATAATAATAAAGAAAGCAGAAATAAGAAACAAAAAAAAATCTAAAGAAAAATGACTGCCAATGAAGAACTCTATGACCAGATAAATTATCAGCAAAATTCAGGAGCACAATAAGATCACTTCCAAACAAATAACTTTTCCGATATCTCTTCAGATGCCCTTGATTCAGATCAAATGGAGGATATGGCTTACAAAAATGAGAAAATAAACCAAGCAAGAGTTCCCTAGATAAAGGAAACAGGGGACTCAACACAGAATAAAGTTAAGTAGGAGGCTTTAAAATCAGAATGGATGATTAAATGGTTAATTAAAATATTGGTTAACACAGGATACATGTGAAAGATACATTTTTCCTTAGACAATTATTGACTAGAGCTTACATATGTATATTCACACAAAATTTTATTTAGATTCATAAATTAGGATATACTTAAAGTAGAGGAAAATGATTGTAAGCCTAGGTAATACTTCTTGCGTAGATGACACCCATAGTTTACCACTCATAATTTATGGCTTCAATTTCTTCTGAGGGAGAAAATACACTTATCATCTGAGTAAAAATTTTCATGTTTGGGGGGTTTTTTCATTTGTTTCTTTTTGTTTCTTTTTGAGAGAGGTTCGTGAGGTCACAGCTTACTGCAGCCCCCACCTCCTAGACTCAAGCAAGCCTTCCACCTCAGCCTCCCATGTAACTAGCACATGCCATTTTTTTTGTGTGCAAATAAATTAAGTCCTTTTATTAAAATGCAAAACAAAGTGGCATGGACTTCTTTATTTTCTTTTTTTAACTTTCATTTCAAGTTCAGGGGTACAAATGCATATTAGTTACATAGGTAAACTTGTGGCATGGAGATTGGTTGTACAGATTATTTCATTACCCAGGTTTTAAGCCTAGTGCCCATTAGTTATTTTTCCTGATCCTCTTCCTCCTCCCACCCTCCACCCTCCGAAAGGTGCCAGTGTGTGTTGTTCCCCTTTATGTGTCCGTGTGTTTTCATCATTTAGCTCCCACTTATAAGTGAGAACATGTAGTATTTGGTTTTCCATTCCTGTGTTAGTTTTCTAAGGATAATGGCCTCCAGCTCCATCCATGTCCCTGCAAAAGACATAATCTTGTTCTTTTTATGGCTGCATAGTATTCCATGGTGTATATGTACCAGATTTTCTATATCCAGTCTATCACTGATGGGCATTTAGGTTGATTCCATGTCTTTGCTATTGTGAATAGTTCTGAAATGAGCATATCTGTGCATGGGTCTTTATAATAGAAGGATTTATTTTTATTCCTTTGAGTATATACTCAGTAATGGGATTGCTGGATTGAATGCTATTTCTGTCATTACATCTTTGAGAAATCACTCCACAATTTTCCAGAATGGCTGAACTAATGCCTGCTAATTTGTTTTATTTTTTATTTTTTTTAGAGACAGAGTCTATATTGTCCAGGCTGGTATTGGAACTCCTGGCCTCAAGTGATCCTTCCACCTTGGCGTCTGAATTTGCTGGTATTAAAGGTATGAGCCAGCACACTCATTCTATTTTTATGTTTTCTTTTCTAATATTATATATTTGTCTCACAAGGTCACTTATTTGAATATTTTCTTTATGAATACCTCTGAAACATCAACTTAACTTTCATTAAAATATTAGCATCTCTGTATACGTAAATATTGTATGTCTTATGACTCAAAGAAGATAACATGTACATTAGAAGAAATCATTTGGAATCTGGTGCCTTAAACCACTCAGCCCTCATGACACTACTCTCTACTTATTTTGAGAATGAGTAAAACTCTTAGTAAACACCAACTCACTGGGCAGATGTAAGAGATGTAAAAACTGTATTAGCCATGTGTCCCTATCCAAATCTCATCTTGAATTGCAGTTCCTATAATCCCCACATGTGGTGGGAGGGACCATGCGGGAGGTAACTGAATCACTGGCTGGTTTCCGCCATGCTACTCTCATGAGGGTGAGTAAGTACCCACGAGATCTGACGGTTTTATAAGGGGATTCCTCGTTCACTCAGCTGTGTCATTCTCTTTCCTGCCACCCAGTGAAGAGGTGCCTTCTGCCATGGTTGTAAGTTTCCTGATGCCTCCCCAGCCATGCCGAACCATGAGTCAATCAAACCTCTTTTCTTTATAAATTACCCAGTCTCAGGTATTTCTTCAGAGCAGCGTGAGAGAAGACTAATACAGTAAATTGGTACCAGCAGAGTGGCATGCTGCTATAACGATACCTGAAAATGTGGAATTGACTTTGGAACTGGATAACAGGCAGGGGTTGGAACAGTTTGGAGGGCTCAGAAGACGGGAAAATGTGGGAAAGTTTGGAACTTCCTAGAGACTTGGAGGGCTCAGAAGACAGGAAGATTTAGAAAAGTTTGGAACTTCCTAGAAACTTGCTGAATGACTTTGACCAAAATGCTGATAGTGATACGGACAATGAAGTCCAAGGTGAGGTGGTTTCAGATGGAGATGAAGAACTTGTTGGTAACTGGAGCAAAGAGGTCACTTGTTCTGCTTAAGCAAAGAGACTGATGGAATCTTGGCCCTACCCTAGAACTCTGTGTAACATTGAACTTGACAGAGATGATTTAGACTATCTGGCAGAAGAAATTTCTAAGTGGCAAAGCATTCAAGAGGAAGCCTAGCATAAAGGTTTGGAAAATTACAGCCTGACAATCCAACAGAAAAGAAAAACCTATTTCCTGGGAGAGAAATTCAAACCTACTGCAGAAATTTGCGTAAGTGACAAGGAGCTGAATGTTAATCACCAAGTCAATAGGGAGAATGACTCCAGGGCATGTCAGAGACCTTTGTGGCAGCCCTTCCCATCACAGGCCCTGAGGCCTAGGAGGAAATAATGGTTTCCTGGGGTGGGTCCAGGGCCCCCCTGCCGTGTGCAGCCTTGGGATTTGGTTCCCTGCATCCCAGCTACCCCAACCATGGCTTAAAGGTGCCAAGGTAAAACTCAGTCCATGGCTTTGTAGGGTGAAAATCCCAAGCCTTGGCAGCTTACACATGGTATTGAGACTGCAGGTACATAGAAGTCAAGAACTGAGATTTGGGAACCTCTGCCTAGATTTCAGAGGATGTAGGGAAATACCTGGATGTTGAAACAGAAGTTTGCTGCAGGGGCGGGGCCCTCATGGATAACTTCTGATAGGGCAGTGCGGAAGAGATATGTTGGGGCCCAGTGGGGCACTGCCTAGTGGAGCTGTAAGAAGAAAGCCAAGCTCCTCCAGATCTCAGAATTGTAGATCCACCTGCAGCTTGCACCCATACACCTGCAAAAGCTGCAGGCATTCAACACCAGCCTGTGAAGGCAGCCTGGAGCAGGGGCTGTACCTTGCAAAGCCACAGAGGAGGAGCTGCCCAAGGCTGTGGGAGCCCACCTCTTAGACTGGCATGAACTGGATACGAGACATGGAGTCAAAGGAGAATATTTTGTAATTTTAAGGTTTAATGACTGCTCTATTGGATTTCGGACTTGCAGAGAGCCTGTAGCCCCTTTGTTTTGGCCAATATCTCTTATTTGGAATGGGTTTATTTATCCAATGCCTATATCTCCATTGTATCTAAGAAGTAACTAACTTGCTTTTTATTTTATAGGCTCATAGTTAGACTTGGACTTTCGGATTAATAATTGAATGAGTTAAGACTTTGGTGGACTCTTGGAAAGGCATGATTATGTTTTCAAATGTGAAGATAAGACTTTTGGGAGGGGCTGGGGTGAAATAGTATGGTTTGGCTGTGTGTTTATCCAAATCTCATCTTGAATTGTTGTTTCTACAATCCCCATATGTGGTGGGAGGGACTTGGTAGGAGGTAACTGAATTATGAAGATGGTTTCCCCCATGCTATTCTCGTGATAGTAAGTTCTCAAGAGATCTGATGATTTCATAACAGCCTCCCTCCTTTGCTTGGCACTCATTCTCTCTACTGCCACCCTGTGAAGAGCTACCTTCCACCATGATTTTAAGTTTCCTGAGGCCTCCCCAGCCATGTGGAACTGTAAGTCAATTAAGCCTCTTTTCTTTATAAATTTCCCAGTCTCAGATATTTCTTTACAACAGTGTGAGAACACACTGATACATCATGCATATTTGTTGTGCCATGAATATATATCAATATGTTTTTATTAGAAAGGCGGAACCATCCGGGTCATGTGATAATTGGACACTATTTAAGAAACTCATTCGCATCTGCTTCAGAGCATACCTGTACAGAGTAAATGAAGTCTGTATTTAAATTTTCCAGTACAGTATCCAGCACAATTTAAGCATCAAATAAATACTATCACTGTTTTCAAGATTTCCATGTCATTATTAGTTGGCCATTTCACTTTTAGAAAATGTTATTATGTACAGAAATCATTTTAAAAACTCCCACCCAGTTGATATAAAAACTCATTGACCCAATGAGGGAAGTATAGAAATCAATGAAGAAAGTATACAAGTCCTTTTTCTAACAGGAGTTTGGAAGGCAATAATCCTCTCCCCACGGTTACCACTTCTTTTATTCTAGAATTCATCTTCTTGAGTTATAAAACTATTTATCATAAAGTATGTTACTTACAGGTTTTAATTTTATAGATGCCATTCTCTGGAAGAACACTCGTTTATCAAAGTTATCATTACCTAAATGCAACTTACAGAAGACAGAAAAATAAACTATGTACATGAAGATGGTTATTAACAATGTTGTTTCTGAAAGAAAAAAAGCAAGAGTTTGGAAATATCAGTGCCGAACACTTTGGAAATGCTTTAGCATTTTATACTGTGTTAACTTGGTAAAGTAATCCCGCCACTTAAACCATTATGAAGTCTGTTCAACAATAATTTTAAAACACTTAACACATTTTAAGTGAAAAAGGAGTATGAAGTAAAATGTACCCTATAATCATATTACCTTCCTTTTTATATTAGATTATGTAATTTAAGAAAACATGTCTCCAAATAATCTGTTTAAAAAGTCCATTCTATTATAAAACTAAAATTATGTCAATTTTAAATAAGCACTGTTATTAAAACCATCTGAAACATATAGTAAAAATATGGGAATAAAAATGCTTTTAAATACGTTACATAATTAATAAAAAATCTTGTTACTAGATAAATGTCTCATGTCTGCCTACATATTACACTTCATATATTGTAAATAAGAAGATTACCATAATATAGTAGTGGATTCCGAAAAAGCAAAAGTATTACTCAATTTTCTTGATCTCAGAAATGGTATTATACAAATTACAGAATTATTTTTATGCGAATATTAAATTAATTTTTAATTGTACTTTCAGAAATTAAAAATATATTTTGGAAGAAAACTAATAATGAAAAAAAGATACAGCAATAAGACACTTATTTTATAAAGATACTTAGAATACATTTATTTCTTCATCATAGTAATTTAAAATAATATTTGAGGACTTAATGAGATGACCTTTACTGACACTTCTAAACTTTTGATTTTTCTATTATACTTATATGCTCTTGAACAAAAAGTTGGATGCGTTTTGTAAAAATCAACCCTTTAAATAAAGATTCACTTTAATAAAAAGGCAAGGCAGAAGTTGATTTCCAGGAGAATTCTGATTTTCTTTCAGTATCTGATAGAGAGTACAATTAGCTACTTGTAGCAGAACCCCAATGACCTCTGGTGAAAGAAAGACCCAGCATTAACCAGTCTAACCCTGGCATGGTGACTCTGCAAAGTCATGAGGGACTCAAGATTCTACCATCCTTTCATTAAACTATCCTTAGCATTTGACCTCTGCACTCAAGTTCACCTTCTGAACTAAGAAGTGAATTGGAAGGACTTCACCTACCAGGCAGAGAAAGGAGGGAGTCGCAAGGGCAAAATAACATAAAAAAAAAAAATTTTAAGTGTAGAACCTTCCAGCTGAATCTGCTCCTTTGAAGCAACCTTCTCTAAAAATCTCATGCACTTTTGCCTACGTCTCACTGGCCTGCAGTTGTTCACATGACCACACCCAAACCTAAGCTAATGTAGTCTTATAGCTAAGTATAGGCTTCTTTTACTAGAGAAGAGGAAGAAATGGAGGTTGGATGCACAAAAAGCAGTCTCTGACTTTTATTGATAAATATTATAAACAGAGGCATTTCTGTAAAAAGTATTTTCTTAAAACAATTCGTAATGTTTAAAAAGAAAAAATGTAGATAATTGGTAAACCACTGTTTTGCACAGAGGTTAGCTATTCCAAAACTATTATGTACTCTACCTGTAAGAAATATTCTTCAGGATTAAATCTCATCATTGAACCAGCATCTACGCTTTTTCAAGATGTGAGTTCTATATTCTTCCTCCTTTTTTCATGGCACAGTATAAATGTTTGCTAGTCATCTGGAAATACGTGATCCTAACACATGTATTTAGGAAAAATCAGGTACATGAACTTTAAATACCAAAAAGACATAAAAATGTCTATCACTCTAGTGGGTGTATCTAAATTTTTTTTAATACTTAACCTGTTGTACCTCATACTATAGATAGAGCAAAAAGAGGAAGAGGGAAGCGGTTAATCCTGGCCCATAAGTTTATGTAAGGCACGTATGAAAACGGAAAGGAACATTTTCTATTTTGCATCTCTATGAATTTCATTAGCTACTTGATAGGGTTTGGCTGTGTTGCCACCCAAATCTCATCATGAATTATAATTCCTAGGTTTGGGAGGAGGGGCCTAGTGGGAGGTGATTAAGTCATGTGGGTGGACTTCCCCCATGCTGTTTTTCTGATAGAGTTCTTAGGAGATCTGGTTCTTTGAAAACTGTGTGGTGTTTCCACCTTCTCTCTTTCTCTCCTGCTGCCATGTAAGACGTGCTTTGCTTCCCCTTCCCCTTCTGCCATGATTGTAAGTTTCCTGAGGCCTACCCAGCCATGTGGAAGAGTGTGTCAATTAAACATTTTTTTCTTTATAAATTACCCAGTGTCTGGTAAGTCTTTATAGCAATGTAAGAACAGACTAATACACTACACTACTCAGCATTAAAAAATTCAAAGTATAGAGGTAGAATGCTAGTCTCACTCATATACCACACAAGCAAATGAAAAACATTAGGATAAAAAGATGACAACCATAATGACTTTATCTTCTGTTCATGTTAGTATTTTAAACACCAAAGGATATCAAGAACAAAGGAAACTAGGTCCAAATACCAGGTTAACTTTATAACTATAATTTCAATTATGAGTGTTTCTGAATGATATTGAATGACTGATAAGTTAGAAACTCTTTGAAGAAAAGTGACCATTCCTTCTAGCCAATCTACAACAAATCTATGAATACCAAATAAGGAAGATCATATTGGTCATGTATATATGTGTGTGTGTGTTTGTGTTTTGTGTGTGTGTGTATACAAATTCAGTGTATTGAAACAGAGATGATAAAAAGAAATTATAGGGGTTGGTCATTACATCACTGAATATATGCATACGCTACTGGCATTTCATTGATATTTGATTATGTAATATCATTTGCTTTACTAAGAAAATGAATCATTTTTATGAGGAAAAATTTCTATGAAGTGTGGTAAGTGATATACTTATTATAGAATACTTACAAAGCAAATTATAAATTTGGAAGATGGATATAGCACTAAATAATGTAACAATAATTTTCCTATTAAGACTAAAATGCTTAAACTCCTAAATATAAGAAAGTACAGATAGATTATGTTTATTCTCGTCTTGTTTGCTTCCAGGGAGAGAACAGATAATAAAGTAAATGGCCAAGGTAAGAACGGACAGAGATCAGGGAAACACCATATAGAATGGCAAAAATAAACGTGAGGAAATTGTAGAGTTGCATTTGGAGTTGGGGGAAAATCAGGGAAAGACTAAAGGATAGAAAACTATTGCTAGAAGGATCAAGATCATGCAGTCAACAAATTAAGAAATGACTGAAATGATTCACTGACAAAAAATCAAAATGTTCTGAGGTAAGGAAAAAGAGCACCAAATTTTTATGTGCTTTAAAAATATACAAGGGAATGGTTAGAAAGGCAGCCTGAAATATGGGGAAATCTGGCAAGTTGCAAATCCTAACAAGAAACTGACAGACTGGAGATCAAATCCCATCGTAGCACGTGGAAAGCAGTTCAAATATGAGAGAAGGGATATTTTCTAGCAAAGCTCGATCCTGGGCAGGAGCACTTTTAAAACATGGAAAAGAAAGTAGGAAAGAGAATGATGTTGGAAAAGGAACAAATCTTCCTCTGAGAGAAAAGAATATGTTGGAAATGAGGGGCTGGTTAGCTATGATTTAGCCAGAAGATTGAATATCTTGAGTTGAATTTGACCTCTGGCACCAGCACTCTAGAAAGGCAAGGGGAAAACCTTGGAATCAGCTACCTAAACCCTCCTCCCAACCTTTCCATGGGAATAAGAAAGACAAAAAGTTTAAGCCCTTAATGTGCATTTAGAAGGTGCCACCCCATGAATAAATCACTAAGCTACAATGCCTAGGATATGACTAAAAATATAAATAAAACATAAATAAACATTTGTTCTTGAAAAAAGAAAACAGCTGTCTGGATAATTCTAGCATTTTTGTGATATTATACTTTAATTCAATCCTTTAAAAAGTAATTTTAAGCACGGACACTTCATAAATACCCACATTCAGGAGATACTCCCATGGAGGAACGATTTTACGAGCCAGTGATTCAAAATCACCATTTAATTAAAGTCAGTAATGATCATTTGCTGCTGCCTTTTTTATGAATAAGATGGTCTGCATTTTACACACACACACACACACACACACAGAGAGAGAAACACGAGCGCGCGCACACACACACACACATATATATATATTACCAAAGCCAATAATTTTCCTACCCAAAATTAAATATACAAAACATTGCTTATCGAAATTGGCATATATTATGGTGTTTCAGCATGTGTATTGTGGAGCCCTAGGGAGTTAAAAGACAAATTGAAAAATGGGCTTCGATGGAATAAACAGGAGCGAATGTTCCAAGAAATAGGGTGAACTGCAAATGGCTCATTAGCGCCCAAGCGTCCTGTTACAGGCACTCAACTCAGAGCCCACCTGTGCTGAAGCATCGTGTCTGCAAGCATTCAGCTCAGGCAGCAGGACCTTATAAAACTCCTTCTCCAGCCCCATTCTCGTTTGCAAACAGCAGACAGCCTTGGTTCTGCTGTCTTGACCATTGCTCCCTGGCATTGTATTTTTTTCTTTAATCAATCTCCCTTTTAAAATGTATTCCTGTCTTGCTAAATTATTTTACCACCCATGGACTGGCTTCAGGCATCACTGACCACGACACACATGTTAGGGGGACCTGTATAACAAATAAAATATGGTATATGAGTCATTTATTTTTTAAAAAAGTGAAATAATCACCTTTAAAAGAGCAAACCGTTTCAAAGGAGAAATGTGTAAGAAAATTTCATCGTGAATATAAGACATGCCAGGATCATGACGAAATGAAAAACTTTGTTTTGCTGGCACCAAATGATTCTTTAAACAATGATGAAGACACTGATAGAAGGATACGAAATGAACTTTGCATGGTGGTAAAAACACAAAGTGTCCTGAAGATAAATCCAGCAATAGTTTTTTTTTGCATAGAAACTACTTTGTATGGTAATAAAAATTACCAATTCTCTGTTTTATTTATTTAATGAAGTATTGACAGTCTTTCAACGGTTGCTATCAAATTATATCATTATTTTGAGGTGGAGCACAGTAGAACAAATACTAGCCCCTCAATTGTCTATAACTTAAGGTGAAGGGCTTTAATATTATCAAAATTCATGCACCTATAATTTCAATCTGAAAATGGAAATGCACATCCAAAGAAGTGACTGCAGTACCCATGAGGGAGGACTGCGCACTGTCTAGGGAAAATTTCCTATGTTATTGATAATGCAGATAAGTTAACAGATAAGTTAACATTAGCAAGATACTACAAAAGTACTATTAATTCTGATGTTTAAGAATGCAAGCCAAGAGAAATGTTTTGATTAGTTAAAAGGCTAAGATTTAAGAAACTATTTATAGCTTATTAGGTGAGTATTTAGATACTTATAATTTAACTATATGTTTTTTCCTTATTTTAAGATCCTCAAGTTGGCATATACATTAAACATTTGACATATAAATCAAGAAAAAGTATATATTTTAGATCTGTTTTTAACATACCACAGATTATATTAGAAAAGGTGTGAAATTTCAGTGCTGAAGGTACAGAAGTAATGGCAAGAAAATTTTAGGACTAGAGACTAAAAATGAGTTCATATCATCATGGCATGTTACATAAACACTAGCTGTTAAGAAGATGCTTAATATAATTAGTAAACTGTGAATTTGGTAAGGCAATTTTTTTTCTGTTATTGAAAATCAAAAAATCAAGAAGTTTTAGAACTTTAATTTGAATCAAATTGTGTTTGTTAGCCTGAAGTAAGGTATTGTTACAGATACTTGAAGTGATGAGAAAGATCATATTCTATTTTCCTAAAAGAAAAATTCACATTAACATTTTTTAAGCATTGGAGCAGCAGTGTGTATGCTTTGCTGATTTTTTTAACCAAACAAATATTTCCACTAACACATCATCATACTTAAAAATGTAATAATGTATCAGGAATGAGATTGAAGCTTCAAGTTTCAATACCACAGGCACAAAAATTAATGTCTCTTTTGAAAGCATTATTTATTATCAAACAAAAATCCAAGGTATCTAAGGTGTTTTACATTACAAATTTAAACCATATCAGTTAATTGGACATTGCACTGGAGATAGCTAGAAATCAGCAAGAGAGAGCTAACTGGATACGTTATTTTTCAACCTCTGTTTCAGTGACTTCCTGGCAGTAGCTTGAAATCAGCTACACCAAGAGTATTTACACCACAGAAATTGGTAAACACTATAAATTCAGCCTTGTTGATTTACTTGTTTATTTGAAGAGCCTCTTATTAAACAATGACCAACACACTACTGACTATAATATAAAATATTTTAAAAGCATTTTCTGCGTAACATAGAGAATTAATCCTCCTTTTAAATGCTATCATTACTCCCCTTCACTTGGGAAAAATTTTTAAAAGGATGTTAGTAATTTATATTATTTGGAACTAGATTTTGATGTACAACTTTTATAGTACCTTCCCCCCACCAAATTTCTAGATTAATTGTAGTGTCCTGAAATAGAAAAAAGCTAAGCTTATAAAAAAAAGTTTTAAAAAAGTGTCAGGATTTTCTATAACAAATGTAGAATACAGAAATAAACTAGAATCCCAATCTTAATAGAATAACTTGTCTGTCTACCACAAACTTAGATTTCAAATTTTTTATGTTCATTAAAATGAATTCAGGGTTTCATTTAGTGTCCTTGTAATAAATGAATGTTGTGAAATGAAACTTACAATAAAAATTTATTCCAACAAAATTTAACTTACATCTCTGTTTATACATATCAAATCCCACCTATAATCTTTATTTGAATGATAGAGCTGTACTGCTTTAACAAAGTGAAAAAGCACTGCTCTAATCCAATGGCTTTGTTTATAGATGAAAAATAAAACACACAAAAACAAAAACAAAAACAAAAGCAACCTGGAGATCATCAGAGATACTAAGTGATGTGCCTACGATGAAACACTCACTGAAAGGCACAGCATCCTTATTTATTTATTTATTTATTTATTCATTCATTTTTCTGTATCACACTCCACTTTTTTTAGTTGTTATGGGAGAGGGTCAGAAAAAGAGAAGATTTTGTTTGAACAACCAATTTTTCACATAAATTTCATAGAATCTGGAGAACAGCCAATAAAAGAGCACATTGTCTCCTCTCCCCAAAAGCACAGCTTCTGACTATGAGAAGCACTGCCATGATTAAACGGAAGCAATTCCAGGTAACACAAATGACACATGAAGATATTCACCCAAGTTATTTTCAAAGCTGCTATTCTAATTCCCTTTCAGATCAAATAGAACTTTGGAAAATGAATGTTTTTAGTGGAACAACAAAGATATCACTGCTTTTATTTCAATTATATATAAGCATTTGATTTTTAAGTAATTGTAACTGTTTTCTGCATTCATGAATTAATTATCTTGAGCCAGAGTCCTCATCTGTATCCTGAGAATGATATGCAACTCAGGAATGGGTATGGGATGAGTATGGAAAGGGATTGTAGGGATTAGACAGGGCCAAGCTTATAGTAAAGTATCAGCAAATATTATTTTCTTAAATTCAACTGAAACAGTACAAATTTTGAAGCAACTTACACATTTTAAAGATATTTTAAAATACATACATATGTAAAATGCTACACAATTATATTGAAATTTATATAAATATTTTTAAAGCAAATTTTTGGGAAAAAATATTTACTTTTAAATCAATTTATTTTTTCCAACATTCAGACTCATTTAACTTTAAATTTGCATCTAGAGAATATTGTCTCTGCCCTGCTAAAAGGACCAAAAACATACACAGTTGGCAATAAATATAATATTCAAATTGCCTATGCATTGTTACATAAATCTGTTAGCCACGTCAGATATTTTAAATATATTTATTACAGTGTATATGTTTGTAAATAAGGAAAAACACAGGCCTGGAATATGACCCCAAAGAATGACTCAGGAAAACATCACACGTGAATATTTCAGTCTGCTCAAAGGTTGGCTTCATTTGAATTCTTTCCATAATTTGAGACTGAGTATCTTGTTTTGTAATATCACAACCTAAATGGTCTCCAAACACCCTAAAATATATTCAGCACAAAACTATACAAGTGAGCTAAAAGATCATATGATTCTTGTGCATTATAATTAATGAATAATTAAGATGATTCTGAAGACAATCAGATGGTTTAAATGACTATTCTGCATTCCTATCTTCTGGAAGATTTAACTTAACAGTGCTTTTCTAGTTATTGCTGTAAGTCTCATTTATTAATAGATGAGCTTCCATAGTTATCAAGCATGCTTATTAAACCTGAAAAAAAGCATTGCATTTTGCAAACCTTCTGACACTAACGCTGAGAAAACTCTTCCTTTGAGGATATTCCCTAATGTTCTTGAATAATATGCCAGACTTATATATAATTATATAACTCAAGAAGTGTGTTCCCAAGGCCCTGGATGTTATATCTCAGTAAATCTGAAGAGAGCCTAAAATAAATTGGAATAACTGAAATGTTAAATTCTTTTAAATAACACAAATTTTAAAGTTTGAAATAATTTTGTTGACTATGAAAACCTGATGCATTGCAGATTCTGGGAGAGCCATCACCATATGACTGACTCCAAGAGTTCAAATATGATGAAGATTTGTTTTAACGCATAAAATCATCCTAATATACTAGGGATTTACTGGTTATCTTTGGAAGAGTTTCTCCCTCAATATAGAGGAATACATGTATATTGTATTCACTTCATATGAAATTTCATTTTTAATGTAACCTCCATTTTAAGATTTAGGAAAATAAATCTGAATGTTAATTTGCCCACTTACAGATGAAAGAAAACAGACAAAATGCAACCAAAAGCTTATGGAAGAGAGAGTGGGCAGGTTAATTCATAACAGTCAGAAACGCAAATCTGATAAATTTTTAGTTACACAACTCTGGGGAAAATATATTTTTATTTTGTTCTGTAAAATGAAGTCAGGTAAGACTAAGTAACAGGGAAAATCATAATAAACACTTTTGGACTGAGAAAATCTTGCTCTGAAATTCCAGCTCCAGTACACAGAAGTAGCAAGTCTTTCCAAGTTTGTAGGTCGCCATTATGTCACTTATAAACTTAAAATAATAATAACAAGGCCGCGAGTGGTGACTCATGCCTGTAATCGCAACACTTTAGGAGGGTGAGGTGGGCAGATCACCTGAGTTCAGGAGTTCGAGACCAAAGTGGCCAACATGGTGAAACCTCATCTCTACTAAAAATACAAAAAATTAGCCGGACATGGTGGTGCATGCCTGTAATCCCAGCTATGCAAGAGACTGACGCAAGAGAATCGCTTGAACCCTGAAGGCAGAGGTTGCAGTGAGCTGAGATAATGCCACTGCAATCCAGCCTGGGCAACAGAGTGAGACTGCATCTCAAAACTAACTAAACAGATAAATGAATAAAAACAGATATCCACAAGTGCTACAAAACATAACGAACTCATGTCTATGGAGTCCCTAGCACGGTATGCAGCACTTACTAAATGTGTCTTTGATGATGTGTATGTTAAATAACTTGAAACAGTTTTATTAAGAACAGGATACAGGAAAAAGTATTTTACTTTGAGTTTGAAATATGAATAACTTACAGAATAGAATAAATAAATAAATATCTGTGTTAACATCTCATCACAGGACAAATAAGCCATATTTGCTTTATTTTAAGTCTTAGGGGACCTGACAACCCTCTACCTCCTTAAATGGTCAGCCTAAAAGGTGGGGTATAGAAGGGACTGAAGCTCTAAAACTAGGGCCCTGTTTGAGTTTTTCCTAAGTGTGGGGAGGAGGTAGAAGAAGGGAGGGCAAAGATTCAAAGAGCCACATCCCCACTTGCACAGAACTAGGAAGGCGGGACCAACAGGACTATCCAGAATAAAGTAAGAGAAACGAAAGGCATCAGAGGCTCCTAAGAGGCCCCCAGAAGCGCCATAAGAATCGAAGGCAGCACACATCTACAGCCATCTGATCTTTGACAAACCAGAGAGAAAGAAGAAATGGGGAAAGGATTCCCTATTTAATAAATGGTGCTGGGAAAATTGGCTAGCCATAAGTAGAAAGCTGAAACTGGATCCTTTCCTTACTCCTT
>NW_012103454.1:657895-662585 GCF_000951045.1 Mandrillus leucophaeus
ATGGTAATTTTATAAAGAGGGCAATGTGTCCATATAACACATTAGGAATATTTATAATTTTACTAGATACATACAGTTGCTATTTCATACTAATTAATGTTTGCTGTTTCTGTAATAGGCATTAAAAAAAGAGAACTATTATTCTGAACTTGGTTACTTCCTCTGCCTCCCTTTTTTTTCTTGTTTCTGATGTATCTGACTTAAAAACTGAGATTCTCTGGTGTGTGGAAATTCACTTTATTAATTGGAGCAATTTGTCCCAACATGACATCCTGTGAAAAGGCAGTGTATTTGTTATTATTTGGGTTATGTTTCAATTAGTCGGTGTATGTTGAGAAGAAAGTACTCAGTGTCTTTGCAGACTGCTGAAAGCTTTCTGCAGAATGATTCATTTATTTGAGTAGATTCTCTCAATTTTCTTCCTTTTTTTTTTTTGAAATTTAGAAGTAAATAAAAAACAGAAGGCAAAGAAAAATTTGTTTCATAACCCTTGTCCATAGTGCAAAATGGCAAAAATAAAATTCATTATTACATTTGCCAATTTTTCAAGCAACTCGCATGATTTTTTTGTGTTTATATGTAGTTCATATAGTTCATTTTGTTTACTTCAAAACAAAAAGGACAAGATGGATGCAGAGATGGGGGAGTAAAAATAAAAACAGGACCTTTGTGATGACAATATCTATTCTGGCAGCATATCTTCCAGGAACAAATCACTATGAATTCTTCATTGTCTGCACCTATGCCAGCACATGCTTAAATATCACAACAATATTATCACTAGTACCACACAGAGTATGTGTAGAAATACGTGGTACCTATTCCTCTTCAAACTATTTTGTCATTATCAAGGCAGCAGTGTGAACAACTATTCCATTCAGCATGAGGAGTCTAACCAGACCCAGGAGACAGAGAAGTGAATAAAATATTACAACTGAGGGCAATCTATTATATTATCTGATAATATGTGACGTTACGTGTGATATTATGGAAGAAAACTGATGTTATGTGTGAAAACATAGGAGATTCTTAAGACTTCACTTGGAGTAACTGTATGCAAAATACAGCCTATCAAAACAAAGAATACTAGAACACTATCTACCTAATTTATTTGATGCTGGTCCACCCTCTTCAGAAGCATCATCCAATAAAAATATAATGTGAGCTATTATACAATTTTAAATTTTCAAATCACTTTTTACAAAATAAAATGAAGCCAGTGAAATTAATTTTAACAATACATTTCATTTAATGCAATATGTCAAACACATTTCAACCATTTCAACATGCAATTGGTATTTTTAAAAATACTGACACGTTTACATTTTTTATACTAAGTCTCGAAGATGCAGTGTGAATTTGACACTTTCATCATCTCTCAATGCAGTCTGTCTGGACATATTTCAAATATTCAGTACACACATGTGAGTGGTTACTGGTTTGAACAGCACAGTTCCACAGCTCTTCTTCAAAATATTTCTGCCTGTTCTATGCTCTGATGAGGCTGGAGAAAACATTATCAGCCCACAGTTCATTAAAGACTTTTTAAACACTTTGAAAATTAGTTAAAAGTGTGTGTTATAAGTGCATGATACAGGATACCTCAGACTTTACTGGTTTGTCGCAAGTACAATGTTATAATCACTGATTTCTGTTTAGTAATTTTCCCTTATATGTATAGATATATAACTATGAAACTCAACTTTCTGTTCATCAGTATAATTAACTATGTAAATAATTACCATAAAAAGCATACAATGGAATGATGTTAGATGGAAACAAATTTTCAAGAGTTATTAATTTCTCAGTTATACTAACTTACTCTAGTTCAGTTGTTAGACTTTGAGGTGAATATAAGAAATTAACCATGTTAAAATCACAGAATAATTTGGTAATACTGAAGTCTCCAACAGAAGGAGTCTACTGATAAAAGAACTGTAGGCTCCATATATCCTCCTTTATATATGTTTATAGCCTTAAAAATGAATTAATTTAATTAAGTTGTATTAATTTAATTCAATTAGCAAGATGCACTAAACAGCAAATGTATCTGCCCGAAAGGCAAACAGAATGTTATATTTTTCCATGTCAGCACTTATAAATTTTAGTCCTAACACCAAAATACATATATCACAATTATTTTTTAATTAGACTGTGTCTAAGCTCACAATTGATACCAGAGTTTCATTAAGAAACTGAAGGTCAAGTGGTATCATCATTCCTCAAATCACACTAAAAGTTTTATCCATTTCATGATCTATAGAGATAGCTTCTTCCATGCTATTTTGGTTCATCTTCCCTTCCCAGTAGTTACACCAACACTTCATTACATGTTGCACACTCAGTAACATCATTTTCCTTCTGTGTGTCACAGAAGCCCAAGATAACGCCATAGAGAGGGGATGGAGGCATTCTGCGTCTGCCATATTGTCTCACCTACAAGGATCACCTCAGCATCATGGAGGATTTTGTCTTACAGGGAAAAGGTATACAGATCTCCAGTGGTCATCACTACTGCCACAAAATACCAGCAATGTTTACTATAAGAGAGCCCCCAGTCGACACAGGCCCTGAATCCAGTTTGAAGAGTAGCCAGGAGCTGCATCGCTTCAGAGTAGGTGGTCAACTTAGGAGCCCTTACCCCTGAAACCTAAACTGCTACAGCACAGCACCATCTTTAAACCAGACCCATTTCTAAAGTACATTCTGTCCTAGGGATCAGTTTCAACTGACTTCCCATTCCTGAGACACCACTGTCACTCTACCACATTCACACAGTTGCCTACAGCACTACAACTCTGGATACCTGGAGCGTAGGCCAGATGGAATTGCCAAGATCTCAACGTCTGAACCCACATGGCACCACCCTCATTCCCCCAGGGAACAACTGAACTTGCAACACAGAGATGCTGCTAAATAGCCAGCGGAATGACTTGTCCATGTGCACTCATTGTTGCACACAGCCCATGGACAACCTGGCAAACCAGCACACATCCACATCCAGTTCAATAGTCAGCCCTGTGGTTCCCTATGCCCCCACCCACCAGATCATTGCAGAGCCACCTGAATCCACCGTGCCTGCAAACACTCACACCTGGCTCAGCAGCCAGTCCCTTAGTGGACCCGTCCACTTTAATAGATTGCCAAAGAGTCACCTGGTCCAGATATGCCTGCATGTATGTTTACTTATCCCAATAGTCCGTATGACAGCAATTCTGACTCTCTGGACAGAGTGCCATGAAGCCATCCAGACCTTCTGTGCCCAGTCCACCCACACTGGGCAGACCTCCAATCTTGCAGTGACCCCAACTCCCTGGAGAGACAGCTGCACAATCTCCCAGCAGGTCACAGTCACACATTCATGAGCATAGCTTACCAGCCAGCCTGGTAGGAGCTACTGCCTCCCCAGAGAAGCCACCAGACAGCCTGTTAGGCCTCTGTACCTACATATGTCTGGTCTGATGATTAACCTGATAGTCTCACCACAAGCAATACTGTGCCACCACCATCACAAACTTGTATAGACTAACCTACTAAGGCAATTGCAGACATTGCTAATGAGAATTATAGCCAAAGAAACTGCACAGAGGCCACAGATGCTAGCCAGAACAAAAACCAATATACCATAACTAATTGACACCTAAGAACTCATCCACAGGAAAAATTCTTCCCCTACAAAAGTTATGATATCAATGTAAAGAAACACGGAACACAAAAAGGCAAGGAAACATGATGGCTTCAAAGGAGTATAATAAGTCTCCAGTAACAGAGCCCAAAGAAAAAGGACATTCACAGAATGTCTGAAAAGGAATTCAAAATGATGACCTTAAGGAAATTTCATGAGATACAAAGGAACACAAACAAATAATTCACTGAAATCAACAAAACAATTTATGGTCTAAATGAGAAATTCAACGAAGTGAAAGATGAAATTAAAAATATCTTAGAGTTGAAGAATTCTATGAAGGAAATAAAAAATACAACTGAGAGCTTCAAGAACAGACTAGATCAAGCAGAAGATAGAATTTCTGATTTTGAAGACAGGATTTAAAAAAAATTATTATTATACTTTAAGTTCTAGGGTACATGTGCACAACGTGCAGGTTTGTTACATATGTATACTTGTGCCATGTTGGTGTGTTGCACCCATCAACTCATCAGCACCCATCAGCTCGTCATTTACATCAGGTATAACTCCCAATGCCATCCCTCCCCACTCCCGCTTCCCCATAATAGACCCCAGTGTGTGATGTCCCCCTTCCAGAGTCCAAGTGATCTCATTGTTCAATTCCCACCTATGAGTGACAACATGCGGTCAGAGTGAACAGGCAACCTACAGAACGGGAGAAAATTTTTGCAATGGACTCATCTGACAAAGGGCTAATTTCCAGAACCTACAAAGAACTCAAACAAATTTATGAGAAAAAAACAAACAACCCCATCAAAAAGTGGGCAAAGGATATGAATAGACATTTCTCAAAAGAAGACATGCATACAGCCAACAGGCACATGAAAAAATGCTCGTCATCACTGGCCATCAGAGAAATGCAAATCAAAACCACAATGAGATACCATCTCACACCAGTTAGAATGGTAATCATTAAAAAGTCAGGAAGACAGGATTTTAAAAATAATCTCGTGATAGGGGCAAATAAAGAAAGCCTATGGGACTTACAGAATGCCATTAAGC
>NW_012103454.1:663325-682373 GCF_000951045.1 Mandrillus leucophaeus
AAAACAATAGCTCCCAGTAGTGGCTAAGGAACACACAACAGATAAATAAGTAAATTAGAGCAACAAAATTATTAATTGTAGAGAAGAGGGAAAAATTGTAGGGTATTTGTACGTGACCAAAGTCAAGTTGCTATGAACCTAAAATAATCCATTTTAGCCACAAGATTTTATGTCAGCACAATGGTAACCACAAAGAAAGAAGTTAAAACAGATACATAAATAACAAAGAGAAAGGAAACAAAGCTAGCTCCACAGAAACCCACCAAACTACTGAAGCAAACAGACACAGAGTAAGAAAGGAACAATGAATCTATAAAAGAACCAGAAAACAACTAACAAAATGGCAGGAATAACTCCTTGTCTATCAATAACCACCTTGAATATAAATGAATTAAATTATCCAATTAAAACATAAGGTAAAGAGTGCCTGAATGGAGAAAAAATAGGACCTAACTATACATAGCCTGCAAGAGACTCACTTAATAATTAAAGACAAACATCGACTAAATGGAAGGCATAGAAAAAGACATTTCAGGCAAATGAAAACCAAAATGAACATGAGTAACCATACTTATAAACAGATGTTAAGTCAGAGACTGAAGAGACATCATTATACAATGAAAATGGGATCAATTCAATAAGAGTATGTAATAATTGCAAATATATATACACCCAACAATGCAGCACCCAGATATATAATGAAAATATTATTACATCTAAAGGGATGGACTGCAATGAAATAATAGTATGGAACTTCAGTTCCCCACTTTCCTCTAGAAAAAAAGTCTACAAAGAAAAATTGGAATTAAATCATACCACAGATCAAATGAACCTAATGAACATTTGCACAGCTTTCCATCCAACAGCTACAGAGCACACATTCTTCTCAACTCCACTCGGAACATTTTCCAGGATAGATTACATGTTAGACCACAAACAAGTAGTCTAAAAAATTTTAAAAATCTGAAATCTTATAAGTATCTTTTCTGGCCACAATGGTATAAAACTAGAAGTCAACAAGAAAAACTTCAGAAAATTTACAGTAACATGGAAATTAAACACCTTGTTCCTATGCAACTAACGGGTTAATGAAGAAATTAAAAGGGATACAAAAATTTTTCTTGAGACAAACGAGAACGGAAACAACAAAACTTCTATGTAAAAGCATTTCTAAGGGAGAAGTTAGTAATAAAACCCTAGATTTAAAAAAAAAAAGATTTCAAACAAACAACATAAAAACACCCTAACGGAACAAAAAATACTGGAACAAACTAAACTCAAAACTGAACAAAGGAAATAATAAAGCTCAGAGCAGAGATAAATAAAATAGCAATTAAAAAATAAAAAGATTAACAAAACAATTGGTTTGTAAAAGATAAACAAAACTGACAAACCTTAAGCTAGACAAAGAAAATAAACAAAATTCAAATAAAATCAGAGATGAAAGAAGAAACATTACAACTGCTGTCACAGAAATACAAAGGCTCATAAAAGACTATTATGAGCAGTTTTACATTCACAAATTTGATAGCATGAAAGAATAAGATACATTCCTGGACATATACTATCTACTCAAATTAAATTATGAAGAAATAGAAAAATTGAACAGAACAATAATGAGTGAGGTAATTGGATCAGTAATAAAAATTCTCCCATCAAAGAATAGCCAGGAACATCTGATGATTTTGCTGCTAAATTAAACCAAACATTAAAAGAACTAACACCAATTATCCTTAACCTCTTCCAGAAAATGGAAGAACAGGGAAAACTTCCAAACGCTGTATGAGGTCAGCATTATCCTGATTCCAAAAATGGACAAGGAAATTAAATGTATATATAATATAGGCTAATATCCCTGATGAACATAGATGTAAAAATTATCAGCAAGATATTAGCCCACCAAATTCAATTGCACATTATAAAGATCATGCACCAGGATCAGGTGAACCTGATTCCAAGATGCAAGAATGTCTTAATATATGCAAATCATTAAAAGTGGTAAACCACTTCAATAGAAAGACAAAAATCCATACAATCATTTCAATAGAGGCAGAAAAAGAATTTGACAAAATTCAACATTCCTTCATGACAAAAAATTGTCAACAAATTAGGTATAAATGGTAAATAACACATTAAAGGCCATATGGGACAAATCCACAGCTAATATCACACTGAATGGGGAAAAAGTCTGCAGCTTTCACTCTAAGAATAGGAACTAGACAAGGATGCTAACTTTTCACCACTTCTTTTCAACATAGTACTAGAAGTCCTAGCCAGGACAATTAGGCAAAAGAAAAACTATTAAGGACATCCAAATTGAAAACAAAGAAGTCAATTGTCCCTGTTGGCAGATGACATGATTTTAAACATATAAAACCCTAAAGATTACACACACAAACACACACACAGACACACACGCACACGCGCGCACACACACACACAGTTAGAACTAATAAACATATTCAGTTAAGTTGCAAGATACAAACATCAACATTCAAAAATTAGTAGCATTTGTATAGGCTAATAATTAGATATCTAAAGAAGAAATGAAGAAAATAATTTCATTTCCAATAGCTACAAAAAATGATAGCTAAGAATAAACTTATCCAAGGAGATGAAAGATGTGTATGTTGAAAACTGTAAAACTTTGATGAAAGATATTGAAGATGACAGAATTAAGTTGGAAGATATTCCACATTCATAAACTAGAGGAATTAATATCGTTAAAATGGCCATACCACCCAAAGTGATCTGCAAAGTTAATGCGATGCCTATCGAAATATAACTAACATTATTCACAGAAACAAAAAATAAATTCATATGGAATCACAAAAGACCCCAAATAGCCAAAGCAATCCTGAGCAAAGATAAAAACTAACAATATCATACCACTTGACTTTAAAATATGCTACAAAGCTACAAAAACCAAAACAGCATGTTGTTGGTATAAAAACAGACACATAAACCAACAGAAAAAAAATAGAGCCAAGAAATAAATTTACCCAGTTACAGCCCATTGATTTTCAACAAAGTTGCCAAGAATATTGGGGAAAAGATAGTCTCTTCAATAAATTGTGCTGGGAAAAAAAAAGGATGTTCACATTAAGAAGAACAAAAATAGACCACCCCCTTTCACGATATACAAAAGTAAACTCAAAATGAATTCAAGGCTTCAGTGCAGCTCATGACCAGCATGCACAACATGATGAAACCCCTTCTCTACAAAAAATACAAAAATTAACCAGGTGTAGTGGCATGCGACTATAACCCCAGCTGTTTGGGTGGCTGAGGCAGGAAAATTGCTGGAGCCTGGAAGACAGAGATTGCAGTAAGCCAAGATCATGCCACTGCACTCCAGCCTGGGCAATGGAGCCACATCCATCCTCGGGAAAAAAAAAAAAAGAAAGAAAAGAAAGAAAGAAAGAAAGAAAAACAGTGGAAATGCTTCATGACATTGGGCTAGGCAAGAAATTTTTAAGTAAGACTTCAAAAGGACAGGTAACAAAAGCAAAAATATACCAACTGAATTACATCAAGCAAAAAAAGGTTTTTACAGCAAAAGCAAGTATTAACCAAGTGATGAGACAACATACAAAACAGCAGAAAACATTTGCAAACCATATATCTGACCAGAGGTAAAATCCAGAATATGTAAAGAATTTACACTACTCAACAACAATAAAAAATAGATGGGCAACAGACCTTAATACACATTTCTAAAAAGAATACATGAACAAGGCCAACAAATATGAAAAATGCTCAACATTACTAATCGTCAGGCAATTACAACTTAAAATTTAAATAAATACTACCTCTCTCCAGGTAGAATGTCTATTAAGAAAAAGACAAAGGAAACCAATGTTAGAGAACATGTAGAGAGAAGGGAATACTTACACACTGTTTGTGGTACTGTAAACTAGTAAATGCATTATGGAAAACAGTATGGAAGTTCCCCCAAAAAATTAAAAATAGAACTACCATATGATCCAGCAATTCCACTCCTGGGTCTTGTCTACATACAAAAGACATAAATCACTATATTGAAGAGATATCTGCAGTGACATGTTTATTGCAGCACTACTCACCATAGGCAAGATGCATAATCAAATTGAGCATCTAACAACAGATGAATGTATAAAGATTATATGGAATACCTAAACAATGTAATATGATTCAGCTATTAAAAAGAATTAAATTTTGTCACTTGCAACAACATGGATGAACAAAGAGGACATGATGTTATATGAAATAAGCCAGATACAGCAACACAAATAACTACTGCATGATATTGCTCATATATGGAATCTAAAGAAAAAAAAAAGGTGGAGGATACTGTAGAAACAAAGAACAGAACAGTGGTTACCAGAGACTAGGGAAGCAAAAGATGAGAAAATGTTTTTCAAGAGAAACAAATTTACAAATGGGTAGAAGGAATAAATTCTGGCATTCTATTGCACAGTAGAGTGACTATATTTAACCATAAAATATTGTACATTATAAATTTCCAAGAAGAGGGGCTCCTCAATGTTCTCACGACAAATAAATGATAAATGCATCAGGTGATGGATACACTGACTACCTCTTATTGGATCATTATACAACACAGATTTGTATCAAAACAAATTATACTCCATAAGTATGTACAATTACAGTTTGTCACTTAAACAGGTAAATACATTTCAAAATTTTTCATGTCTACTCACCCTAAATTACTACACTAAAACCAATAAAACTCCTTGTTGTTACTTGAAATAACTCCATATCATAATTTTAAAAATCCAGGATGTACTCTCGATATGATATCCTATGTTTCTCATGCCCTGGCTTCCATAATAAAAACCATTTGAACTTTTAAAACCTTCATTATTTATGCTCATCATGTGAAGACCAAGGCCCTGCTTTTACATCCTACTTGCCTATCAAAACCTAAATATGAATTAATCCCAAAAGCCTTATTATTTTCTTTTAAAATATTACATAACGAACATTCCTACTTTTTGGGGAATGAGTGATCATTAAGAAATTTGATTACCTATGCTACCTTGAGATTACTTTCCCCTGGATCTCCTTATCCCAAAATATCTTCTACATGAACCCTTAAATTTTCAGTGGTGTAGCATAGAAATCTTTCTTCTCTATTGATCTACTCACTCTAGGTTTGCCTTGAACAAACTCTTACCACTCTGTTTTCAACCATGATTTATATGCTTATGGATACCAATTTTTTACCAACATTGTAAATTTCTTCTTTTGAACCTCAGACTCTTGTAGACACACTCTTTTACAAGATCAACACATATCCTTAAACTAGCAGAGTCCCAAACTGAAAATACTGTTTCCCACACTATACTAAACTGCATCTCCTTCATTGTTTCCTTTTAAGTTAATGTCAGTTACTGTCATCAGAACCCAGCTAGTACTTCGTCTCCTTTATCCCGCGCTCCTTCAAATCATCACCTAATATATCCCCATTCTGACCTCTTTTTTCTTACTTATGACATGTACTTAGTAGGGGCCTTGAACTGTCCTTTTCCTCATCTCTCTTAAATTGATATTCCATGGAGCACCGCAAATTATCTGTTAAAAACAAAAATCTTAACATTATACATTCATCCAGTAAAGAAAACCCTTTTATGGCTTTCCATCTGTGAAATCCTTAGCAAGATACGTGAAATATCTAATGACCTGTTCCTATTTCTACCACCACTTATCTCTCACTATTCTTCTTTTCATACTTTACAACCTAATAGAATGTTTCCAATTTTTTAATACATGTGTTTAGATTTATAGTAACATAGACCTTACTGAAGCATTCTAAGAATATATAAATCATTTCATCATTTTTATACAATAAAAAGTAATTTATGCATTGTCAAGTTTATGGCATTATTTAATACTTTTTCTATATAAAAGAATAATTGTGACTTTAATTTTTTGGTAAATAAACATTGTATATATTTGAAATAAACAACATGATGATTTCACACATGTATACACTGTGTAATGATTACCACAGTCAAATTAATTAACTCATTCATCCCCACATATGCTTCATCTTAGTACACCGGAATTGTTTATCTTGTAACTGAAACAGCAGTTCCCTATCATGTTTTTGTTTTTTTGTTTGTTTTTGTTTTTGTTTTTTTGTTTTTGAGATGGAGTCTCGCTCTGTCCCCCAGGCTGGAGTGCAGTGATGCGACCTCGGCTCACTGCAAGCTCCGCCTTCTGGGTTCACGCCATTCTCCTACCTCAGCCTCCCGAGTAGCTGGGACTACAAGCGCCGCCACCGCCCCTGGCTAATTTTTTCTATTTTTAGTAGAGACGGGGTTTCACCGTGTTAGCCAGGATGGTTTCCATCTCCTGACCTCCTGATCTGCCCACCTTGGCCTCCCAAAATGCTGGGCTTACAGGCGTCAGCCAGAGCGCCCGGCCTCATGTTTGTATTTTTTATTTTTTAAGTTGAATTTCAGTTGTGAAAATCGAATTAAAAATATGGACCAACTTTATTTATTTGGTTTTTTATTTAATTATTCCATCAGTTACTTAGAAGTATATTAGGATAAATGGGTGTGTTTGGTTTCCAAAACTTTTTGTTTGTTTGTCTTAGCATTTACTGTATTATATGTAACTTATATTTCCAAGCTAACTACATGTTGATCATAGAAGTGTTCTATCAATTTATTTAAGGTTTTTTAGCATTAAATATTGTCAATGTTTACAATTATTTTATTAGAGTTTAAAGAGTCTCAATCATTCTTCATCCTCCTTCTCTGCCTCTTTCTGTCTTTCTTTTGCAGAGTTCTACATATACCTATCAGAATAATGCTTTTAATTGTATTGTTTAAATTGCCTCTAACTTTATATGTTTTTCATAATCACAGATAACTGTGATACTCCATAAAATTCTAGTGTGCTATTTATTGTTAAAAGAGGTCTATGCATGCCTATTCCAGAGTAGATAAAACTAATACTTATTTTTTCACATCACAGTGATTTTAGGTTGCAAAGGAATGCTGCTTATTCCTATGTCACTATATTCCCAGTTGGTTATATTACAAGTCAGCCAATAACATTTAGACTCAATGTATATTTGGTCACAACATCTCAAAAGGCATGCAAGCTCTCTCAGTATGAAACTATACTCAATGAAAACATTTTTTCTCATTTTTTTAGGAAAAGTCTTTGAAAACTGGTATTAGAAAGAAGGAAAGGAAATTATCAGAGCTTTGTGGTACAAAGAAAAATCCAAGTAAATGTTTCCTTTCTATTTTAATTTAGGAAGTAGAAGTGAAGAAAGAGCTCTTGAAAGGAGTCAGCTATGTAAAAAGTCTTATTTGACTCCTAAGTGATAATGTGAACTTGGAAATATCTCTTTACCTCAGTTTCAGTTTCCTTGCTCACAATATGAGGAACTCAGATCTTCTGTAACATAATACGACTCTCTTCCAATTGAAAAGTGTATATGTCCATGATGGTAACTATGGATGAGTGTGGCTGATAAAAATGTTATAGAGTACAGAGGTCAAGGAAAGATTTTTCAAATTATGTGATGGCAAAATACCCATGGTGTTTCAGTTGTAGGTGTTTGAGGATAGGAGGTGCTCTTTGATATAGTATATGGAAATATATTGCTTCACTGTTAAATAAATAGAAGGGGACTATACTTCTTCCCACACATGCAGCCAATCAAAACAAGATAGCTTCTGTGTTATATGGGGCTATCATGACTCCACCACCAGCCTTCCCTGCTGTCTCCTGGATGCTCACGATTCTGGGACACAGTGCTCCAGAGTTCAAGAGAAGCTGGCATCAGCTAGACATGGACTTGAACTTCAGTCTACTATTTATTCTACTAGACACACAACTTTGGGAAACATGTTCAACTTCATGAAGTTTCTCCTAAACATGTCTACGTGTGTGTGTGTGTGTGGTGTGTGCGTATGTATATACACATATATATACACACACTGTACATATACCTAATTCCTGATTAATGATTTAATGAAAAGTGTTTTAAAAGAATAGCTGTGTTATATTTTATTGAGGCATATAGATAAATAGTAATTGGTAGTTACAATCTAGCAACAGAAACAGATTAACAATTAAGCAGAAAGCAGTTTCTATAAAAATGACAAAAATAATATAAACTATGTTGAAATACCAATGCTTTCTTAAGTCACTACTGAGGTGCACAATAATTTCCCTTTTTAAGGCGTTTGCAGACATCATGACGTAATTCTTTTATGTAGGAGGATCACATTCTAACTATTCTATTTGCTTTCTTATGTTATTTGATATGACATATGGATCACTATCAATAAAGCTATTATGTGGTTGACCATGAACTTTAAATATATTTCTCATGAATGTTACCAGCTTAATATTCCATGCTAAAAATTCAGCCAAAAAAGTTGCTCGAGAACATCCTTGAATTTACATAAAATTCCGTAATGCTCAGGTGGTCCAAGACCAGGCAAGACCAAGAGGTTGGTTAGAAATAAAATGAGGGCATGGACAACTGTTTTTGACCACCATATCTAAGAGATGGGTAGCATTTTTTTTTTTTAACAGGGTGAATCTTTTCCTTCTGTGTAACTTTATAATTGAAGATAGAAAAAGCCAACACATATACTTTGTAGAATTTAAGCAAATATGATTTTATTTTAAAAAGTGTAGAAGGCAAAGGAGACATGAAAGGGTGTCTGCAGTTCTGGTAATGTTCTCTTTGTTATCAGGGCTCAGAGTATGTGGGTGTGTTGACTTTGGGAAAATTCATAGAAGCTGTCCATTTCTGATTTGTTTACTTTCCTATGCATATTAGGCTCAGTAAAACATTACAGTGAAAATTACAGAGATATAAATAATTCACTAATCCAACCTTTCAAATACAATGTTTTTTCTAATATGTATGTTACCTAAAACAGGCAGGATGTTTTAATAGATAGGTTTTTATTAAGTATAAAATCTTGCCAAATAAATATAATATTGCATATATTCATAATTCAATTACCATGAACTTAAAAATATTTTCTATATTTTTTAGATAGTTTGATCATTCCTTTTATTTTTATTGTATTCTTATGTTGAAATGCTTAATCTGTTTTTCTCAGTTGATTTTTTATATATGGACGCATAGTAGAACATAAAACATGAATTATTGGTAACTAAATGTAACCTATTTATGAAAAGAACACTTTTTTCCATTACAGGAATAATGTAGTATTAATGTATTCAGGTTTTGAAAAATGAATTAATATGCCAAAGTATAGGCACACACATTAATGATCGTTAAACAGAAATGTCAACAGTGTACATTTAGGCAGAGATCACAAATTCAAGCACCTACATAAAGTCATATGTGAGTAAAATAGTTGCAGGTGGGTTGAAAACTAGCCGTGGCGGCTGCTGTCAACTGGATAGAAAAAAACCCAACTAAACACATTGAAATTCACATTTTATTAAAATCCTGGAAGAGCCAAACATACAGATCTGTGACTGCACCTTGTCGGCCCGTGCCTTTTTGTGATGTGTTTTAGGTGAATTTTTCTGACCCATCGACATAGGTCCAGGAAGCGTGAGGTTGAAATATCTGAGCACTTCTGTGACTTGAGATCCTTGCGTAGGCTGATTTTTCTTAACAATTTAGTACATGATTTGATTTGAAAGGGAGGATGCCTTTAATACCTCAGGTTTTTAGTTGAGTCTCAGCTAATCTGAATTAACTGCAAAAGGTGAATGTGCTTGCAGATGGGGAAGAAGGAAGAGGTTCCCTCAGGCAGCTGCCTTCTATTTTTCTGCCATAGGAAGAAGCAGCAAAGTGGGGGGTGGTTGGAGCAAGCGGAGGAAACTTCAAAGAAGAAAGAGGAGTAAGAGTCTTTCAGTCTTGGAAGAAAGAGGAAATTATGGAGCTAGAGATGATCTCGAAAAAAAATGTATTAAATTAAAGCAACTGAAAATAAGTGGATCCTCTCTAAGAATATTTATGAAAAATTAAAGGTCAAGAGTTTGGAGGTGGGAAGGTGAGGAAAATACGTTTTTAGCCTCACTTAGAAATACTGTGGAAGCTACTTTAAAAATGACTACAGCCTTAGTCAATAATTCCCAAAATAGTGTAATTGTGTTTTATTTGGAAATAGGGCCAATGAAAGGAGTTACTAACAGCATTGCAGTAAGGCTGAAAATGTAAATAACTTGAAAAGGGCTTTAGATTTTTTTTTTTCCATGATCCATGATTCTATGTTATTGCAAATTGGTATTTTGTGATTGATTTTTTCCTGAACAACTATGTCCTTCCTTAAAGAAATTCTTGATGCCAATAATCATGACCTGAATAGATTCTATGGATTTATATTTAATAAAATCTTTAGAATTTTGAGCTTAGCCATTTTATTCATATCGTTAAGGATTATTTTACTTCCTTGCAAAAATTATTTTGGTTATTCATATTGTGTCACTCAAGATGGGCTAGACAGTACAGTATTACCAAATCAATTTTAAAGCCAAGCTAAGGTTTATTTTTTCATGCTACATGTTAATCACCGACTGAATGAGGTCCCTCCTGAACACAGTTGCTCAGGAATTCAGGCTGCCAAAGAATTTCCCACCTGAAAAGATGTTATTCCTATCTGCAAGAAAAGGAGAGAAACTGAAAACTATTGGATGGCCTTTTTATGATCTCACTCTGGAGCTGAAATACATCATTTCTGCTCAAAGTTTGCTGGGTTAGCTTTGTCACATGGCCCCAACTAATTCTGAAGAAGTCAGGAAACAGAGGGAAGCATACAGAATATTTGGAGAGCATGTCTTCCTTGATAAGGTGGAAAGAGCACGGAACTTTGTGATCAAGGGACCTGGATACTGATTTCATCTCTGCAGGAGCTTGGGCAAGTTACTTTCTCTCCCACCACCCTCAGCTGCATCACCTGCAAAATAAACTGCTCCCTCTCTCTGCTTTTTAGCAACATCTTCAGAACTACGATATGAAACATAAAAATAAAGTATCTACCTTAACCTGTCTCTCCAATTCCAATACATCAGGGCCACCTCTACAGATGGCCCTGAAACAACTCTTCTCTAAAATTACAGATTCAAAATGATATCATTTCCTGTGAAATAGTTAGATTGCAATCTCTAATCAAAGACACAAGTTTACTCAAGACATCTGTCCAAAAATGGGCCTTTCTTAGATCATCCCAACATTTTTCTTTGAATGGGTTTCAGGTGGAGGACAGACGGCTAGCCCCTCAGTGCTTGAGCATCTAGACAAAGCCTGAGGCAGCTGAAATAATTTCATCTGTCATTTCCAAACTAACCTGACCTCTTTTACTAGGATTCCAAATAAATACTATTATTTTTCTGTAGTTATACATTAAAAGGTTAAAAACCATTAACTAACATGATGACCTGAATATTTTGTTACTTACTTTCCAGTTACATAAATCTAATTATATTCCCAATCTACATGACAGTTCTCTCCTCTCATTCACTTGAAACTAAACTGTGTTTTGGAATTGAAGACTGTGTCTGCAGGATATTGCATTTCCCTCTGGTTTTTACAGCACCTCTCCAACCTTGACACGCCACTTACCTGCTTTTCCAGATCATTAATGAGAGTGTTAAATAAGGCTGGGCCGAGTACCAATCCTTGAGGCATCCTGCTAGACACCTGTTCTAATTTGATATTCCACCATTTATCATTACTTATGTTTGCTGCGCTTTAGCCAATCTGTTCTTGGCCTAACAGCAGAAGCACAGTGATCCTTGGTACTGCTGGCTGTGTGAATGTATTTACATTCCTGAGGCCAAAAGCCACTGATTCTCATTCCAATAGGGAATTTCTTTATGTCAGTTGCTGGGAAATGTTTTCAGTAGAAATAGTCATCACAAAGTCTTAAAAATAATAATGTGCAAAAATTAAGAGTTGTGAAACGAAAGCTGCTGAGTAATCACCATCTATAAACTAATAGCTGAAATCAAATTCCAATAAGTTGCTATGCATTAACATAGAGTAAGATGCCTAGCACTTGAGACTTGAAATAAAGCAGCAGAAACCATTACTGCCTTCCTTGGTAAATCTATTCTTCCCTTTAGGCCCTCTACCTTGATTAACATCATCTACGGACATTGACACATGGCCCCCATCATTTTCACTGCCTCCCCCACACGTCCCCTCCCACGCGATCATCAACTGACAGATTTGTTAATCTCACAGGGGTCTATTGTACTGCCTAAAAACAAAAAATCAATTTGTAACCAGACAAATCTATTGAGCCAATGAACTCTATAATCTTGAGTGAGTCACTTATGCTGAATTCTGAAATTCAATAATCTCATCTGCAAAACAGAGGGAAATAATGTTTATATCATAAGATTATTGGGAGAATAATTAAAAATAGGAACCATTATTAAATCCTCAATACTCTGCTTCCAAAATGTAGGTGTTATGTTATATTTTATTTCCCTGTGCCATACAATAACTTGGTCTCCTGCTTTCTAGTCTGTCCCCCTCCCTCTCTGCATTTACCCAACACTCGCAACTGTGTTTTTGTTTTGAAACGGAGTCTCACTCTGTTGCCCAGGCTGGATTGCAGTGGCATGATCTTGGCTCACTGCAACCTTCACCTCCTGGGTTCAAGTGATTCTTGTGCCTCAGCCACCCAAATAGCTGGGATCACAGGTGCTCCCACCACACCCAGGTAATTTTTTTACTATTTTTAGTAGAGACAGGGTTTTGCCATGTTGGCCAGGCTGGTCTCAAACTCCTTGAGCTCAAGCAATCCGCCCACCTCGGCTTCCCAAAGTGCTCAGATTACAGGCATGAGCCACCATGCTGGCCCAGAATTATTTTTCTCTTAATGACAAATCAAATCATGTCATTGCCTTCTTAAAAGTATGTTATGGCTATTATTTTCATGGAAAACAATATCCACAATCCAGAATGTCATCTTGTATTAATCCACTTGTCCAACTTGAAATTAGAATATCATTCTGTATTTTCTGAGACTTTATAAAACTTTGCATATATACTAAAAGAATTTATAGTTACTTTCTTATTTAGAAACAATTATTCCCTCCTCAATTTCTAAAGCGCTAAATTTAAATTCCTGTAGCTCTTACAATTTGCCAGACACAAATTTTGTCACTGATAATACAGCAGGCAATAAAACAGGCCTTCTCTGCAATCATGGAACTTTCTCTCCTTGGAGACAGAGAAAATAAGCAGTAAATATGTGCACCAGTCAAGGCTAGGTGCTTTTAAGATACAGTGGGTGACCAGGAAGGCCACTTTGAATAGGTGATGTTTTCACAAAGATCAGAATTAAGAAATGAGCCATGAAGAGGTCTGAGAAAGGTGTTCCAGGCAAAGGGAAGAGCAAATGAGATATTCTATGAGAAAACATTCTTAGTGTTTCCAAGGAATGAGGAAAACGAATGAGGCATAGAGAGGTCCACTTTAGATCTGTACTGCTCCTTCCAGAGTGTAGAGTTGCTTCTAGGAATTGGCTGCTTATCCAGGGACTACATTTCCCAAGTCCCCTTACATCAGGTGTGTCCCTGTGGCAAGTTCGTGAATGTACAATGGAGGCAAAACTGGTAAGTGACATTTCCGGAACAAAGCAGTGAAAAAAGTGGTATGCCTACTCCACCCTCTTTTCCCTCATTTGGATGTGGAAGGGTCTTCATTCTTGTACTGTGAACACAGAAATATTTTTATTTATAAACTTATTTATATATTTTTAAATTTTCTGTATATTACAATGGGATGGGGTTTTTTTGTGTGAAGAATCGTACTTAGATTTACACTTAACTTTTCATTTTGAATAATTATAGATACATAATAGTCATAATATATTTAGGGAGTACATGTGATATTTTGATTCAATGTATAATAATCAAATCAGAATAACTGAGATATCCATCACCTCAACCATTTATTGTTTCCTTGTGTTAGAAATATTCCAATTCCACTCTTTTAATTATTTCAAATTATACAATAAATTATGTAGCTAGATATACATAATGTAATATTATTCAGCCATTAAAAAAAACTAAAATCCTATCATTTGCCACAACGTAGATAGAAATGGAGTACATTGTATTAAGTGAAATAATCCAGGCACAGAAAGTTAAATCTCATGTCCTCACTCATATGCGGGATATAGAGAGTAGAATGATGGTTGCCAGAAGGTAGGAAGGGTAGTGGGAAGGGGACAAAAAAAGGGCATGGTTAACAGGTATGAAGATAGGTAGATAGAATGAATAGGGTCTAGTGTTCAGTAGTAGCACAATAGGATGACTATAGTTGACAATAATGTCTATTTTGATGTTTGACATCTTAAAAAACAACCCTTTCTGGCTACTGAGAGACTGCCCTTCCTATACCTAGTCAAGTCTTAGAGATAGCAAAAGATTCACCTTACAGCATGCCATTGATATGCAAACTAGCCCGTCTGGAGGCATGCCTTCTTTATCCGGCTCATGAACCCCAGGTGGCAATATTCCTCTGCCTTCATCATCCCAGGAGCAGGTACCACACAACTAGGTAGGAGCACCCTAATAGTGTAGAACCTGCTGGAATTACTCAGACTAGGCAATCTGAAGCTGTTTACCTCCTCTGCCTTGCCTTTCTCTTAGAATTCCCAGTGAAGGCTCTAGCCTCTAATTTTCCCTTGCTACTTTTGCCTTCCTTTTTTGCTACCTGGACCAAAACTGGACCCTTTCCCTGTGAAACGGCTTAGTGTGCCATGACTCCTCTCTAAGACCCTGGAGTATAAAAAATCTTTGTTTTCTTGTGCCTCCCCTGTATCTTCTCATGGGGCTGCATTTGACTGATCATCATATAGAAGAACACAAAACAGTTCCTATGGACTGGTGTCAGAGCACCACACCAGTTAAGAGAGTCAGCATGGCAGGCAAAGGGTGAACAAAGTGGTCAGAAGTAGAAGACTCAGAAAGGTGGCCAGGAAGCAGGTGGACCAAGTAGGGCTATGTTGGACAAGGTAGAACATTAGGTGATCTCCTTAGTATGAAAGAAAGACCTGGAGGGTCTTGAGAAAGTATCTGACTTAGTTTTAAAACAATAATGCTGGAGAGAATAGACTTTCAGATGGTTGGGAGAAGATTGAATTCATGAAGATCAAATAGACTGATGTAACACTCCAGCTGAGAACTGACGGTCGCTTGAACTAGTATGATATTGATAGTGAACGAGAGGAGTGATATATTTTGAAAGTAGAGATAAAATATTTGATTTGGGGTATAGAAAGAGGGAGAAAGAGAGAGAAAAATATCAACGATCATGCAAAGTTTTACACAGTGGGCAGACAGGTAAAGAGAGGTGTAATTTACTGAGATGATGCGCTTTGGTAGAGGACTCACTGAGTAGGCATACATGAGAACCTGTGTTGGGAAGTATCCGTGTTAAGACGTCTATTAGACTCCATAGTATAGATGTCAAGTATGCAGTTGGATTTTTGTCTGGAGTTCAGGAGAAAAGTTAAATAGAGATTTAAATTTGAGAGTCATTATTGCTTTTATGTAATTATAACCAAAGAACTAACATTTGTTTTATAATAAGTTTATTTTTTCATCTACATTATGTAGAGAAATAAACACAATTTTTCCACCATCCAATGTTCTAATGAAAGCCTTGAAGACTCTTCCTCCCTGATATACTGTAGTTTCTACTCTTTTTAAGGCCTTTTCTGTTAAATCGTCCTTTGAGATCATCCAATCACATTTCAAAAGTTATCTTTTGGCTTCAGTTCTCTCAATTAGTTACATATTTCTTGTAAAGAAAAATAATTTTAATTGGACACCAACATTTAGTTATTTATGTATCTATTACATCATCTAGCCTGTCTTATTTACTTTCATTCATCCACTTGACAAGGATTGAAAAGGATCAATGTGTGTGACGTGTCTGTGGCTGAACAAGTCAGAAAGAAGAGATTCTTATAGTTTCTACTGATAATTTATAGATTTGATAATAGCAGTTACCTATAAGCCATAAAGGTTTATCTATAGCCATAGTATCAGAATTAATTTCTGACATAAATGAAAGCCTTAATTTTTGGTGACACAAACATACCCACCAAAATTTGTACATGTTAGTAGCAAAGCTTAATTTCACCAATTTAGTCTCTTCTCATTCCATTTCATGATACTATTATAAACTATCAGTCTTACTACTTCTCTTCAAAGCTGATAGTGTAAAAAAGAAACAGCAACTGTTAATCACTTATAGAAACAGTGTTCAAGAAACTAAGTCACCCAACAATTTGGGAGGCTGAGGTGAGAGAAATGTTTGAGCCCAGGAGTTCGAGACCAGTCTGAGCAACATAGTGAGACCTCATCTCTACAAAAAAAAAAAAATGTAAAAAATAGCCAGGTGTAGTGGCACATACCTATGATCCTAGCTACTCTGGAGGCTGAGGTGGGGGGATCACTTGAGCCTAGGAGGTCGAGGCTACAGTGAGCCAAAAGTGTGCCACTGCACTCCAGCCTGGGAGACAGACTCTGTCTCAAAAAAAAAAAAAAGGCACAAAATATAAAAGTGAAAAACAAGTTGATTACATAATACTACAAATGAGAATATATATCTTACAATATAAATATAGAAAATGTTAATATTATTTCTACTGTTTTAAAATGACTCTTGTAATCATACCAGTATTAAACCTGTGTCCTGAAGATTCATCATCTTACAAATTGTCAGTCACCTCTGAAGCACCCCCTGCAGTCAAGTCAGTTACATGCTCACCCAATTACTGCAGTTATCTCAGAACCCATTTAATAACTCACAATATACTCTCAAAAATGGTGCGTATTCTGTTCCCTTTTCTTCCCCTACTTCTCACAATGTTGCCTGACAACCTCAACAAGATTTCTCATCCAAATGTTCTAATTAACCATTTTCCACTCTTCCTGAGACTCCTATTTTTTGCCATCTTCTCATTGACAGCTGCTCTGATTATCACCTTCTCTTCAAATCAATCATGTAACAACCTCAGATGTGATAATATTCTTGAAAAACCCTCCTCAATCTGTAATGTCATGAATACTTGCAACACCTATTGCTCTTCTTCCTCCTCCAGGGCTCGAGGCTGCTAACCCATCAGGGAATCCTGATCATTTTAGCAGGGAATAGGATAAAGTCCCAGTTAGTACTAAAAGGAAGCAGCTGATTTCCCCAATCAATTGACTCTCCCACTGAATCACTGCCAAGCAATCTGCTACAGGCGAGTGAGAGTGCCCAAAGCAAAGGACACAGTATGATTCCTTGGATTTTTCATTACTAAAGATGCATGTACTTTACACTACACCAGTAATGAGGAGAAACCAGACAATACCCTTAGTCATAACATTTAAATTAGTAAAATACACTGTCACAAATGAGCACACCCTAAAGAAAGTAAATGTTCAATAAAATATTGTTCATATGATTTGAATGTAATTATCTGCTTAAAAGTCAAGGAAAGACAATTCCTGCTTAAGGGATTTTAAATACAAGAGAGATGAGTGTTCATCAGCGTTGTCAGTGAAGTCTCCCTGTCAACTATTATATTGCAAGGGATTGGTATTAGAACAATATTAAAATTCTAAACATATTAATTCATATAAGATTACAGTGTGGTTTCAAATAATCAATAACTGAATCAATAATCGATCAAATGTGAATTCACATTGATTTATTTGAATATGAATTAATCATGTTTCAGTTGTAATAAAACAATGTTGAGGAAAACAATATATCAATGCTCCATGGCCAGTAAAAGCTGTAATTCACAGTACTTCGTCAAATTCTAGAAAATATCATTTCTAGTGTTGCCAATTAAAAATCTCTACTCAGATAAGTGGGACTAATGGAGGGGGAAATCAGAATCAATGTCAAAGAGACCAAGTCTCATTTCTCTAAAATGAGCTTCTCTTGCACTCTAAGACCTATCTTAACTTAGAAGTAGAGCATGAAACATAAATTGAGGATATCTAAATAATTTTATCTTGTCAGGAACTACATTTCATAAGCCATTTAATCTTCACAGAACTTAGTTTTATCTAAAAAAGAAGGTATTTGATTAGACAGCATCTACACTTTTTAAGTTTATGAGAATTTTAAATAGTAGGTTTCTGGAAGAAAAAATACATTTCCTATCAGATGAGTAATTTATTTTGGCATTAAACTAAGGAATCCTTGGAATGTTACTACGTGGATGGCCGAGAGTTCTGTTATGAGGGCTATTGGAAGGGACAAGCCCATGCTAAAAGGAATTACTGTCAGAAAGCACAAGTAATCAATATGTTTTCTTTAAAACTGACATAAAATCACTGAATATTAAGGGACTTCCAAAATCATTTTATGCAATGTTGTCATCTTACAAATGAGAAAATTGAGACCTGGAAAAATGTTTCCTTATCAAATCGAACTGTAAATGAATAAGGACAAGACTAGAACTGAGGCCACCTAATCTGCAGCCCCGTGCTCTTCACATGGATTTGGCTTCCATAATAGAGTAATAGAGTACTCCATCTCACAGCAGTTATTCACCCCAGGACTGAATTATGTAGGTATAATATGTGTGGACTTAATTTCTGTTCATTGAGCAAATAGGTAGTGAGCATCAGCTTCATCAGATCCCATGGTAGATTCCAGTAAGACAATGATTAAAAAAAAAAAAAGAAACTTTAATGATAAATGATAAAACAAACATGAAACTTTAGCCAGTACACACATAATTGCAGATCAGGATACATGTTCTGAAGTAAATGGAGTTCCAAGGAGCAACAAGAGAGCAGTGATTTCCTGCCTTTGTTTATGTTTTCCTGCCTTTGTGATATCGAAAGTGACATATGAAGGATAAGTGAAAGAAAATTAATCAAAGTGGAATAAAGAGATTCAAAGGGCAAAACAAGCAAACGTCACAAGCAGGTGAAAAAAAAAGGGAAGGAAGGAAACAAGAGAAAAGGGAAGAAAGGAAGGAAGACAAAACAAAAGAGAGAAACAAGAAAGGAAGGAAAGAAAGGGAAGGAAATGGAAGGAAAGGAAAGG